>NC_064763.1:22022636-22332536 GCF_011397635.1 Epinephelus fuscoguttatus | reverse complement strand
GCAAATGGAGGCTTGTCTAAATCATACCACAGAGAAAGTGTTGTGCCTAAACCTCTTACACGTAAAGGTCATCCTCTCCGTCATTATTTAAACATGGCATGCGGAATATGTAGATTTTGCAAAGCAGCTGCAGTACCATAGTTGTTGAGAGAGTCTCGATGGAAAAACGTGAAAAACAGTGCACAATGGTTTGATTCAGCCGGTCCTTAGTGCTGTAAACAACGCAAACATAGAGATCAATCTGTCTTCATAAAAATATTTCTACAAAACTATTCAGCAACTCTCGTAGTGTTAAATCATGTTTTAGTGTCGCATCACAGATGGCAGCGTAGGGTTTGTCTCATCTCTATTCTTAAGTGGAAAATATAAAAGGCTTCAGTTCAACTCAAAGCTGTCAGTTCAAAACACTCTCTGCTCTGCAAAGTACAACTCCAGCTCGTTCACGATAAGCACTCGGTGTGAGAAGTGACAGATTCTTTAAAGCAACATTTCAGCAAACGAAACAAAATGTTCAGTGAAAAAAGACGTCACGCTGCGAGCTCAGACAGAGGGTTACACTTTGACCATGCATAGATAGTCTGGTATATGCTGTGTCTTGGAAGATTTGGCACATTTGAAAATGACCAGAACCAACGGGAGCCCATTACTGCCAATGTGATTAAAAATAAAAAAAGATACTGTAAGTTATTATTAGAAAACTGTATGTATGGTGTATGGATGTGTGGGTGAATGGTGCATGTGTTGTAAAGCACTTTGAGTGGTTGCTAAAGCCCTGTTTCCACCAAGCAGTGCGATACAAGTAGTCAACTAATTGCCCTAAATGATGACTATTGGTCGACTGGGAAAATTCATAGTCGTGGGCAGCCCTAACTGAGATACTAACTTGTCGTTTTTCTTATAACAACTCAGTATTTTGAGATACAAAGTCATTATTTCAAGAAATGTTCTCACTGTAGTGACTCACAGGATCTGTTTTTTTTATCCATCACATTGGCAGATATGGGCTTCCATAAGAACCAGAGCACTGGATTCACAAACAACACTGATAATTAGCATATAATGGAAAAATATCTTCTGTACTGACAGCCAGTTTGTGACAAAATCTGGTAACACTTTACTTGAAGTTATCTACATAACTATGACATGACACTGTCATGAACTTGTCATGAACATTATATATATGTCATAAAAGTGTCATTCGGTTTTTGTAATGACATTGTTTGGGTTGTCTTGATTATGACAACTTGACATTAATTAAAGTGACATTACCAGAAGTTGTCTTTGTCATGACAAGTTGACATTAAATTTGTTTGGGATGTCCTTGACATGACAACTTGACATTAACCAGGATGACATTACCAGAAGATGTATCATCTTTGTATCAATCATTATGTCACCTTGTCATAAACACAAAAAGAGGTGCATTTCTTGTTAATGTCAAGTTGTCATTATAAGGACATCCTAAACAAATTAATGTCAACTTGTCATGACAAAGACAACTTCTGGTAATGTCACTTTGATTAATGTCAAGTTGTCATAATCAAAACAACCCAAACAATGTCAACTTGTCATTACAAAAACCAAATGACACTTAATGACAGCAGTCATAAACGTTTATGACATGTACATAATGTTTATGACAAGTTCATGACAGTGTCATGTCATAGTTATGACATATGTCACCCTTATGTAGATACCTTCAAGTAAAGTGTTACCCAGAATCTATTACAGTATGTATTTTTGTCAGTTCTTTCAAAGTCAGTATAGAGGGAGTTAAAAAATAATCAAACCAGCTCAGCTGTCCCCTGCCTGTGAATCCGATGCTCAGATGATGTTTTAAGCTGGTAAAATTGAACAAGTTATTGTTTCTTGCAGTACAGTCTTTGTAAATTTGAGCCTCAGTGCTCACTGTAGCGTCCCGTTAAAAAATGAGAAAACAGCAACTCTGTGATTGTTTCAAATCTCCCAAGAATGGAGACTTCCTCAGTTGTGTGTTAAGTGTCCAACAGTGAGCAGGAGGAAGGTTACGCTGGCAGCGTTACGTCTGTCTGGAAGGTGAATGTAGTGCTGACAGAAAAAGTGCTGCAGTGCCTCCGATTCATCTCTCTCAAGCTGGTTAGGTCTCAAAGTACTTGTAGATCTGAGAGACGTACTGCATGACGCTCTGCCAGTCCGGCCTGTCTGTCTTCATCACCTCCTCCATGTCCTGTTTGGAACAAAAACAACAAGGAGTGTTTAGAGTTATGGTGTTTTGATTGTAATAATTCTGAGCTTTACAAACAGCACCACTGTCAGGCCAGTCAGAGTGGTGTGGAGATAAAACCCAGCTTCCTTAATATTTATGTATTCTGCAAGGACTCCACGTGTGGTCGTAAAAGGGCAACCATTAACGGTGAGCAGCATTATTATGAAGTCACTCTTCACAGGAGCGTCTGCTAAATGCCAGAACAACAGCATCCCCATTAGCACAATCAGAACTAACATGCAACGATGCCAAGATACGACACTTCAGTGTGAAAATAACATTTTTATTTCTTGATGGGTTTCTTATTTAAATACTTTCTATTTTATGTCCATGTGTGTTTTACATTACTGTCACATTGAGTGGTAAAATTTAACTAAGAACATTTAAGTACAGTTTTGAGGTTCTTGTACTTTACTTTAATACTTCCATTTCATGCTACTGTAGACTTCTACTCCATAGTTTGAGATCATGAATACAAAATATAAATAAACAAGTAAATTATTATGATGTGTTACCTCAAGTAGGAAACCCCAGGGACATTTTAGATTCTGATCTCAATTTTAAAGCTCATTTTAAATCACTGACAACAACTTTACACAATAAAGCCAAGGTACGACTGCTACTGAGCTAGTGAGATGCTGAGAAGCTTATCTGTGCTTTTGTTTCCAGTTGTCTTCACTATTGTCACGCTCTTCACACTGGCCTACCGAAAACTGCTGCCAGGATTTTAACAAAAAACAAAAAAAAAGACCATATAACTCCTGTTCTACATAACCTAAACTGGCTCCCAGTATCTTTTAAAATTGATTTTAAAATCCTTTTTCTGGTTTTTGAGGCTCTTAAAGGCTCCGTCCCCTCATATTTAACAGATTCCCCATCACCTTATATCCCTTGACGAACCCTGAGATCCGCCACAGCTGTTCTTTAACTGTTCCTAATGTCACTACAAAAACCTTTGGGGATGCTTCTGTTAGCTGCTACGCCCAAAAAATACAGAACACCCTGCCTTTAAATATTAGACTTGCTGGCTCAGTGGAAAGTTTTAAACAATGACCGAAAACATATCTTTTTAATATAACCTATGACTAGCAGCTTCCTGTGTTAATATTCATAATATGTATTTTTTATTATTTGATTTGATTATTGATTGATTAATTTATTTATTCTTCTCATTTCTCCTTGATTGAGTAGTGTATAATTGTAAGGTTTTATCTGTTTACTGTCTGTCTCTGCTGCTGATTTGTAAAGCACTTTATGCTGCATTCTGTGCATGAACGATGCTATATAAATAAAGTCCATTCATTCATTCACCATATAAAATAATTACAATGAGCTTTACCTTTACCAGCTGCAACACTAAAGTGATGAACAAATTAATGCATTAATAATTATATTCCAGTGATAAAGTATATATTATTCTGAAACGGACCGTTCTGCATTATGAGTACTTTTAATTTGGGTACTGTAAGTATATTCTGATACTAATATTTTTGTGAGAGTGTGAGTTAACTTTGCTGAACAAGGAGCTGCTGGTCTAACAATGCCTCAGGTAACTTGTTAGTTAGTTTATGCTATTGTGGGACTTTGGTGAATCTGAACTAATCCTTCAAACCACCAAGGTCACTCGGTAACACAAACTAACTTACCCAGGGGTCAGCAACCTCTACTATCAAAAGACCCATTTTCTAACAAAAATTTGAGTCTTATTATGAAGGTAACTCAGACTATTGCGTATAAAAAAGCCTTTCAACATTACTAATAGGTCTAAACGAGCATTCATTCATTAATATGTTTTAGCACAAGGTGGCTCGTTGGCAGGACGCTATTTGTGAACATTTGGTAAGAGGTGGTGGTGAAAGCAAATTAATCTGTCCACACATTATTATCTATTTTCCTCCCAGACTCCACAGTCCATAGCTAGCCTCGCTAGGGAGATTCAAGACTAGTCACCACTACGGAGGTTCATTTAGACAAGACAGGAGAAACATTTAGAGGAAAAGGCTGTAGATTTTCTTGACAAAATATTAAATGTTGTTTGTAATTCTGTGTCTAGGCTACACATTTTTACAATAGAGAATGTAAGAATTACTTTAGGCTTACAGCAATTATAAATAAAAATTCAGTTCCATATGATTTTTTTAGAGCCCCAGGGAGCCACAGGAGAGAGGCTCATGTGAGTCGCACGTTGCCTACCCATGCACTAACAGATCAAGGCGGTTGCAGACCAGCAGCTCCTGTGCTGATCAATCTAACATTATTGTCTTTGTCAATGGTGTCTGGCTTTGAAGAGAGCGTGATTAAAGGGGAACTGTGCACATTTTCTACATTCATACATGTTATTCCTATGGTGTAACAGTCCAAAAATATCAATAAACATGAACAACTCTCTCCCAAATCCAAAAACTAGAGTGCTCAAACTCAAATATGTGATGTCATAGGGTATAATGTCTGGAGCTGCTCCATAGACAATGAATTGGGAAAGATGTTCCAGATCAGTGGTTCCCAACTGGACCACGAGTGATGCACAAACATCAAGTCTGTAAAAAACACAATTTATTTTTAAGTACAGTGAATTTCCAACACAGAGCTTTTATTTTGAAGTGCTGTTTCCTGCTGTGGAGTGAATGACTAACGGACAGATACTTCAGAGAGACAGTAAACTAGCGACATGGCCAAACCAAGTATGACACCGAACATATTAAGCTGTGTGGACCTTGGACTCATGACTGGGGAGAAATCTGGACCCTGTGGGTGGACCAGTGGGGAGCCACAGTTCTAGACGACACTGAGCACCCAGAGGAGTGGTCTGAGTCTATGGGGACATTTCAGAACACCACAACAGAACACAAATCAAACAAACATTCTGTGGGTCCAAAAACTCCATCTCCCATTCCTTGTCTATGGAGCAGCTCCAGACTTTATACTCTATGACATCACAAGTTTGAGACTTACCTCTCTGGTTTCTGGCTTTGAGAGTGAGTGGCTCATGTTCACAAATCTTGATTGATCTTTTCTAGGTCATGGAAATAATTGGACTTATTAATTTAGGTGTCCCCCTCCCAAGTTGCTATTCCCAAGGTTCCTACCATTTTTTCCCTGTTAAAGGGATTTTTTGGGGAGTTTTTCTTTATCCGCTGTGAGGGTCCGAGGTCAGAGGGATGACGTATGCTGTAAAACCCTCTGAGGCAGACTGTGATTTGCTTTATAAATAAAACTGAATTGAATATGAAAATTTATAAACATATGTTTGATGTAGTTTTGCTGTTATTAAACATGACCACCGTTCACTACGGTTCATCAAGATTTTTTGGATTCTTCCTTCTCTGTGGAGGCATGTAAGAAAAAGTTTTCGTAACAGGGGTTGAGATGAACAAATGGTCACTTGGGGTTGAAGTATTCTTTTATGATACTGTAATCTACATTATTGCATTATTATGACACTCAGTATCTGTTTCTCAATATAGGATATAGTCAGCTGCTTGGACACAAATCGGAGCCCAGAGTGATGAGTCAGACGTTGAACCAGGCTTTCACATGACACCGTCGAGTTGCGTCACAACAGTTTCCCTGAGCTCAGACTTATACAGAAGCTTCACTGCAATAACAGTAACTTCCAGGATGTCTCAACCCCCTTACGGGAGGGTGATCAGCTGCTTTCTCTGGGCTGACCATCTGATTGTTGTGTTTATATAACAGAGAAAGTAACAGTTGAAAAGTTGGAAGTCACCAGCATGGGAACATAATTCCCGTATCCACAGGCACGTAATGGACATTTAATAAGACAAAGTAAAATGGACTTTGGTCTCAGTGAAACATTTGGGCCTATTTTACTTCCTCGCTGACGTCCAGCTGGCTCTTCCACATATAAAGCGAAGGAGCTATTTGACTGATTTGTGTTTTCTCAGAGCACTTATTTTGGCTGGACTTCAGAAAGAACAGATATCCAACAAATATTCATCTGATTTATCACGCTCCTCAAAACATGGTGCTGTCATCAGGAAAGCAGAACATAGCAAGAAGTCATGCACAGATGTAAAGCAGGGCTGGACAGAGGCCACATTAGTTTAACCGTCTCAGATACTCTGCAATCACTTCTAATATATTTAGAAGAAAGTAAAAGTGTTAACAGAACAGTATGTTCAGCACCTAGAAAACATAGGTGTGAGCCAGGGGCGATTGCTCTGAGACAACAAGGGAGGCTGAACTTCCCCTAAAATTTCATATAGAAGAAATGATCAAATATGCACTATTGAATTTACATTAAAGTAAGACTTTACATTGCATTAAACGTGCGCTAGGATGCATTTCACATCATGACTATGATGTTCAAACGTCAGCTGTTTATCACCAGATTTCAAACGTGACCTCCCTGTCATACATTCTTGTGTCAGCACGGTGGACGCGGAGCCTCCAAGCATTCCTATGAGACAGCGCTGAGCAGGTTTTTTTCATGCAGCAAACCGAGACGGTCATTGGATAAATGCGACAAAATCGTCACTTCCAGGGAGGCTCAGCTTCCCCGGGACCTAATGGTGCGGTAGGCGGGAGAGGAGGCTTGGTGTATGCATGATGATTGGAGGAACTGTCTAAAGGTTGAACCCCTTTGTGATTGACAGCTCTTTTAAAATACATATCGGCATCATTGCATTTCGAGCTCCCATGCGGATATTTGCGAGTGGAATCTTCTGACAGAGTGCCGTCCGGAGTTCCGAAAATCTTTGAGGTTTGTTTTGCTGTGGTTCTGTGGCATGAGTGTGGTTGAAAAATGGCTTCAATTAAATGTTCCTTTTATAAGTTACTGCCTCGCTACAATACGACATATTTCATGATGTAAACTTAAAGTGAGCTTCCCCTGTTTGAAAGACCAGCAGCCGCCACTGGTGTGAGCATAGGCTGATTATGAGACAATGGGCCCCTGGGCACAGATGTGCCAAAAGGCCCACCACCTCTCCTACATAAGAGCAAAACACACAGACTTTTTGGTGGTTTTGCCTTTTTTGTGTCTCTTTGCATCTCTTTGTGGTCATGTTGGCCCTATTTCCACCAAGCGGTACGGTGCGGTGCGGTTCAGTACGGTACGCATTTTTTCCATTTCCACTGCCAAAAGTTGTGGATGGTACCAATGGAACCGTTCTGCACACTCCTGATTTTTGGTCCCCCTCTGTTGGGGTACCTAGCACACAGATCTGGTACTAAAAGGTGGAGCTGTGAACACTGCAGTCTGATTGGTCAATAGAGGACAGTCATTCTGCTCAGGGCTGAGTTGTGGCTGGTTTTCAGGCTCATGTAACCACTGTTCATACCGGAGCGAGTTTCACATTTCTAAGCTATAACTATAAAAATAAAGGATGTTTTGCTGCCTCTTACAGCAGCTGTAGTTTGGGAAAAAAACTCAATTCACTGGGCCAACTGCTGGTGACTTTTAAGGTGGAACATTAACTTGTAATGTTACTCAATGCATGAGTTGACGACGTGAATCCATCAGCACACCTTAAATTTGTCCGTTTGTTTGACTGGTTGTTGTTTGTTCGTCTCTCTTGATTACGTGAACTGCATATATTATAATCCTCACTTGGAGGAAAAAAAGCATTGCAGAGGGTCATTCTTGTGGGCTATGGCTGGCTGCACTGGACTGAGAAGGACTAAATGCACAAACCCGCTATTTTTAAATATCCCATGGTGAGAGACTCTCACTGCAGCCTGTTCTGTTTTGTTCTGAAAATGTTGGTAGATGCATTCAGTAATCCATCCATGTGTCTGGGGAAAAAAACCTAATTTCCACTGGCTGCAGCAGATTATTCTTCTAAAGTCAAATTGCTCTGGAAGTTGTGGGCGTGAGGATTTCACTTGAGCTGGTCGGCATTAAACTGTTTACAGTGTCAACAATCTTACAGCCAGTAATATGTGTTTGAATGAGAAGGGGGAAAAAAGCATGACAGTATAAAACAAAGGCTTTTAGTGTCTGTGTAATGAGGATGTCTCTGTATGAACAACAGCTCTGTGACGGCAGTGAAGTGAGCAGTGATTTAAACAAGACAAATGAGTCAGAATCTATAAACGTTTTATAATGATTAGAAATCAGAAGACCATGTGCCAAAATGTTGAAACTATTCCTGAAAGAGATGAAGCATTTACTCCACATTTGCTACCATAAGCACACTGCAGTGCTTCACTAGATATAAATATGGAAGTGACTCTGTTTACTTCATGACAAAACACGTAGTGCTCATTCTAAATATTTCACTGGAGCAGCTGGTTGTTACTCAGGCATTGCTGACGAGAGCTGCTAATGTTTTCACAAAGCAACTAAGTCAAATTCTATCTGAATTATGCATAAGATTAGTTTTTCTCTTGATGCAAAGTGTCGTACATTTCCAGAGTGCAGTGCTGGAGTGCCGGCTTGAGGCAATCCAGGCAGAAAGTGAACGATAACTGATATGACACAGTTAAGCTCAAGACAGTCAGGAGGAAAAATCGTCAGACAAAGTGTACTGTGTCCAGTTCGTCTAATCAAAGGTTCCCTCTGTGTTATCTAAGTGTGTGTGTGAGTATGTGAGGTCTGAGGCAACTCGACTCACCAGGGAGGGTTTGATCCCAATGCTCTCAGCAGCCTGGAAAGCTAAGGTCAGATTCCGGACCTGAAGAAAAACAAACCATTGTGAAACCACTGTGAAACTCCCTGCACCCATCATCCTGCAGCATCACACATGGAGGTTCAAACGGTAACAAGAAGCTCACAAATATATTTATAAACCCTACAAGCACCCAAGAGAAAGTCTAAAACAGACAGCATGTGAGGCTTAGCTTGTCTGCATGAGCATCTTAAAGTATATTATCTCCTGTTTATTTAACATGTGTAAAGCTATACTGTGTACTGAATTACTCAAATTAATTAATCAAAACTCAAAAATGGTATAAAAAATAACCTTGTATATTCCGTTTGTTTTTTTTCTTCCCCCCAATTTTGCTTTTTGAAAATTTCAAGGCATAAATGAATCAGTTGTTCAGTGTCAACGTTACAATGCCCATGTCTTGTAAATATACATAAAGGTAAATAAGGTAAATACCAATACATCATAGAGAGATAGAGAGGTAGTAATACTGATAATAAAAATTAATAAAAAAAAAGTAAGCTACATAAATAAATGAATGAATAAGTCATAGACATAAAAAAAATACAAAGTAGAAATAAAAATAAATAAAGATACATTTGAAATAAGAGAGAGAGAGATGATGAAAGTGATACAAAAGAATCAAATTAAAAAAATAAAATCAATGGGGCGTCGGTAGCTTAGTGGATAGTGCTGGCGCCCCATGTATAGAGGTGATGCCTCGCTGCAGCGGTCGCAAGTGCGACTCCGGCTTGCAACCCTTTGCTGCATGTCGTCCCCCCACTCTGTCTCTCTCCCCACTTCACACTCTTCACTCTGTTCTGTCCATTAAAGGTGCAAAAGCCCAAAAAAACAATCTTTAAATAAATAAATAAATAAAATAAAATAAAATAAAATAAAATAAAATAAAATCAATCAGTCAATAAAAAATAAAATAAAAGTACAAGTCACATTAAAAAAGACAGAAAATTAACAATACCATACTTTTTCTAGAGAGAGAGGTATAGTTGTTGAATGCATACCCTGAGTTAAAGTTGGGGTTGGCAGTTTAAGTTTAGCTTCACTGGGCAAAAATCCCACTATAAGCTTTGAACATATTGTAATTCAAGTGGACTGAGAGAAAACCAGACTTTTGCACCTTCTCTTGGTTCTGTTTTCAGGTTTTTAGAAAATCTAGGCTGCGATGGGAGACTTTGCACAATCACAGGTCATTTCAAAGAGAGGGTGTTCCTATTGGCTGTTCTACAAATGCAAATGCATGCAAGTCCCTTCAGTGAACCCTGATTCAATGGAGGGAGATCCTACAGAGAAAGTTCCAGCATCGGCAATAACTGCCTACACTGCAAAGCATCCCAAAAAAGGAAGGCAGACTTATCGAAAAGAGAGTCTAAAATAGCAAAGAAACACATGCCAATATCAGGAAGCCATTTCAGAGATGGAGAGAAAATGTTGGTAAAGGCTCATGGCTGCGGCTTCATGGTCAAGTTTATGTATCTAACATTAGTGAGGGCCTCAAAACAGGGTGTGTCCTCCGGCTCAATCCCCGTTGCTATAGACCACCTCAGCGGAAGGAGAACAGGCAGCAGCTCCAAAGACAGAACCCCAGTCAGCAGCCACAGCAACCCAAATCCAGCCAGCCTTAACCCTAGCTCCGGGGGTCTGGACAGCCCTGATACCGAGCTGGATCAGCATCCAGATTCTGTTATGCAGCTACAGAGATTAGACGCAGCGATGCTACTGGCCATCAGCCCACAGAGACACCTGGGGCTGGATAGCTCGCTAAGTCTTGTCTCATTTGTGGTCTGATAACCAGTTAGAGAGCGGGACAAAGAGGGGCTGAGCGAAGAAGCTGCATGCAATGTTACAATAAAATAAGATTCATTAAATTACTGTATGGGAAACACTGGGTTACTGCGTGAAGCGTGTACATAAGCCCATGGTCGTCTGGTAAGAGGGGCTTAGGACAGAGAGAGCTGCAGGAGGAGAATGTATTTTCAGACTTATCTTTTCCTTTTCCAGATTTCTGCCAACCCCAGCTGTAACATTTCCAAAAACAACGACAACGAAACTCAACAAGACAATGTACGAATTCATATTTACGTACATAGCCCACTCATACAAGAGAAGACAAGAGAAACAATATAACAGACATATCAAACTGGCAGATGATGTCCTTGATGTCAATTTTCTGGAATACTGGCGAACTGTAAGTACGTGAGGACTGCTAATAGAAAGTTTCAGTCTCTCTCGACCTGATGTTTAATATTTCTGCCTTCTGAACCAAGAGTGCACGTCCTTGAGTTGCAAATCGTGACTCTCACAAGCACTCAAAATGTCATCTTAACTGCCTCTAGACATCAGCACAGCTGGGATGATGAATTAATTAATTATGAATTCTTAATAATTAGTTCTGCAGTTGTAGACTGCCTACTTGAAAGACCACATTTCCCCTCTTTCACCTAAAACATAAGTCCAATTTTAAGCTTATTTTCTTAAAAACATGATGTGATAAAGGGTGAAGGAAGGCAGTACTGGGATTATTGGAAGGACAGATTATACTGGGAGGAGACTGGGTGTTTGAGCCTTAAGGAAAGTCACTCAGCAAGAGTTATGAAAGCCAACACACGTCTGATGAATTATTCAGCGGGATGCCTTGGTCATTAGCTCTATGTTACACATTCACACCGACCAACTGTGCACACACACCTACATAACATAGGATGTGTCAGGCCTGGTCAGAGGTGTTTGTCTATTGTTTTACTGTCGTAGCAGACTGAAAGACCTGCAGTCCCCAGAGAGGAACCATATTGTTTGTACAGTTAGTGATATACCACCTGCATGTCCACATTACAGAGCTGTCGACGCCTTGCTATACAGTAGCTGCTGGCCTGTGCTCAGAATCACGTACAGCGCGACTGAACAAATGCTACATTCATAATTCATCTTCAGGCTGTCTCTTAATGCTGTGTGGACAATGTGGCGCACCTATAAAGTGTCTTCAGCTCCATAAAGGAGGTCTGGAATGTGCAGCTTAATGGTGGAAAAAACGACTCCAGGCAAAATTGTTTCAAAGCATTACAGAAAGTTTATTTGCCTTTTGGCAAAACATGCATCTTTCAGACCTTTGCTGTATAAGCAGTTTTTTTTCACAGTTCACAGGTTCACATTTTCCACAAACAACTTATTGTGGTTTTATGTGCGGTATTTTCTGGAGACACAATTCTGCAGGTTTGACTCGGGGGGGGGGGGGTACTGAATGGGAGCATATCTGCTGGGTCCTGTGTACCCCAGCTCATTATCCTCTTAGTATGACTCATTAAGGAGAGTTTAAAAAGGTATTATTTTTTGTTTTTCCCTCAGTAAAATGTTCACAATTTCACAATGTTAAAATCACCCACAGGCTTAGAGCCTACTGATGCAACCAAATCACCAGAAAAAATGTTGGTATTGTATGTGCCTGGAAACCACAGACACATTACAATATGTTGTAACTTTATGTTTCAATAAGGCGGTGGTTAACGTGGTTATATTTATGCAGAAAAAACACTTGGTTATGGTGAAGAAAAGATAATGTTTTTGCTTACAATACCCAGTTTTCATAGCACAATCCCTGCTAGAAAAAAGCAATGTCTCTGTAAAAAAACATCTGCCTTTTGTGTCACTATCCATACTGTAAACACAACGATGGATTGCTGCAAGACACCCATGTTTGGTGCCTAAAAAGTTGCAGGAAACACAGCAATGACTCCCTAAATCACATCTGGTTTTGTTGTTTGTCGGTCTTGGACAATTGTCTGCAGCTTGGCAGGCGTCTCACTTGGATGTCACGCCATCCTCCATCCCCTTCACCTCCAGATGACAGTCAGCTCATGCACTACGTCACATACTCTAGACTTTGGAGCCTATCCCAGCTGACACTGGGAGAGAGGCGGGTACACCCTGGACAGGTCACTAGACTATCACAGGGCTGACACATAGAGACAGACAACCATTCACACTCACATTCACACCTACGGACAATTTAGAGTCACCAATTAACCTGCATGTCTTTGGACTGTGGGAGGAAGCTGGAGTACCTGGAGAAAACTCACGCTGACACAGGGAGAACATGCAAACTCCATACAGAAGGACTCCCTTGACACAGGAACCAGGAACCCTCTTGCTGTGAGGCGACAATACTAACCACTGCATCGCCATGCTGTCGTAACTTTTTCAAGGTTTGATGGCTGGGATGACTGATGATATATTCCTTGAAACCTACGCCCTCAAAATTGTCCAGGATATTGTCCTTTAGATATTGATATTTCCACAGTGGCCCAACAGATTTTTACCATTCAGACTGACCCAGAAACATCCATATCCCTTTGTTCTTTTGCAGTTTGAACTATAAAGCTAGCCCTTTCCAATCTCTGACAATATTAGTTTATATCATGAGATACAGGACCCTGGGAACATACAGATGACCCCAGGCTGAACTTGCAGTTTGAGTGCTCCGCTCACTTATCAGAGAGGATTTTACTGCAGCTTCAAGTAAGTTAAGAGCTATAGTTTCTTTGAGGCAAACAGAGCTGTCAAGCTGCTGTGAAGAGTTCACCTCACTAACCACATGCAACTGCCTTCTCATGTCAACTCAACGCTGTACACAGGAAAGGATTTTTTCAGCAAAGCATCCAGTCATTGTTGCGGTAACCTTCTAGGGGCCCTGTGTCATGTACACAATGCCCTGTAAAGTACATGCGAGTGACCTCACTGCTCTTTTTTTAAACTTCTTCTTAGTTCATTTAATCACAAGCAATTGTGCAGCGCAGTCATCTGTTCAGAGACGCAACGCAGGCAGAAATGTCTTAGAGGGCCGGATTTCAGCATCTCCTCAATGTCCATATATAGTTCCTTTTCTTAAGTAAAGGGGATGAACAGTGGCACACCCCGCTTGCTGAACACGAAGAGACCTGAAAAATCTCATCTCAACTTTCCATTCGAATTCCTTTCAAATGAGGCTACTTGTTATTTTATATCCCTCCCTGCTTGATAATTCAGTGTTTTTATCTGAAATTACGATGATCATCTCCAATTCCCATTTTTCCTTGATATCCAAACTGTTATCCATCGGTTCTTCTTGTCATATCTTATCTAAATAAGCCATAGGCTGAGAGGTTGTGTTTATGCTGAAGCTGCCCATGGGACATCAGTTCTCCTCCTTATATAACTGACCCAACATAATTAAACATTTTCCTTCACATTCTTTCAACCCTGCTTCCAATTCAGGTGGAACAAAGTCAATGTTAAGAGTATACTTTAATAATTCAACTTTTTTACACGGCTGTCATATACACGCAGGCCCGAAATACACACATGCACAAACAAGACCTTTACATGCATTAAATGGAGAGATGTCAGGGTGAGGGGACTGCCCATGGACAGGCGCTCCGAGTAGTTAGGGGTTCAGTGCCTTGCTCAAAAGTACCTCGGCAGTGCCCTGGAGGCAAATTGGCACCTCTCAACCTACCAGTCCACACTCCATATCTGTTCTGGACTGGGACTTGAGCCAGCGATCATCCGGTTCCCAACTAAAGTCCCTATGGACTGAGCCACTGCTGTCCTTTCAGCACTTTTGACAAGATTGGTGAAGACTGACTGTTGGACAGTCTCCTTGAAACTCTTAAACCTTACGTTTGAGTTCTTCTCCCATGAACTTGGTCATTTAATTCCTTGAGCACCAAATTCTACTGTTTGCAAACAAGGCAGATCATTGTATTCGCCCCAAGCTCATCCATTTTTCTTGAAACCTCCTTTTCTCTTCAAACATACAACATTTTTTCATGGTGGTTTTTCAACCTCAATTCCACACTAAACTGCTGAGTTGTCCACTGCAACTAACTTAAGCTAACAACTAACTTTAGCCAACAGCACAAGCATTGATGACTGAATGCAACTCCCATAATACTTGCAAGATGCCACCAACCAAACAGTAGCTTTTTAAGGCCTTGATCAAACACCTTTTGCAACCTGCAAAACACTGGGAGCACTACACTGTCTTTTGTCGCCTGCCTCGATCAGACAGAGCCCTTTCACAGCCTGCTGCATTTATTTTAAAACCACCGAATCGTATGTCCTCACCTTAACCACTATGGTGCGGTTTGTTTGTGGTGAGAACGTGTTCCGAACTCGATCTGAACCAACTGCAGTCACATGACACATTGTTTGGGTTAAACATGAGCATGTTACAGTCCTGGAGGATTATTAATGTGCACCTCCTCCTGTACTGCCTTAATATGCACATTCAGCACATCCAATGCATCAAAACATTGTTTTCTAGTTGGAGCCGCGCCTCGTTTTCAAACTGTATGGTTTGACTAAAATGAACAATGACAGCAATATAGTCCACGATGAGCAGCGCTAAAATCAACCTGCGTAGTTGTCCCTCCATTGTGACATTAGAAAGTGTCACATTTATCTTGCAAGTGTACTCTTCTTCAATGTTTTGTTTACTTCCTGGATTTTTCTCTCATGGAAATTCTGACCAATCAAGAGCAGCTTTCTTGTGCAAGTCATTTTAACTGGTCCACTTGTAAATGCTGCCGTGAGAACACGAACTAACTCTAGACAATTATACAACTTTGTAACCAAATTAGTCCCTGATTCAGACCAAAGCAAGACAACTCTAGGTCTCAAAGCAGCCTTAGGATGGGTCTCAGATAGTTTGACAATCTGGTGTCAGTCACTGGGCTTAATTACTGTTGGTAAAACTTTAGTAGTTGAGACGACAGTTTGTTCAGATATGTTTGCAGCTTGCCTCAGACTAAGTTGAAAATGACCAAATCTTAGCTTAACACAAACCGCATATGGTGCTCAGCAAACGTTTTGTTATCACACCACAGAAGGCCCGGCTTTCATTCATCTGATTCATCTGATGTGTTCAAAGCGCTCCGGCGAAAACACAAAAAGCATAAGGTGGATAAACACAAGATGCTCAGCAACACAAAAGCAGCTAGCAAAACGCCTCACTCCCACTGAAAACTATTAGAAACAGACGCTCTGTCTGATTGGGGCCTAAGTTGTGATTCCTACCAGGACAGATACTTGTTATGGGGTTGCAGTTTGGCACAGTAGACGTGTAGTGTATTAAATGTGAGATTAGGAGGTGAAAGTTTTGGAGTATTCAAAATATAAATCATGCTTTTTATGCCATATTTGGGTAAGAAATGCATGACAAATGCACAACATTATAGGCAACTATGCTTTGGATGTTAACACGTGGTGTCTAAACTTCGATTTCACTGTTCTGGTGCAAAGCCACATAATTGCTCACATATGGATGTATAAGTACAGTACAGGCCAAAAGTTTGGACACACCTTCTCATTCAATGCGTTTTCTTTATTTTCATGACTATTTACATTGTAGATTCTCACTGAAGGCATCAAAACTATGAATGAACACATGTGGAGTTATGTACTTAACAAAAAAAGCTGAAATAACTGAAAACATGTTTTATATTCTAGTTTCTTCAAAATAGCCACCCTTTGCTCTGATTACTGCTTTGCACACTCTTGGCATTCTCTCCATGAGCTTCAAGAGGTAGTCACCTGAAATGGTTTTCCAACAGTCTTGAAGGAGTTCCCAGAGGTGTTTAGCACTTGTTGGCCCCTTTGCCTCCACTCTGCGGTCCAGCTCACCCCAAACCATCTCGATTGGGTTCAGGTCCGGTGACTGTGGAGGCCAGGTCATCTGCTGCAGCACTCCATCACTCTCCTTCTTGGTCAAATAGCCCTTACACAGCCTGGAGGTGTGTTTGGGGTCATTGTCCTGTTGAAAAATAAATGATCGTCCAACTAAACGCAAACCGGATGGGATGGCATGTCGCTGCAGGATGCTGTGGTAGCCATGCTGGTTCAGTGTGCCTTCAATTTTGAATAAATCCCCAACAGTGTCACCAGCAAAACACCCCCACACCATCACACCTCCTCCTCCATGCTTCACAGTGGGAACCAGGCATGTGGAATCCATCCGTTCACCTTTTCTCTCACAAAGACACGGCAGTTGGAACCAAAGATCTCAAATTTGGACTCATCAGACCAAAGCACAGATTTCCACTGGTCTAATGTCCATTCCTTGTGTTTCTTGGCCCAAACAAATCTCTTCTGTTTGTTGCCTCTCCTTAGCAGTGGTTTCCTAGCAGCTATTTGACCATGAAGGCCTGATTCGCGCAGTCTCCTCTTAACAGTTGTTCTAGAGATGGGTCTGCTGCTAGAACTCTGTGTGGCATTCATCTGGTCTCTGATCTGAGCTGCTGTTAACTTGGGATTTCTGAGGCTGGTGACTCGGATGAACTTATCCTCAGAAGCAGAGGTGACTCTTGGTCTTCCTTTCCTGGTCGGTCCTCATGTGTGCCAGTTTCGTTGTAGCGCTTGATGGTTTTTGCGACTCCACTTGGGGACACATTTAAAGTTTTTGCAATTTTCCGGACTGACTGACCTTCATTTCTTAAAGTAATGATGGCCACTCGTTTTTCTTTAGTTAGCTGATTGGTTCTTGCCATAATATGAACTTTAACAGTTGTCCAATAGGGCTGTCGGCTGTGTATTAACCTGACTTCTGCACAACACAACTGATGGTCCCAACCCCATTGATAAAGCAAGAAATTCCACTAATTAACCCTGATAAGGCACACCTGTGAAGTGGAAACCATTTCAGGTGACTACCTCTTGAAGCTCATGGAGAGAATGCCAAGAGTGTGCAAAGCAGTAATCAGAGCAAAGGGTGGCTATTTTGAAGAAACTAGAATATAAAACATGTTTTCAGTTATTTCACCTTTTTGTGTTAAGTACATAACTCCACATGTGTTCATTCATAGTTTTGATGCCTTCAGTGAGAATCTACAATGTAAATAGCCATGAAAATAAAGAAAATGCATTGAATGAGAAGGTGTGTCCAAACTTTTGGCCTGTACTGTACGTGTGAGTCATGACCCAGTGATAACCAATAATCCAGGTATGCAAGTAAAATGAGATTTGGATACAGGCATTGCAGAGGTATGTCTGTGACTAAAGAGCCGGTGTGTGTGTCTCTTCTATAAATACACTAATTTCCGCTTAGTTTAATGTGCTTCTCTTATTACCTGCTGGTAAGGCACCGACCGACTGGCTATTAAGACTGGTGTTAAATTAGCACTTCAGTGTGTACACAGTTTTCCTGTAGTTTTCTACCTTATCTTGACTGATGAGTTCCTGGTATGGGATGTGGGCGGGCAGATACGTGTGCAAGAGGGCACAGAAAGCCAGGCCATCACTCCAACTGCTGCTGAAGTTGGTCACATCGATGTTCTGTGGACAGAAAATTGGGCAACGACAAAAAAGGACAGACGTTACAAATGACTCAAGTCCATATCACAAATCATAATGAGCTTAAGTGCCCACAATTTGTGCAAGAGAGCTAATAGCCTCTTGACAACATGAACAGGCCATGAAAAAAGCCATTAAGTCACAGAACCACAGGAAACAACATGAAAATGAACATTTAATGCTGTTACACACTGTCCCGGGTCTTTCAGAGTCCATTAATGCCTGGTCATGTTTCCTTCCTAAGATCTTCTTCTTAGATCCCATTTAAGTCTCTGATACTCTCTCTGATCTCTCCTCTGGGTGAAGAACGTGCATAGCGGCACGTCCAGTCTGTTGTGTTTTTGTGTGTGTACACGATTCACAGAGAATCGTCACCGCATACACTGTGTACAACATTTTCAGAGTCTGATGAGAAGAGAGATTCCGTAGGACAGACTTCCTCCGGGCCATTGTTTGACTCCCTGTTGGATAGATAAGCTATTTCCGGTGTCTTCCTCTTTTATCCCTCTCATGAACTTTGGGAACGGGGCTAACCGCCAGGGAGACTTTCCTGAGTCATGGGTTTGTGTCTGTGTGGCTTCAGAGGCCTCCACATACCTCTATGCATTCACACACACAACCTGAGGAAGGAACAGTATTCTGATCCAGGTCCAGCAAGTGCAGGTGGAAATATTCAAAGAATCCTAAAAGCGGACATGCATGCAATAGGGCCACCCCTCGGAAGTCAAAGATTTGAATCATCAGTTGGAGAACCCTCAGAGATTGCTTGAAGTAGGGCAGTCATTGTTACTGCTAGTCAGTGTGCTGTGCAGTGATCTTCTGAGGACATTTTGGTCCCCAGATTTTGCTGCAAAGTGAGAGCACTTGACATATACGCTACTCTTTGGTACAGACAGTGATGCAGTGGCACAGAGGAGGAGAAACTTTGCACGGTAAGGCTCTGAGATAACATTACCCTCCGTCTTTACACTTTATAAGACACAGTCTCTGGCTTTTGTTTGATACTTAGTGTTGGAAAAATGTCGTCAGGGGAGTCGAAGGGTACAGATGACCCTGGCCCGGGGAACAGACAGAACAAGGCAATGAAAGGAGCAGAAAGGCAGTGGACCAGTGGCGGCTGCTGGTCTTTCAAGGAGGGGAAGCTCATTTTCGTCCTACATCATAAAATGTGTCCGTTTATTTATATGTAAATTCTACCCTCTGGGGCTGCTGCACGAGGCTAGTGTGACCGCCTGTGAGTGCTTTGGGATGGTGGAGGGGCTCACAGCAGCACCCGCTGCTCGTTGGGGACAGTAACTGCAGAGCGACAGAAGTCAGAGTTTCCAAACACGAGTACAGTCTCCAATAACACCAGAAAAAGATGCTAGATTTGTCGCTAATTGTTTTTAACAAAGAAAAAGTCACTAAGAGGATTGGAAAAGTCTCCAGATCAACTCGGAACAACGGAATGAAACTTGAAAAATGCTCTGGTGGTGGTTTATATTTCAAGATTGCTGATTCGCTCATTTCGCTGTCAATCAAAAAGGGATTCAGCCTCAGACAGATCATCCAATCATCATGCAGAAGCCCAGCGTCCAGGCCAGCCGAGGCCAGCCCACTGCCCCATAGACCCCCAGAGACACTGAGCATCCGATGGGCGGGACAAAACCGAGCATTAATCCAATGACTGTCTAGTTTTGCTGCAGTGGAACAACCCACTCTGTGCTTCCCCATTGAAGTCTTTGGACCCTGAGCTTTGACACTGTTTAATGCACTGTGACGCTACGGGAATAAATGAGAAGAAAGTCGCGTCAGTGGCCTGTGATAAGTAGCTGATTCTGAACAAAAGTTGAACGCGTTCTAGCGCATATTTAGTCAATGAAATGTAAACACAACAGTACATACAGTACAGGCCAAAAGTTTGGACACACCTTCTCATTCAATGTGTTTTCTTTATTTTCATGACTATTTACATTGTAGATTCTCACTGAAGGCATCAAAACTATGAATGAACACATGTGGAGTTATGTACTTAACAAAAAAAGGTGAAATAACTGAAAACATGTTTTATATTCTAGTTTCTTCAAAATAGCCACCCTTTGCTCTGATTACTGCTTTGCACACTCTTGGCATTCTCTCCATGAGCTTCAAGAGGTAGTCACCTGAAATGGTTTTCCAACAGTCTTGAAGGAGTTCCCAGAGGTGTTTAGCACTTGTTGGCCCCTTTGCCTTCACTCTGCGGTCCAGCTCACCCCAAACCATCTCCATTGGGTTCAGGTCCGGTGACTGTGGAGGCCAGGTCATCTGCCGCAGCACTCCATCACTCTCCTTCTTGGTCAAATAGCCCTTACACAGCCTGGAGGTGTGTTTGGGGTCATTGTCCTGTTGAAAAATAAATGATCGTCCAACTAAACACAAACCGGATGGGATGGCATGTCGCTGCAGGATGCTGTGGTAGCCATGCTGGTTCAGTGTGCCTTCAATTTTGAATAAATCCCCAACAGTGTCACCAGCAAAACACCCCCACACCATCACACCTCCTCCTCCATGCTTCACAGTGGGAACCAGGCATGTGGAATCCATCCGTTCACCTTTTCTGCGTCTCACAAAGACACGGCGGTTGGAACCAAAGATCTCAAATTTGGACTCATCAGACCAAAGCACAGATTTCCACTGGTCTAATGTCCATTCCTTGTGTTTCTTGGCCCAAACAAATCTCTTCTGCTTGTTGCCTCTCCTTAGCAGTGGTTTCCTAGCAGCTGTCTGACCATGAAGGCCTGATTCGCGCAGTCTCCTCTTAACAGTTGTTCTAGAGATGGGTCTGCTGCTAGAACTCTGTGTGGCATTCATCTGGTCTCTGATCTGAGCTGCTGTTAACTTGCGATTTCTGAGGCTGGTGACTCGGATGAACTTATCCTCAGAAGCAGAGGTGACTCTTGGTCTTCCTTTCCTGGGTCGGTCCTCATGTGTGCCAGTTTCGTTGTAGCGCTTGATGGTTTTTGCGATTCCACTTGGGGACACATTTAAAGTTTTTGCAATTTTCCGGACTGACTGACCTTCATTTCTTAAAGTAATGATGGCCACTTGTTTTTCTTTAGTTAGCTGATTGGTTCTTGCCATAATATGAATTTTAACAGTTGTCCAATAGGGCTGTCGGCTGTGTATTAACCTGACTTCTGCACAACACAACTGATGGTCCCAACCCCATTGATAAAGCAAGAAATTCCACTAATTAACCCTGATAAGGCACACCTGTGAAGTGGAAACCATTTCAGGTGACTACCTCTTGAAGCTCATGGAGAGAATGCCAAGAGTGTGCAAAGCAGTAATCAGAGCAAAGGGTGGCTATTTTGAAGAAACTAGAATATAAAACATGTTTTCAGTTATTTCACCTTTTTTTGTTAAGTACATAACTCCACATGTGTTCATTCATAGTTTTGATGCCTTCAGTGAGAATCTACAATGTAAATAGTCATGAAAATAAAGAAAACACATTGAATGAGAAGGTGTGTCCAAACTTTTGGCCTGTACTGTATTTGACTACTTATTTTCTGACATTTTAGGGTAAGCTGAGCTTCACTTGCAGTCTTAGAGCAATCGCCACTGCAGTTGACAAATATCTGACAAAAAAAAAAAAGGTGAAGAAGCAGCAGGTATGACAGGCAGAGCTGATGGTGAAAAGTGAGGCAGACTAATGTTAGTGAATAAAACCTGCTGTATCAGGCTCAGTTTTAAAGCTATAGTGAAGACACTGATATCATATAAAATACACACTATATGTGTATCCAATGGTACCAGCCATGTTATGCTATCTTGTTGGGAAGGGGGCCAAATAACGCTGCAAAATTATGCTACATTTTGGCGAGGGAAAAAAGGAACATTGGTGTATTTATGTATTTCTGCATACTGGGGTTCCTTAACAGTTTTGGAATTGCAGAGAATGGGCGTCAGAGATGTATGATCTGCTTCAGGAGCATGGGCTTCAACATCTCTATAGCCATAGACAGAGAGTGGATGTGGGGGTGTTTAAAGAATTTGCTATGACAAAATATAAAAGTAATTGGTTGGATGAAATTAACCATAAACCAAAATTACGCACATTTTGTTTGTTTAAAGAAATGTATGATTGTGAAAGATATGTTATGTGTGATTTATCTAAGAGCCAAAGATCTCTGTGTGCTCAGTTTCGCTTTGGGATATTACCGCTACATATTGAGACAGGACGCTACACTAGAACTGAGGAAGATCAAAGATTATGTTATATGTGAGCTCGGTGAAGTAGAGAATGAACCACTTTCTGCTGTACTGTCCATTTTACAATGACTTAAGAGAAACACTCTTTGACAAAGTATCAACACATGTAGGTCTGTCCCAGGATAACCAAATAATTAAATGGTTATTTGATAATCATATATTTGCAATATCCAATTATATCGATAAAGCGTGGAATAGAAGAAAGCAAGCAACTTATGCACACAGATAGATCATGGCTCTAAAGATTGTCCTTTTTATTTTATTTTGTTTTACTTATTTTTATTGATCTTTACTTGCAGCTTGCGTATATGTCATGTTTACTATTTTATGTTGGTGTGATGGCACTGGAAAATGTTTTGTTTAAAATGTGTCTGAATAATCCCATGAGGGATGGGCTGCCTTAGGCAGCCAGACACGAAAATAAAATTTCATTCATTCATTCATGCATACATTGGGTATGACTGGAAAACACACTACTTCAGTTCAGCACACTATTTAACTGATAAATGATTAGTTGTAAGAAAGTAGCCCCAAGATTGAATGAATAAATGAAGACAAAAATTAGACTGATACGTTAACTCATGATTTGATTTTATGGTTTAATATCATGCAGTAATTTCTTCACTCAATGTCTGAGTTGACTTTTCTCTAATCATCCATTGGAGGGCCCTTTTTTTTAGCCCAGGACAAACATAACTACCTCTGCTTGCCAAAATATATGGCCTTAACACAGACTGGATACAAAATACATGTGGAAATACAATGAATCGGATTATATTCACAGGAAATGTAAAATTTTGCAACACATTCTCACTTCTAACTTGTCAAATATTGATTCCTGTTCAGCAGCCCTACATGTCCAGGTACCCCTCTAGCATTTGTTTTGGATGTGTCAGCAAGTCAGGGGACAGCGTGTCAAGTTCTGCAGGTAACATGCATAGTGTCTTTCCAAAAAAACTTCAAGAGTAGGTTTATTTACTTTTTAGATTTACTTGGTTATGTTTGGAGACAAAACTACATGGTTAGGCTAAGGGAAAGATCAAGGTTGAGTTAAAATGACGTTGACTTTTGTTTTCACATGGGACACAAACAAAACAGTCTCCTGGGTGAAAGTCCTGTGTTCAACCACCAGCTTACATGGACTTTCTTGCTTTTTTAGTTTGTCAGTTGGTCTGAGCATCTAAAAATGACACGGTCCAGTGATAACAATTCATCCTCAGTGGATCATGAATGTCTGTCCATGATTTCATAGTAATTCATCCAATAGTTGTTGCGCTAAAGTGCCCTCTTGAGTGGCAAAAATGAGAGGATGTGCCCTTTTGGCTGCTCTCTTGAGTGGTGAAAACAAGAGGATGGCCCCTTTTGGCTGCCCTCTTAAGTGATCAAAACAAGACGATGTGCCCTATTGGATGAAAACGAGCGGATGTGCCCTTTTGGCTGCCCATGCCATGCAGTAGGTGCCCTTTTTTCCTTTTCGCCCCTGCAAACATCTTGAGTCCGTCACTGGCGCTAGGTAATGTTGGGTTATGCTCAGTGGACCTGATCATAACAGCCACACTTGGCAGAGTGAAGAGCCAGCCTGGTCTGTAGGCACAGGCTGAAATTCCCCGTTTGCTTAAAGCTCCCATGAAACGACTAGCAGGGTGCTATTTGATTCTGCATATTCATGTGTTTCCTGTAAAGACCTTAACCTAGGGAAGGACTTGTCTCACATATTGATTGGTGTTTACATTAGTCAATAGTGCTTAATGTGTGTTATGCCCCCCCTGCCCAGGCAGATTTCAGATTGACAGTAGCTACTAGTCAAACATAGAAACCAGCCTTCTCTCTGTTGTTGAGGACTTAGCGCCACCATTATCACTCAAGCCTGTGGACACATTGGACAGGGATGAAATGGAGGAAGAAGACACCCATGATATCTTTGGAGTGAGGCCACACATGTTCGAGCCGAGATCCGGAGTCCAATCAAGTCAAGCCAACTTCATTTGTATAGCACTTTAAACACAAACAGGGTTGATCCAAAGTGCTCTTACAGCTCACAAAAAGCCAGCAGTGCAGCAGGTGAAGGAGAGATGCAGGCTGAGCCACACAATTAAGTTGTGTCATTGGATGATGAGTCATCAACATTTTTTTATTCATCATTTACCAGGAAAACAAACTATAAAATTCCATAAAGAATACCTACATAACAAAATGACTTTCTTGTCATTGCTGGACCAGATACTGCCACGGAGGTGACGATCAGCACTAGACATGTGATCAAGTAAAGCATAAACATCTATTTTGATCTCATAGGAAAATAAAAATCGTGTCTCCATTAGTGTTCCTGAGTTTTGGGTATTTTAGGGATACAGCATTTGCTGTAGATGTGTATTGTAAGACCATCTGGGAGTTTTATCTTTCCAGATAGGAGAAAAAGCCCTGCCGTTTTCTTCACATACTGCAGAAAGGAGAAAGACATAAAACGACAAAGCTAAATGTGCACCTGTTTACGCAGACTTGTTTTTCTAATTGTTTGGGATAGAGCATTGGATTAAATATCTTTGGGTACATCCGTGTGTCTGTACACAAAGCATTAGCTCTAGGGAGATGCTAAAGATCGGACATGCAGTCCTGTGCTTGTTTTCTCTTGCTCTAAGCCGGTGGTCTTCAGTCCTGACCCTGAGGACCAGAGCTAATCCAACCAGTGACTGATCCATACATGTGACGCCCAGAGAATGTAATTAACTACCTCACAGAATAGTAAAACAGCAGGACTCTGAGTCCTGAGGACAGCTCTAAAACGCTGCAGTCATGAATATCCCCAGAGCTCCTAAGAACCGTTGATAGATTTGTCATTCCTGATTGCCTTCACTCATCTGCTTTGGTGTTATGGATGCCAGTGTTATGTCAGCTTATAACTAGCTGTAGTTTCATAGTGAGAGGAAAAAAAATGCATTTTGGTTGGTTGTTGTGGAGTTTAAACACTAACTTAGTGATCACTATGGTCCCTTCTGGTCACCATGAAAATGTGCCTTTAGTTAAAATGATCCCTCACTTATTTTTAAAGACTTTTTAGCCATGTAACAGTGCAGTTCTATGGATGTCAGTCAGTCCACCATTTTAGTCCAGACTCAAATATCTCTATAAATATTAAATCGATTGTTGAAATTATGTACAGACATTTATGGTTGTCCTAGGATGAACCCTACTGACTTTGGTGACCCCGTGAATTTTCTTCTAACATCACCAGCCCTCAACATTGGTTTTGAGTCAACTATCTCAACAACGGGAGTGTATCTCTGTTCCTCAGCTCAATAACCTGTTATTATGACTCATTAACGAGACCTTTCGAAGGGTTTTATGTTCCCAGTAATCTGACTCATAGGCGGTGTTGTAGTCAAGACCACCTAAACCAAAACAAGTCATGACCTACACCAGATCAGTGTGAGTCCCAAACTAAATGACACACTTATGATAAAATGTGGAACATGCAAACCATAGACACTCCTCATATTGATGTGAAAAATTCACATCCTGGTAAAAACACCCACAGAAAACAAATGAGGACTCCTGTCAGTGCCATATGTGTGTGTGTGTGTGTGTGTGTGTGTGTGTGTGTGTGTGTGTGTACGTGTATCATGAGAAATGACTCAATAAAATAATCAAAACTTATTGCAGAGGTGAATTTTATGTTTGGGATTTTTACTTTATTTTTCTCTAAGCGAATGAATACAAACACACACTAAGGAGATGAAATCAACTAAACCATCTTTACTCAACAATCCTATTTTTTGCACAGGCACTTTAGTGATATCTTTGTCTAAAACTGCGACTTGATTGAGAAAAAAATGAGATACGATAAGACCAAGAGCTTCCAAAAGTTGTCTTGAGACCAAGACTTATCTTGAGTACTACAACATTGCTTATAGAATATTAACGTACTTTTTGGATGTTTTAGAGATTTACATTTGTATTCTGAACTTTTGTTATATGTTGTCTGTCTATAACTTATGTTGCTGCCTGTCTTGGCCAGGGCACTCTTGAAAAAGAGATTTTAAATCCCAAGAGGTTTTTCTGGTTAAATAAAGGTTAAATAAATAAATAAATAAATAAATATATATAAAAACATAGTCAACAATCGTCTTTTTATGTTTTATGTGGTGTTTTCTTTTTCAGGGATTTAGTCATTTAAATGCGAGGCCTCGCTTCTCCATGTGCAAATATTCCACCAAAACAAGTTCCCTCTGGACACTTTCGCAAGGGCACTGTCACTGAATCTTGGACATACTGCGGGCCAAGACAACTATGATTCTGTTTAAAGTAACACAAACAACCCAGAGTGTTTTCTTCCTTAGTGGAGGATAATGATGGGTTCAGGTAGACCTTCCCCCAGGCACTAAAACAAAGTGTGGAGATAAGTCTGGCCATGCAAGACCATGTTCTCAGTAATTTTCCCCCAGGGTCAAATGTTCAGTGTGCGTTTCCTTCGGTCAATATGTTTAACTGAACCACCTACAGCTCTTGAACTAGGGATGTTGCACTCTCTGAAACCTGAGTCCTCAAAGTTGTGGGCAAGACAGCTTTCTTGAGTTTAGACACTGATATCTCCACAGTGGCTAAAATGATCTTTACCATTCAAACTGCTTTGAAACATTCATCGTATTTTGTTCTTTTGCAATTTGAGCTGTGAAGCTCTTACAATGTTAGTTTATATCAATAGACATAGGACCCTGGGAACAAAGGCATTAAAAACTAGTGGATGGATTGCCATTACATTTTGGTACATTATAGTTCCCCACAATACTGTAGTAACAGGTGAAAATTTCTAGTTTTCCCTTTATGATACTCCCATCAGACTAAGCTGTACACAGTTTGGTGCTAACTAGCAAATGTTAGCATGCTAAACATGATCATGTTAGCTTAGCCACAACTGCTACCATGGCCGTAGACCCTTACGGTGTTATCTTAATGATAATAGTGCATGGTCTAAAGCCCAGTATACACTGTGCGATTTTGGGCTGTCCCAGATGAAAGATGACCATCGTGAAAGGAACATGGTCATATCTTTGGTTGTGGCTCTGAAACAGTGGCCCTACATCACACAGTGAGAGAGGTTCAAGGATGGCCGTTGTCACAGTCTTGTGATCAAAGACAGCCTGGGATAAGATTCTGACAGTGTAAGAAATTTTGGATGACCATCTCAGTATGACTGCTGTTATAACCTCCATCTAACCAACCGATAGAAATGTGGCATGAAATGACCCAGTGGTGCTAAACCCAAACAAACAGATGGACAGCATCTCGCCATGGAGACAAAATGCGCTCAAAGAAATATGTGAGATTCCAGCAAAGACGAAAACCTTGTTGAGTTGAGGCAGCAGAAGCTTCACCTGTATGATGTGTCCTCCAGCTCTTACCATGATCGCTTAAAGAAGGACAAAGCATGGAAAGAAATAGCGGCAGAGTTGCAGCTGCCAAGGAGTGTAACAAGTGTGTAACAAGCAAAGAGTACGCACACTGTGAACCCGCCTCTGTAGGCACATCTTAAGCCCCATTTCCATTGAGCAGCACAGTTCAGTTAAGTTCACTTTTTTTCCGTTTCCACTGCGAAAAGTTGTGGATGGTACCAATGGAACATTTTCGTACTGTCCTTATTTTCGGTCCCCCCTCTGTTGGGGTACCTAGCACACAGATCTGGTACTAAAAGGTGGAGCTCTGAACACTGCAGTCTGTTTAATGGTCAGTAGCAGACAGTCACTCTACTCAGGGCTGAGTTGAGGCTGGGTTTGAGTCTCATGTAACCACTGTTCATACTGTGGAGAGTTTTATTAGTAAACTGTAACTATAAAATGAAAAGATGTTTTGCTGCCTCTTGCAGCAGCTGGAGTCTGAGAAAAAATAACTTCATTCACTGGGCCGACTGCTGGCGATTTTTAAGGCTGAACGTTTCCTTGTAATGTTACTCAATGTATGAGGTGATGCCGTGAATCAACCGACACCTTAAATTTTCCATATGACAACTTTGACCATTACTTTAGTTTTTATATGACATACAGTGTTAGTGATGAGTGGATGTTCAAGTGTTTATATATATTAATTTCGGCTGGGGGCGGCACGGTGGTGTGGTGGTTAGCACTCTCGCCTCACAGCAAGAGGGTTGCTGGTTCGATCTCGGGTGTGGGAGCCCTTCTGTGCAGAGTTTGCATGTTCTCCCCGTGTCAGCGTGGGTTCTCTCCGGGCACTCCAGCTTCCTCCCACAGTCCAAAGACATGCAGATTGGGGACTAGGTTAATTGGTAACTCTAAATTGTCTGTAGGTGTGAATGTGAGCGTGAATGGTTGTTTGTCTCTATGTGTCAGCCCTGCGATAGTCTGGCGACCTGTCCAGGGTGTACCCTGCCTCTCGCCCGATGTCAGCTGGGATAGGCTCCAGCCCCCCCGCGACCCTCAAGAGGATGAAGCGGTTAGAAGATGAATGAATGAATGAATTTCGGCTGGATTATGTGAACGGCATATATTCTAATACTCACTCAGAGAAAAGAAAAGCATCAGGCTACGGCAACACTAAACCCCTGAGCTTGCCTGAGAAGGACTATACGCACAAACCCGCTATTTTTAAATATCCCATGGAGAGAGACTCTCACTGCAGCCGGTTCTATTTTGTCATATGTCATTCTGTAGACGATAAACGAGGTGCAGACTTCCCTCTGTGTCACCAGTAATGAGGAAATACAGCAAGTGCTGGACGGAGCAGTGAGTGACAACAACCCCGCCCACATTTGAGGGTACCGTTTGTGGTGGAAACACTAGGGTCTAGGTACCATGACTGAAGGGTTACCTTTGGTTCCAAAGGCACCAAACTGAAAGTGTTTGGTGGAAACGTACCCTTTACATAGCAAGAGAATACTGTGCCATTCTGACTTTAGACTAGGTGTTTGTTGGTCAGTCCCACAATCGCTTTCTACTGATTTGTTATGTTCTGATTTGCTAAAATGCAAAATAACATATGAGTCAATTATCGTTGTCTGACATGAGCCACTGGGGCAAGCCAGAGAGCGTTTGTGTGATCACAATGGGATCTGAGGGAGCAGCTGCTTCTGAATGAAGCCAAACAGGATGCTCAGTCCTGGGCTCAGGCCATGAAATACAGTCAATGTGTGCACGATCAAGAATCACCCAATCAGTAACATTAACTTGTCATCATCATGATGGAAACAATCAGCAAACATATTTTCAAAAAACTCCTGTCATCATAAACTTTGAAAACTCCTTTCATACTAAGCATGTACCATGCATTAACAGCAGCATTTCACCTAAAGTGATCTCTAATCTGCAAATAACATTTCGGTGATCAAATGCTTTGATGATACAACACAGGCTGAGAAGGAGAGTCTTTGGATGTGTGAGTCTTCTCTCCATCAGTCACCGCCTATCTATTATGTCTGGGGGGCAGACCTGTGCAGTCATGTCAGCCCTCATTCCTCTCATAACTCCCCCCTTCTCCCTCTCAGCTGGCTCAGCAGAGCTACTATTTGTGTGTCTGTGTGTGGTGTATGTGCAGACTAACACACACACACACACACACACACACACACACACACACACACACACACACACAAGGGAGTGATGGGAGGCTAATCAGACTCCTGAGACTCCAAACACAAGATAGACAATGACAAATAAGTTGACACGAAAGGTTCCAGGGTGCAGCTTGTAGCGTGTGTGTGTCTGTGTGTGTGTGTGTGTGTGTGTGTGTGTGGGTGTGTGTGTGTGTGAGTGAATCTGTAGAATCTGTGTCCTAATCCAGGCCAGAGCAGGCAGGTATGTTCGAGTTCAGGGTGGGAGTGGGAGAGGAAAGCAGCTGGGTGTTGGTGGCGGGGGGTTGGGATTCGTTCAGGGTAAAAAGAGAGGGAGAGGCATGAATGCTAAAACAGCAGTGGACAACAACAGCTCTCTGGGAGCCGGCTCAGAAAAGCAAACACAGCATCAAGCGACAGGAAGTGTCTCGCTCGGCACACAAAAGGCAGAGCTGTCGCTTTTTAGGGCTCAGAGAAAAAGAGAGTATGAGAGAGAAGCAGGGGCCTGTACAGTCAGAGGGAGAGGACTGACCAGAGGTGGAAAAAAAAGAGAAGTTGATCTGTGTATATTTGCTTTGGTCTGCCTCCAAGTGGGAAGCAGATAAGATCTATGATAGCATCAGTGGTTAAATTACAAGAGAAAATGAGCCTAGAAACTTTCATCAGCTAATAAAATGCAGACAGGGACATTTCACACACAGAGCTGTTCTTATCAAGACCAGAACGGCGTCACGCTACAGCAACGGTCCTCCTTTTAATGGCACTTTAACAAAATACGTATTAGAAAGATATCCTAAAGGTGATGAGTTCTGCAACTAATGATTATTGATTTCCCAGCAGCTCAGTCATCTGAGGAAAATGCTGCCATTGTTGTTTTCTGCAAATCATAAATGTGTTGCATTTGCATGTTTAATACGCATCATATAAACATTTCTAAGATAATGTAGTGTATGAACCGACTTTGTCACTGGGAGGTGAAGGGGATGGTGAATGGTGTGGCACCTAGATAAGACGTCTGCCAAACTGCAGAACACTGTTCAAGGCCAACAGACAACAAAAGCGGTTGTGGTTTAGGGAGTTGTTGCTGCATTTCCAGCAGCTTTATAGCTACCAGTTGTGTGTGTTGTGTAGGGACCCATCACTGGATTTCTTGTGGCTTTTTAGGCACGACAACTGGTTGTTTGTTGCAGAGACATCACTGCTTTTCATGTCAAAACAGTGGCACGAAAAGGGGTTGTTTTTTACTGACACATTGTTACATTTCCTGCTGGGACAGTGGCACAAAAACTGGTTGTTTGTTGCGGAGACTTCACTGCTTTTCCTGCTAGAACGGTGGTAGGAAAAGCAGGGTTTTTTTTTTACCAAGACATTCCTGCATTTCCTGCTGGGATAGTGGGATGAGAACTGTGCATTTTAGGACAAATCATACTCCCTTCCAAACCATAACCAAGTGTCGGTGAAGATTCTCAGTCATCCAGGTCATGTAATCATAAATGCAATTTCTTGGCCAACTGGACCCTCTTGCGTCTCTTGAAGACATTTCGCCTCTCATCCAAGAAGCTTTTTCAGTTCTAAATGACTGGCAAGGAGATGCAGGGTTTAAACTCTGTGTGGGTGTGGACCCTTGCAGAGTCGTTAAGGTCATATGTGAGCTCTTTGTTCCAGAGTCGTTGAGGTCACAATGTGAGTCGATGACCCACCTGAGGCCTAATGATGGTCATTCCAGTTTGATGTAGAAAGAAGCCATCTACATCAAACTGGAACGACCATCGTTAAACAGAGGAGGTGGCCTATGACACAACTTATCACCCACCGGCGGCAGTAGCTCAGTCCATAGGGACTTGGGTTGGGAACTGGAGGGTCGCCTGCTTAAGTCCCCGTCCGGACCAAATATGGAGCATGGACTGGTGGCTGTAGAGGTGCCCGTTCACCTCCTGGGCACTGCCAAGGTGCCTTTGAGCAAGCCACTGAACCCCCCAACCACTCGGGGCGCCTGACCAAGGCAGCCCCCTCACTCTGACATCTCTCCACTTTGTGCATGTGTGTGTCTTTCAGACCTGTGTGTAACTGACAAACAGAGTGAAAAAAAATGAATTTCCCCTCAGGGGGATTAATAAAGTATATAAAATTAAAAATTTAAAAAACAAAACAAAAACAAACCTACAATGCAGTCTTCCGATCCCTCCCCAGACAACTCCACACCCATTCACACCTGATCCCACCTGACCCTAATGACTGACATGATGGCCAGGTGGGTCATCGACTCACATTGTGACTTTAACGACTCTGGAACTAAGAGCTTACCTGTGACCCTAATGACACTGTAAGGGTTCCCACCCACACAGAGTTTAAAGCCTGCAACTCCGTACCAGTCATTTAGAACTGGAGAAGCTTCTTGGATGAGATGCGAAGCGTCTTCAAGAGATGCAAGATGGTCCAGTTGGCTATGAAATAGCACTTATGTTTACCATGACCTGGATGACTGAGAATCTACAATATAGCATTTATCATAACCAAGTGGTTTTTGTGCCCAACCTAACCACCTTATTCCCTGTATTGATGAAATGTAAAGTTTAAACAAATTTCCTGCATAATAACATGCAAATTTAACATATCTGTGGTTTGCAAAAAGGTTCAATGCCAACATTTTTCCAGCGACTGAGTTGGTCCAAGAGCCCAACCCATTACCTTCAAATATTTTAGCCCCAAAAAATCAGTGTACAATTGTATGAAACAGGGAAAAGCAGCTAATCCTCACAGTGGAGAAGCTGAACACACTGAGAGTTAAGCATTTTTCCTTAATAAATAAATAATTAAATAATGAAGTAACCATTCCAGACACACGTGTGGCTATAGCTGCAGAGGACATTAAAGGCCAAGGACAGCATATCTGCCATAAACCATTTAGAAATGGAATTCACAGATGAGCTGGATATAATCCAGGCACTAAACTAGACAGCAGTTTAACGCTGTGTGAAACAACAAAGGCTGAGTGTGTGCGCTCTGCTGCCATATGTAAATGCTACTTGGACCGGTGTCACATCCAGGAACACGGAGTAAAGCCCCACTGCTGTCATGCTTTTATGATACTTGACACCCAGATGTCAACGTGCCATTACTGCAATATTGAGCTCTCACTCACATATCAGGAATGTGAATAGCAGCAAGCGGGTGGGCAGGGAGGGATGGAGGATAACACACATACACACAGTTTGTTAAAAAGCCAGTTCATCAGTCTAAAGGCTGAAAGCAGGAGACATCAAGCCTGAGAGAGTCATCTGACTGATGAGCTGCTCTCAGTATATTTCCTGTCACAGAATCTCTCTACCTCCCCTCGACTGAGTGAACAAGACATACGACCAAGAATGAGATGTGAGAAAGAAACAGAAAATAAAATAAAGAGAGCAAACAAGGACAGAGGAGGAGAATCCAACAAAAATGAGATAAGGAAGTTTGAAATGGAGGGACAAGGAAGACAGAGAGAGGGAGAATGCCCTAATGTACCATGCAATGAATCATAGTCATGAGCAATGACAGGCTGAAAGCCGAGGCAGGCGGGGCGGTGGAGATAAAGACAGGGCAACACGGAAGGTCACAGAGCTGCTGAAGCTGCTCTTCACAAAGTCATCCTGTTGCTACGTACGGTTTAATGGACTCATTCTGCACACAGGGCAGGATAACGAGTGGAGAGGGCGACATGGGTCAGAGAGGGCACAAAGGTCAACTGTACTTCTGCTTATAGATAGATCTGCCTTTGATTGAAAATATCAACCTGTCTCACAATACCATAAGAAATAACTGGTAATCATATTAAGATTATATAAAAGAGATTTCTGAGCCAACCGGAACCATATGGAATACCAGTTAAGTCAATATTACACAATCAAATATAAATAAATAAATACAGCTATAAAACAGATGCTGAAATAAATACATGAGGCAACAAATATTAAAAAAAATGTAAATATGATTTAAAGAAAATAAAGGAAATAAAAAAGTAGTCCTTTGAAAAACTTTTTTTTTATTTATCAAAACATATTTGCTGATTTATATATTTATTTACATTTTTTTATATATATATATATATATTCCCTCAATTATTTATTTATTTCAGGATTTATTTCGGCATATATTCATTTATTTTTTTTTATTTTTATTTTTTAAATGTAACTACAGTTGTGCAATCAGTTTCTTACTCTGCGCACAAAATAAGTGCTCATGCAAAACTACTGTCGGATACATGACTTGTGCACTCCTCCAAATTTTGTTCTTACTGCCGTGTATATATTAGTGAATCAGAATCGTTCTAAACTGACAGGTGTGTGCGTGCTATTTACAGCCAGCATACTGCCACGCCCCTTTTCTCTACATAAGGAAATAGGTTAGCCTCGAGGTGTGTCATGGAGTAAGTGGTGAAGCTGTTTCTACAACACACCAGTGTCAGGTCAACGGTAAAGGTTTATGAATATCTTGGCAGTTAGAAACACCTCTTCCTCCCACTCTATTCAAACATGTTAGAACATATCGGCCTCTAAAGCGCCTCTCCTGAAGGCACGGGCTGTATATCTTCCAGGAGAAGCTACTTATGCCATCTTAACACTTAACGCTTGGAGGTAAATCAGAATCTTTTATACAGATCCGAGAGAGGCTACTAATTAACATTGGCTATATATGTGAAATTTCACTCGAAATTGGTGGGAGTGGTTGATCAATATAGGCCAGGTCAATAAAAACAATGAAAACCAAACTGTTTTCGTTAAATAGGGACGTTCTCATGCACTCCATTGTGCCCTACGACTGGGACACTTAGTTTTTATGGTTGAATATTTTAATCATTATTGATGAGAATAAAAGGACACCGATTTCATAGTTATTTAATACATTTGGCCAATGCAATACAAAATGTCTGGTTTTTAATTATAATCAACAAAAGCCTTATTTAATGAATGCAGCTGTAATATCCTACGCATTTAGCTAAAGGTGTGTGCCAGAGGACATCATTTGGTCATACTCAGTTCTAAATTTGTTGGAGGAGTATGAAAAAATTCAGGTAAGAAAACAGTTTGCGACTGAGGCCCAAAATGTCCTTCTGATTTTACCACCATGTATTTCTGATGAACACTGTGCTGTGTTCAAAGGTGACCTCCATGCCATGTTCTTCACTGAGCTAGACCAAACACATCCCAGACATTTTTCTGTACTGGCTATAAATCTTCTCATCTGACTCGAAGTATTCAAATCAGAAATAACCAGATACCAGAAATAAACTTGATTAAAAGTAGTGATACGACAATGTATAAAAACTCCATGTAAAAGTCCTGCATTGAAAATGTTACTTAAATAAAAGTACTCGTTTGTCAGGATGACTCATTTCAGAATAATATATATTACTGGATTATAGTTATCGATATATTAATGTGTTCATCAGTTTAATGTTGCAGCTGGTAAAAATGGAGCTACATTTAATTTATATATTTTAAATATCATTTCGCATACTGCTGGGTAGCTTGTAAAATCCACCCCTGGGGACCAATTAATACTCACTTATACAATGATATTATAATTTATTTATTGGTTACATTTTGTCCTGTTAATTTGTCTTAAATCTGCAAAGTAACTGAAGCTGCCAGATAAATGCAATGGAGGAAAAGTTGCAAAACAAATTGCAAAACAAATATAAATACTCAAGCACAGTACCTCAAGTAAGTATCTCTAATTTGTAACTGAGTAAAAACTGGAAAAAAACCCAAAAACTGACCACTTGTCAGATGCCGAGAGTTCCTTAATATGTTTTTTGTTTTGACATGAGTCCAGACAGCCTTGAGGCCTTTCAGTCTCAAGCACATTTGTATTTAAAGTTCCTCCAGATATTCTTTAATAATCATGAGTATTGATGATTCAAGGAATAATAGAATGATGCCGCACATTTAATTAAGATACTCCAGTCATTTCCCCCTGCAGTGAGCCCTCTACTATGACCTACTGTAATCGTATTCAATGCCAATGATCTCACTCACAGTGCTATTACAGTTAATCCTACATTATTAGATCTCGCAGTTACGGTTACTCTTTGAACTCCGATCCCCTCCCCCTCCTCCATGTCTGACCTCCATTCCACACTCGCCTGGGGGTCCATTCCTGTCCCTTCAATGGCTTTGTGTGTGCGTGTGTGTGAGTTTCCCAGACGTGGCCGGATGAGCCGTGCTCTGTCAGGCCCAGCTGAGCCTCATGTTCAGAGCCTTTGCTCATTGTTCCCATCTTGAACAAACAGCTTATTTATTTTTGTTTGGCTTCTATGGTTAATTGAGGGAAAAAAAAGAGTTTAAAAAGTGTCCGGAGCTGTCCTAAATTAAGACATCAAAGAGCCTGATAAATATACAGCAGGAGGATTTAACAACAGACCAGACGTTAAAGAAAGCCTCTGCTTAGTGAACGTGGCCAAAAATGGCTACTGTTGTAAAACTGGAATCACAACAAGACGACATTTTGTTTCTAAATACAGCTTCAGAAATGTGTGGAAACTTTGCAATTGTGGTGGATGGATTCAAAAGTTTAGATGCAAAAATATAAGATTTTGATGCTGAAAATGTCAAAATTAGACATGACGATAATCCATCTTGACTTTTGATCATAATGCCCTGTAATTTGGCTGCTATCCACAACAATGTCTATTCAAACAACGCAAAGACTTTGTGGAAAGCAGGAAAAAGTTATACACTCATATCCCCTTTCCACCAACATAGAACTGGTTCCACCACAATTCCTGAACCTAATTTTGAGCCGTTCAGAGCATTTTGATCAAAAATAAATTGGTGCACAACCCAAAAAGTTGGTTTTCATCTGGAGCCAAAAACTTAACAGGTTTTCCTTGACCTGAAGTGCAAACTGTGACGACATCAGTGGACACATCATATTCTACAAGTTGGAAAGAGACGATGGAGAAGGCAAGTGAAAAATTGTCAGTGTGCAGTGGTCTCATTAGTAGTTGGTTCACGCATGTTTTTTTTTTTTTGTAAAATCAACTATCTGTACTAACAGAGTAAAAGTTCACAGGTAATTGTTGTAATCCGCTAGTTTGCTTCGATTTTTACTTCCACTGTGCACTGGGCAACGCCCTCTGTTGATTACACCCTAGATTACAATGGTTCCACTCAAAAGCGGTGGAAACGTGAGCAGTCATGAATACAATCAGTTCAAGAACCAGAGCTAATCTGTTGGAAAAGGGGTGGAAAACAGAGAAGCAGCGGTGGAGTACAAATTCAAGGTACTTGTACTTTACAGTCAACTGATGGAGCAGCTGATTGATAGAAGGGAGTCAATTGACAAATCTCATTTGGGGCGCCCTATCTAAACTGTCGCTTTGCAACCCGCCTCCACCCCAGCTCCTCCTTTTCATGCTGTGTCCCCCTCCCTGAGACTGTACTTATCAAAGTCTTAAATGATATTCATCAGAATAATGATGCATGCAAATCCTCGGTCCTGGTATTACTAGATCTCAGTGCTGCATTTGATACAGTTGAACATAATATACTACTTAGCAGATTGGAAAAGTGGGTGGGACTCACCAGCACTGGGCTACAATGGCTCAAATCTTACTTACAAGATAGGGACTTTTTTGTGTCAATTGGTAACCATAAATCTGAGCGAACTACGATCACATGTGGGGTTCCTCAAGGGTCTCGGTCCACTTCTATTCAACATCTATATGCTACCCCCAGATTATGGAACATCACAACATCTCCTATCATACGTATGCCGACGACACACAACTCTATATCTCAGTGTCATCACACAACTACAGTCCCTTATTCTCATTGAGTAACTGTATTCATCAAATCAATGACTGGATGTGCCAGAATTTTCTCCAGCTAAATCCAGAAAAGACAGAGGTATTCATTTTTGGCCCTAGAAATGAAAGGGCAAAGATCAGCGCCCACCTTGGCTCTATGTCATTGACAGCTACAAATCAAGCCAGAAATCTTGGTGTTATTATTGACTCAGACCTGAACTTATATAGCTAGAATTAAGGGGTTTCTGTCTAAACAAGACATGGAAAAACTTATTCATGCATTCATTTTTAGTAGGTTGGATTATTGCAATGGCTTATTTACAGGCCTTAACAAAAAAATCAATCAGACAGCTGCAGCTGATTCAGAACGCTGCCGCCAGAGTCCTTACAAACACCAGGAAACTGGACCATATTACACCGGTCATTAAATTGCTACACTGGCTTCCTGTGAGTCAAAGAATAGATTTTAAAATCTTACTGCTGGTCTACAAAGCCCTAAATGGTCTCGGACCAAAATACATGCTTGATCTACTGGTTCCCTACGAAGCATCCAGACCCCTTAGGTCATCTGGAACAGGTTTGTTGTGTGTTCCAAGAACAAGACCCAAGCAAGGTGAGGCAGCATTCAGTTATTATGCTCCTCACCTGTGGCACAAACTTCCTGTAGATCTGAGGTCTTCTCAAACTGTCAGCTCCTTTAAATCAGGGCTAAAAACACTATTGTTTACTGAAGCGTACTCTTAGATTAAATACTTACCTGCTGTATTCTACTGCCCGTACTTTTTAACTGCACACTGCTGATTTATGCCTTTTATTATTCCACTTCTTTTCTTATCCTGACTGTTCAATGTATTGAGCCTGTTTTTATTTTATGTTACTGTATTTTATTATTATCACGATCATTCTCAATTTCTATTTCCCTTTTTAATCGACTGTTTTTATTGTTTTAAATTGTGTCTTGTTGCTTTTAATGTCTCTGTAAAGCACTTTGAACTACCCTGTGTTGAATTGTGCTATACAAATAAACTTGCCTTGCCTTGCCTTGCCTGTGTCTTGCTTATTAATATCATGTTTGCCATTGATGCTGCTCTGTTCTGTTCCTGGGATCTTTGCTTCTGCTCTCCCTGCCTTAGGCTTTCAATGTATGCACATGGAAGGGCAGGGAGGTGTGCTCTATCCGCCTTAAGGTGCGGACACACCAAACCGACATCAAAGAACTAGCGGTGACAAAAGCCAACTGTTGTGTTGTCTACATCACCTCACGTCGAGGAAATAAAACCTGAACAGCCAATCAGAGTGATCTCTCTCACCAACTAGCTCCGCCGCTGATTCAACATGCTCAATCGGCCAAAAAGCCGCCAACGGCAAAGGGCCGACAGCGCGGGACACACCGCAAAAACTAGGCCAACAGACGCTCACCGACGGCCCGACTTTGGTCGACAGCCAACCATCAGCTTGGTGTGTCAGGGCCTTTAGACTTGCCACATGGGTGCTTGGAAGAGGCTTTCTGTGTAGGCCCGAGGAAAGGCAGAGGGGCCCCAGAACAGAGCCATACCACCAAATATAATACTGCAAATGGAAATACATTTTTCTTTGACTAAAGTGTTCCTGACTGAATTTCCATTTTATGCAACTTAATACTTCTACTACACCACATCTCAGAAGTAAATACTGCATGGTTTACTCCACTACATTTGTATGACAGCTTCAGTTACTTTGCATATTTACAACAAATTGAGACAATAGACAAAATTTAAGCAATAAATAAAATATAATATTGTTTTTATTCTGGGGAAAAAACAACTTTACACCAGTCACTAATGACCTGTGCTGTGTTCACACTATGAGTGACAATGCAAAAGCATGACCTGCAACATGAAGGCCTGTTTATTTGGGGAATGTCTATGTGGGGATTTTTGTTTTCATGTTCTTAAAACGTGACAGTCAGGACAATCTCAAACAACTCCCCATACATCCTGCAAATTATAAAATTAAAAAAAAAAGAGACAGGGAACGTTTTACTCCACAATGGGTACATTTACATAAGCAAGATTTTGAATGCAGGACTTTAACTTGTAATGGAGTATTTTCACAGTGTGGTCATGGGAGTTTAACTAAAGAAGAGGATCTGAATACTTCCACCTCTGCAAAGAAGTCACAAAGCCTCCAGTTCCAGGCCGCGCAGCAACACGTTCATTAGAGTTAAATCTCACTAACTGCCTTGAAAACCAGTGTAACAGAAGTTGTGTGAAAGCGGTCTTGTTTTTTAAGCCTGTGTCCAGTCCAGCTCTGACGTGCAGAGGAGCCCTTGTGAATACCAATTTCCTGTGAGAGGCCCCTTCAGTGTCTCCCACAGGGCAGAGTTAATCAGCGTAAGCTTAAGGTAATCACTGATCGATCTGAGCTTCCCAGAATCTGACATTTGAGGTGTGACAGAGCCTATCTGGACTCACAGCTCCTAATCCTCAAGGGCTCGGGGGCTCTTTTCCATGGTGATAGCATCCTACCCACTTTGTGTGTTTATATGCATTTAGCATGTTTTCCCTTTTCTTTCACTAACCGTGTTAGCGGCCACAGACCCCTCCAGGGACAAGATTCATATGGCACACATCATTCACACCAACACATACATACATAGACACACACATGACTGCTGGATGCATGATGTAAGGCACGTAGGCCATGGTTACTGCTTACATCATGCTTTTTTCCTTGTCACCTGCATTCATTAAAAAGCAGAAAAGCATGCATTTACAGAGCCAAACGTAACCTGATATAAAACAATAGTTAAGGGGTAACTCGATACTCGGTAACTAATGGGAGCAAGATTTGTGGTCCAGTATTGAGCGAAAGCCATTTAAATAAACAGTAATGTTTTCACTGTAAAACACACTTCATTCAAAGTTGAGAGAAACAAAACTCACAAAAGTCGTCTTGGTTCTTTATACCACTGTCCCAACAATCACCAGCTCCGGTCTGAAATAAACACTTAATTCACCCGGTTAGATGTGAAAATGTGGTGGATCTATAAACGCTAAAATGACTGTTTATCTAGATGGAGTCCGGTGGGATATGCGATGGCAATTTCTAGTCTGTTTCTGGTTGCACAAAAAGGATCTTAGTCTTTAACAAAATGGTCTTCTCAGTACAGATCATTTTCATAATGTTATCAAGCACTTATGACAATAATCTGACCACTTTTAGTGGATATAAATTAACAGTGTGAAGTTGCCCCGAGTGGTTATATTCCAGCCAGTTTTACTGCTACTGGCTGCAGTACTCTTGCTCAATACTGAACCAAATACAATTTTGTTTTTCCCGTTAGTCACTCAAAACCCAGACACACCACACTGACATTAAAGAACTAGTGGCGATAAAAGTCTGCTGTTGCATCACCTCATGTTGCCTGCATCTTGAACAAAAAGTTGCACTTGAACACACTGCAAACAGCTAACTAGCATGTATGTGCAGTGCCCACATGAGGGGAAATAACTCTCTATAACAGCAGGCAGCAGTAGTCAGTGGTGGATGAAGTACCTGAAAGCTATACTTCAATAAAAATACAGATATCTCACCAGAAAATGACGTTAATAGAAGTTAAAGTCACCTATTAGAATATTCATTCATTCATTCATTCATTTTCTGTAAGCGCTTATCCTGTTAGGGGTCATGGGGGGGAAGGGTCCTGACATTAGGCGCGAGGCGGTGTACACCCTGGGCAGGTCACCGGACTATCACAGGGCTGACACATAGAGACAAACAACCATTCACACTCACTTTCACACCTACGGACAATTTAGAGTCACCAATTAACCTGCATGTCTTTGGACTGTGAGAGGAAGCAGGAGTACCCAAAGAAAACCCACGCTGACACAGGGAGAACATGCTAACTCCGCACAGAAGGGCTCCCCCACCCTGGGGGTCAACCTGATTCTCTCTATGCGCACTGAGTGATTTCAGAGGGATTTTCAACATGCTAGATTGGTTGAAAAACAAAGACATGAGCTAACAACTTCCAACGGTGCGGACACACCGTAAAAACCAGGGCAACAGACACAAAGACATGAGACAACAGGGTTCAGGTTGAAAAATACCTAAGTTGCCATATAAGGTGAGATGAAGCTTAATTTCAGCACATCAAACCTACACTGTGTTCTAATCTAATCTTCTCCTCATGATGATTATAAGCACTCATCCCTTTGTTGGTGAAGATTCTCAGTCATCCAGGTCAAGGTCATTCTAAAGCCAGACTATACCTCTACATCAAATCAACGCCATACCTACGGCATAGGCTCTGCGTTGACATAGAGCCTGCTCTGTAGCCTGACGTGCATCTCCCTAGAAATGTAACTACACATCGCAGTGACGCAGACCTCCTGTCTAGTTTTGTAAGCTGAAACCATTTCCCTCAGTGGAAACGAAGCTTTGATTTACTTTAATTTCACAGATAAGAAACAATAAATTGTGAAGACAGTAAAACCTCCACAAAATAGCATTTTAAGTCTTGTGTGTGATTTATCCTGGCTTCATATGAGCAGAGGAAATCTCTGCTAGTTGCTAGGCTAGTTTAATTATATTTAATGTGTGTTTAATGTGTTTTGGGAGTGTTTTGAATTAACTACACTTTACAGCACTTCACAGAAACGACGCAGCCGACCAGTGTTTTGGAGGTGTAACTCACAACAGTGTAGGCAACGTGTGTAGGCTACAGTTACAATGCAGTCCTGAGATACATCCCCAGACAGCCTAACACCCATTCACACCTGGACCTATCTAACCCTAACAACACACATGATGGACAGGTGGGTCAAGGACTCACATTGTGACCTTAACAACTCTGAAACTCTGAGCTCACATGTGACCTCAGCAACTCTATAAAGGTTCTCACCCACACATGGGTTAAAGCTTGCAACTCTGCACTAGTCAGGACTGGAGGAGCCTCTTGGATGAGATGTGAAACATCTTTAAGCAAGTCCAGATGCCAATGATATAGCACTTAGAAACACTCATCCCTTTATCAATCACAGTGAACTAGCTAAGTGTGACATCAGGCTTTGTGTGCAGCTATAATCACAAAGATTTACTGTGCCCTGTGACAGCTTTTTTTGCCTTAATGTCAAATGACCTCCCAGCATGCTTACAATAGCTCCCGTTTTCTCTTTCACTTTAATTAGGCTGCTGTTTGACAAAAAGGTCCGCCATCAATGGGACTGTAATAATAACTGGCACATGGCTGACCCTCCCATGGGCTTTGTCCTCGTCGTGCACAGCGGCTTTTCTGGCTCCTCACTGGCAGATGAGCATGATATAAGAGCTTGTTATGAAAGTGAACAGCAGCGATTGTCAGAGCTGCCTCTTCAAAGTGATCATTAATTATGTAGCCTGAAGAGGCCAAGCATAAAATACAACTGGGTGACTCCATACTAAAGAGCCAGTTAGTGTTGAGTTATTACCTCTTTGACCTTAGTCCACAGCAGAGAAGAGAGGGGAGCGAAATGCAGTTGGATGTATTGAAAAAACTGAACCTCACTAACCTTTCCCAGAGCAGAAGATGAGCATGGCAGAGAGAGAGAAAGACAACCTGGCTGTAGTTTTATATCAGGGTATTTGTCGTAGTCTCCTTCGCGGAGCTACCACTATGTGACAGATGAGTCGGTCTCTGAGCATTAGACCTATAATTAGTGGCTTCCATGTGGTCAGAAGTCTCATAATACTGTAACAGCCTGACCTTTCTCCAGACATAAGAAGCACAACACATCCTCTGACAATAACCTTTTCCCTCTGCTCGTCATCACACTCAACTGTTGGTCATATATGTTCTGCTACAGAGCACTCCACTGGGCTCCACTTGCTTTAACTGATGCATCCACACATCCCATAAAACACAATCCCTGTGGAAATTAGTGGAATTCAACAGAAAAAAAACCCCAAAATCCCAAGAGGTTAACAACAGCCGCTCACACATAGCTCTGCTGAGAAACTGAACGCCAAAAGTACAAAATATTTGGGAAATCGTTTTGAATCTGACTTGCAGGGCCTTTTGTTCAAACTATATCATATTTAACCCCTTGATCTACCCCTTTGTGCTTGATGCTGACAAGTATTCATATAGAGTACTGTAACTCACATTCTTTACAGTATATTTAGTGTATTACAATATGTTTGTGGAAAAACAGACTAATTTTGTTACAAAGTTGCATAATTGCCTAGAGTTGGTTCATGTTCTCACAGCAGCATTAACAAGCAGATCAGATAAAATGCCTTGGGCGAAAAAGCTGCTCTTGATTGGTCAGAATTTCCATGTGGGAAAAATCCAGGGAGTAAACAAAACATTGAAGAAGAGTACACTTGCAAGATAAATGTGACACTTTCTAATGTCACAATGGAGGGACAACTACGCAGGTTGATTTTAGCGCTGCTCTTCGTGGACTATATTGCTGTCATTGTTCATTTTAGTCAAACCATACAGTTTGAAAACGAGGTGCGGCTCCAACTAGAAAACAATGTTTTGATGCATTGGATGTGCTGAATGTGCATATTAAGGCAGTACAGGAGGAGGTGCACACTAATAATCCTCCAGGACTGTAACATGCTCATGTTTAACCCAAACAATGTGTCATGTGATTGCAGTTGGTTCAGATCCAGGTCGGAACACGTTCTCACCACAGTTTCAAGAAGGTCTCAGCCCGGTTGTTTTGGTGCGCACCCGAGTGTGATTGCTGTGTTCACACCTGCCCAAACAAACCGCACTTCAGGGGCAAATGAACTTGAGTGTGATTGAACTGAACCAAACAGGGCAGATGTGAAAGCACCCTGAGTGACTAATCGGAACAAACATTTTTGTAACTGGGCCAATGCCAACCAACAGGGCTGCAGCTGTGAAACCGGCCGCAATGTAACCCTAACAGGCAATTGCACACCGTCAATTTACAGTCACTAAAAGTGATTGCTTTTGCACCGGACAGGCTCAGATTGCTATTTTAAGTGTCTGACAACGTTATATAAAAAAATCCCTGCAGAGGTAAACCTTTTTGTTAAAGAGTTAGATCCTTGTTGTTTACCCAGAAAGAGCCCCGAAATCGTCACTGCCAATCCCACCAGACTCCATTAAAATAATTATCAATTTTAAAACACACTTCGTGCAAAGTGAAAAAGTGTCTTGGTTCGTCTTTCCACTGTCGGAAAGTGAGAAGATGTACAGCCTGCAACACAAGCTGCAGTAAAATCACTTGAGGCAAAAGACAACATCACAGTACGTCCACTAAAAGTGCTTGTTTTTGCCACTGACATTGTTATTCTAAGTGTCTGACAGCATTATGGAAAGAATCCCTACAGAGATAGACCTTTTTGTTTAACCAGAAACAACCTAGAATTTGCTATCGTCAAACCCACCAGACTCCATTTAAGTAAACAGTAGTTTTATCAGTGTAAAACACACTTCATTCAAACTCGACAGAAACAAAATAAAACTCACAAAAGCCATCTTGGTTTATCTTTCCACTATTTCAACAATCACCACCTCTGGTTTGGTTCAAATAAACCCTTGATTCACACATTTAGATCAGAAATAATGCTGCCTCTATACACACTGTATATTACTAATAATTTAAATGGAGTCTGGTGGGTTGGGTGATGACAATTTTTGAGGCTGTTTCTGGTGGAACAAAAAGGATCTTACTCTGTAACAGAAAGTTCTGTCTCCTTCCATAATGTTGTCTGACTCATAGAATAACAACCTGGGCAAGGACAAGCACATTAAGTGGACATACACTGACAATGCGAACACGCCCCAAGTGGTTCAATTGTAGCCTGTTTCGCAGCTGCCAGCTGCAGTGCTCTCACTCAGTACTGGAACAGTTTCAAAATAGTTGTTCTCATTAGTCACTTAGACACAAACATGGGAAAAAAAGGTTCAGGTTTAAAACAGCTAAAGTTATCCTTCAAGACAATACAGTTTAGGGCAGTAACACTTGTCCTGAAAATAGATGTTTTTAAGGTTAACTGCCTAATAGTTTGTTAATGACTTACAGGTCAGGCACATGGTGCACATGGAGGAAATGCATAAACATGAAGGATCACAGCTCGAATCAAGAACAGGAACTTCAGGAGGGGACCGATTATGCCACAGACTGAAACTCTCCTAGTAGCCAAATCTTCTTACTGCATTCCTGATACTTGCAAATAATCACACTGTATTGCTAAGCCCTTTGTGAGAGGAGATCATAGGTTCCATAGTTAAATGGGAATGAGGCTCCATTAAGGGTTTCATGTCGCTGGGACCCATTTGTCCTGAACTGAACTGAGATTTGCATTTCTATCTGGCTTACTAATTAACAAGAGTCCATGTAAATTTAACCAGGATATTTACTCAAGTACTACATTTTAGTACAATATGGAACACTTTAAGTACTTAACTTGGGTATTTTCATTTTGTGCTACTTTACATTTCTAATCAACTGCAATTATTTGGCAGCTATAATTACAAGTTCTTGGCAAAAAAAAAAAAAAATCTGTGTAGAAACACATATTATAAGCAAATAGGCTGTCACTCTTCCTGCATCCAGCGCTGTTGTTTGACATGACAGTGATGTAGCTGGAGGCAACGAAGAACTACAGGTCATCTTGGATTTCTAGTCTCTGCCTCTGGGTAGTCAGGGGGCGTGCTCTAGATCAGTGGTTTTCAAAGGTCAAGCCAAAATTTCAAGGTACACCTGTATTTATCTGTGCACAATATCTTCTCTTATCATGAGATAAGACAATAAAAATGAGAAAAAATAGGACAGGTACTTTTCGTGATACTGTATAGTGACAATTTTTCTTTCGGTGGTAGGCCGTCTTAGCTGGTGCTTTGTTGTAATTTGCTCCGTACAATAAAGCAATTCATTGTCCTACTCACAGCTTTCTCCTTTTAAATGTTATCACCAACATAAAAGGTGGCAATTTTTCCCTTTAAACTATACTCAACAATCATTTAACTCTTGAGCAAGCAAAACTTCTCTGGTTACAGCTGCTTAAATGTGAGCCCTGTAATACAGTATATAACAACGTAACAGGGAGGGGTGATTCTGCATCATAAATACTTTTACTTCTGATACATTTTTCAGATTGTAGTTCTGTACTTTTACTACTTTTTATAATTTCAAATGCAGGACTTTTAGTTGTTTAGTTGAGTATTTTCACAATGTAGCAGTAATACATTAACTTAAGTTAATAATCTGGGGCCGTATTCACAAAGCTTCCTTGTACTGACTTCTTAGAATTGTGACGTTTTGTTAGAATTTCCCCTTAAAGTTAAGACTAGGTCCTTGTAAAGATAAAAGTTATTCATTATTAACCTTAAAATAACCCCTAATGTGAATAACTATTAGGAGCAGGGAGGAGGACTTTTAAGAGGCGTAAGAGTTTCTTAATCAGACGAGAAAATGGTGGAAACACAAAGAGGTCAGAGAAATATTCTCCAAATGCTGAAAGACAGTGAGTAAATAAAATGCAACAGATTAGATCATGCCGGAATAATATGTGCGGTTGATGTCATCAGGGATACGTACACATTTCCCACCTAATGCAGAAGGCCAGAAATAAAATGCAACAGTGCAGCAGTGATGACTTGAGGCTGTCTCAACCTTCCATCAGCAGTTATCACACTGACACTGACAACACTTTCACAGTCAGCAGTTCATTTCATTTCCACTGGGTGTCCACACCTTGTAGACTCACAAAAGGGTGTGTCCATGACAACCAATCACATCTTTTAAAAGAAAGCATCACCCCTAGCAATGGGGTCAACCATACATCCTCACTAAGATAAAACTTTCTGTCCCTTCCTTGCTCAGAGTTGCTGAACTTTCCTAAATCACTCCTAGGCTAAGACTCCTTACTAAAAATGTTCACGCTAATTTAGGAGCTCTCTGAGAATGTTTGCGAATACGGCCCCTGGCCCCTAAATTGACAAGAATACCGTCGACATATCTTGTGTTTTTTTAGTTATGTCTTTTTGTAAGGAATTGTTAATATGTCGTATTTCTTAAAGGGAGTTAGGAGCAATATTTCCCACCAGGAGCAGGATGGGTAGACTTGATAATAGACTCACAAGTCAGTCTTTAGACGCTTTGCTTAACTAAAGACTTATGTCTTTCTCCCTGATTTTGTGTTTAGATGGGCAGATACAATTTCAGAGTTTAAAAAAAACTCCCTACGTTGCAGAACCAATAGTAAATCTGCAGGGCGGTCCTTCGGTGGCTCGCTGAACTCGTGTGCTCATAAACATACAGTACAGGCCAAAAGTTTGGACACACCTTCTCATTCAATGCGTTTTCTTTATATTCATGACTATTTACATTGTAGATTCTCACTGAAGGCATCAAAACTATGAATGAACACATGTGGAGTTATGTACTTAACAAAAAAAGGTGAAATAACTGAAAACATGTTTTATATTCTAGTTTCTTCAAAATAGCCACCCTTTGCTCTGATTACTGCTTTGCACACTCTTGGCATTCTCTCCATGAGCTTCAAGAGGTAGTCACCTGAAATGGTTTTCCAACAGTCTTGAAGGAGTTCCCAGAGGTGTTTAGCACTTGTTGGCCCCTTTGCCTTCACTCTGCGGTCCAGCTCACCCCAAACCATCTCCATTGGGTTCAGGTCCGGTGACTGTGGAGGCCAGGTCATCTGCCGCAGCACTCCATCACTCTCCTTCTTGGTCAAATAGCCCTTACACAGCCTGGAGGTGTGTTTGGGGTCATTGTCCTGTTGGAAAATAAATGATCGTCCAACTAAACGCAAACCGGATGGGATGGCATGTCGCTGCAGGATGCTGTGGTAGCCATGCTGGTTCAGTGTGCCTTCAATTTTGAATAAATCCCCAACAGTGTCACCAGCAAAACACCCCCACACCATCACACCTCCTCCTCCATGCTTCACAGTGGGAACCAGGCATGTGGAATCCATCCGTTCACCTTTTCTGCGTCTCACAAAGACACGGCGGTTGGAACCAAAGATCTCAAATTTGGACTCATCAGACCAAAGCACAGATTTCCACTGGTCTAATGTCCATTCCTTGTGTTTCTTGGCCCAAACAAATCTCTTCTGCTTGTTGCCTCTCCTTAGCAGTGGTTTCCTAGCAGCTATTTGACCATGAAGGCCTGATTCGCGCAGTCTCCTCTTAACAGTTGTTCTAGAGATGGGTCTGCTGCTAGAACTCTGTGTGGCATTCATCTGGTCTCTGATCTGAGCTGCTGTTAACTTGCGATTTCTGAGGCTGGTGACTCGGATGAACTTATCCTCAGAAGCAGAGGTGACTCTTGGTCTTCCTTTCCTGGGTCGGTCCTCATGTGTGCCAGTTTCGTTGTAGCGCTTGATGGTTTTTGCGACTCCACTTGGGGACACATTTAAAGTTTTTGCAATTTTCCGGACTGACTGACCTTCATTTCTTAAAGTAATGATGGCCACTCATTTTTCTTTAGTTAGCTGATTGGTTCTTGCCATAATATGAATTTTAACAGTTGTCCAATAGGGCTGTCGGCTGTGTATTAACCTGACTTCTGCACAACACAACTGATGGTCCCAACCCCATTGATAAAGCAAGAAATTCCACTAATTAACCCTGATAAGGCACACCTGTGAAGTGGAAACCATTTCAGGTGACTACCTCTTGAAGTTCATCGAGAGAATGCCAAGAGTGTGCAAAGCAGTAATCAGAGCAAAGGGTGGCTATTTTGAAGAAACTAGAATATAAAACATGTTTTCAGTTATTTCACCTTTTTTTGTTAAGTACATAACTCCACATGTGTTCATTCATAGTTTTGATGCCTTCAGTGAGAATCTACAATGTAAATAGTCATGAAAATAAAGAAAACGCATTGAATGAGAAGGTGTGTCCAAACTTTTGGCCTGTACTGTAGTCCGACTGCGTTTTAAACAAAGTCCTTCAAAGTCCTTCATTTCCACAGTCTTGTGGAGTGAGTACACATTTGATAAAATGGAGTTAAATCTCTTGGCATCCATTTTCAAGCTCTCTATGTGTTTGTTTCCTTGCGGACGAGAAAAGGGGGAGCGCACATTTCTGGGAGGGCGTGTCCTTTTAGAAAGGAGTGTCCCCAGATTATCAGAAGGCGGAGATCTCTGATTGTCTGGTGGCGAGACTAACTTGATAATTGTGATGCTGCAAGATCCCCAGTCTTTGCAAAATCTTATAGTGTGTGACTAAACACTCACACTGTCTTTAGATGTGAGAGGGTGTCACACTTTGGTCTTTTAAAAGTCTTTTCAAAGTCTTCTGGTGGCAGGGTGTAAGTATTAGGCAGCAGAGAGGTGTAGAGGACGTCCTATGAGGATTAACAGCCTGAAGACATCAGACAACTTGACTTTTTTTTTTAGCCTTTTTAATCCCTTTTAAAAACGTGTTTTTAGAAACCGTCTTTGTTTTGAATGAGCTGCATTACTGCACGTTACAGTGCTGACTAATAGGAGTTTCTCGTTAGGGGCGGTCTCAGTTTCCATTTCCTCTGGAGCACTGGTGAAAATGGGTACTGAACCAGTGACCTTGCATTACAAACCAGTGTGGCCCAAAGATTCATGTCAAACAAAGTGCGAGTGAGAATCTAAACAATGTGAGCCATGGCAGTCTATTTTATCATGCATATCTTCAGACTGTCTCCTGGTCAGCAGCAGTTTTATCTCATCTGGTCACATATTTCCATCACAGAGGATCTGCTGCGTGTGTTTCACCAACACACACCGCGTGTGACCATCAAACAGCTTGCCTCAAATGATAGGAGGGTGACTCAAAGTTCACTGAGCAGTACTGCGCTTGAGAAATAGGGACTATTGATCTAACACCTCATCCCATCATTCAGACCATTTATCATTGGGAAGACTGGGTCTATTTATAGCGCTTATCATCACACATGCTTTTTCAAACTTGGTCAAGCCGGAGCTCCGTGCTTTTAGACTGAAAGACAACCACAAACAGGACAGAAGCAGAGCCTTTTATGTCTATAACTGTAATTAATCTTCTATTACAGTGCTGAGAGAGCTCAAATGACTCCTTTTCCTCCTAAAGTGGAGGTTGCAGGTTGGGACCAGTCTGCCTGCTGGCAAGAGTTTTAGCATTAGCTAGCTGGCATGCTGGCACCCAAACACGATGATTACATAGGCAAATCTCTAATCCCACTGGGCTTAATGGGCTCCTTAAACTGGATATTAGGGGAGCTGCTAATGCCAGGTGATTGTCAGCACTTGGACACAGGGAACACAGATGGGGACACAATAACAATGCATAAACACATGCACATGCATAAATACAAGCAAAGCAATACAAATACACACATGTATAAATCCAGCGTGTCCGTAACACTGAGTGCTTCGCATCATAGTTTCCATTACCGCGGTGCCATGGTGACTTCACATCCCCAGTGAGATGACAGGCGGGTGAATAGTGTGTCTGCAAACACAGTAATGTGCCACTACAGTCTAACACCTAACTGATGGCTGAAAAAAATATAAGAAATAACCACCAAACCCAAGGGCATGGACTGAGCAATGCTGCACTGATGCAATATAGAGGGAGAGAGTGGGAGCTGTCATCTCAATTTTAAATGAATATTTGAAGAGTGTGAGACTAAAATAAAACCCTCGGACAGAAAAAAGCAGGGTGTTAAAGTGAATGGAGCCTGAATTGTATTTGAGAGAGGTCTCTGGCCTGTGATCCCTACCGGATAGCCCTCTGTTTTCTTCTGGCACCACTTCAGTAAAGCGTTCCTCTTAGATCCTCCATACTCCCGGGCCAGTGCAGCCAAGGGGTCCTTTCTTTCCACACTGTCACCAGGGAAACAAACCGCAATCACACACACACACACACACACACACACACACACACACACACACACACACACACACACACACACACACACACACACACACAGAGAGATAGAGAGGGATGGTTACAGTATGTCATTTGGAGTATGATGATTACCCAATAAAACTATTATTATCTTTACATACATTCGCAAACTTCAGTGCGCATGGACATGAAGGAAGCTTCATAAAAACCATAATTATGCAAGCTCTCTAAGTCTCATAGCAAAAGAATGTGTTCAATTAAATAAGCATGTTTCCAGATGGAAATCCATTGCAGGAAATAATTTGACCGCCATGTCTGAAACGAGCTCATAAGTGGCCCTGATGTAAAAACATATGATTCATTCCAGATTTCCGACAGAGGTGTTTCAGGAACCTAGAAATGTACTACTTAACATTTTATAAATATAATCAGTCTTCTTGAATTCAGATGGAGGGCAGGACGTGATCGATCCATATACAGCGTGAATTGGAAAAGAGGAGTGTAATAAAACCTGCAGGCAGCAGGTATGGTCAGAAAATTAAAACTCATGTTGGATGTGATCCATGCAATATGAAGAAAAGAGATTTTTTTTCCCCACAACCATGACTGAAACGACGGCTGTCTTGTGTCTAGCAGGGTGAGTAAATTTTTATATATAATATTTCAACTCTGTACATTGATGCACCGCTGTCATGCTAATGTTACTGGCAACATTAGCTAACTTCAGCTGCTATTATCTTTTGTTTATATTATTTTTTAGGGCTTTTTGCCTGTTCTTTGTACAGGTGACGTGTTGTTTCCTGCTTCGGCATTTGCCCTGTCGCACCTCCACTGGTGCCACAAAGTCAGCTGCAGGGTCGTCAGCTGGAGGCTGCCATTCACTGAGGTTTCACCCCCATTGCAGTTCATCTCCTGGCAGGGGGGCAGTTGCAGATAGGGGATGTCTCCTTGCCACCCCCTGCAGCTGCCTTTATTGAGGTGTTGTCCCCCAACCATTGTCCTTTCTCCGGACCCACAGCCAGAAGCTTTCTCGGCTTTCTCAGCTTTCTCGGCCTCCTCTCCTAGCTCCTTCCTGGCCTTCCACAGTTTTGACCCTGCCATTTCAGCACCGTGGAGTAATCGGACTACTGCCAACAAAGCCCCGGCATCTAACCTCCATGGGGTAAACCCTGGGTTTCCAGCCAGCCTCTTTGCACTCCGCTGCCAGCTCGGAGTACTTGAGTGGCTTCCTTTCGTGGGCTGCTGTCATGTCCTCTTCCCAAGGGGATGGAAAGCTCAATGAGGACCCTCTTTTCCCCTGCAGACCACATGACAATATCTGGCCTGAGAGTAGTTGTTATGATCTCTATTGGGAAGACCAGCTGCTTTCTGAGGTCCACCACCTTTATTATAGAACAGGGGAAGAGAGAATGGGGGAGACACGCAGCAAAGGGCTGCAAGTTGGGCTCAAACCTGGGCCGCTGCAAAGGCTTCAGCCTATACTGGGCGCACGCTCGACCCGGTGAACTAAAGGGCACCCTTCAGCCACTACTTTCAACCCTCTAGCTCAACTTATCCCTTAACACTGTTAAAAATCTCGGTTGCGGCTAAAAACTTGGAGAAATTGTCCCAGTACATTGAAAATGCATCCATCTCGAGGCATATTTAACCCAATGCTTTATTGTTTATGACTGAAATTAGCTTAAGACGGAGGTTCCTGATCCACATCTGCAATTGTTTCTATTTATTTTCTTTTTACTACTCCCCCTTTTACATCCTTTTACTTTCAGGAATTAAAGTGACCCTTGTTTTTTTCCCCTGTTTTGATCGATTGGAACAGCTGTAAACAGCACAAATCGTACGTACTTGCCATGGCAAGGCCAGGCGAATTTATTTATATAGCACATTTCCTACCCAAAGGCAACCCAAAGTGCGGTACAGATTAGTCAAGTCAAATTTCATTCAGTTAGTTAATTTGTGCAGTTTTGGTGGTCTTTGCTTCCAGTTGCCTGCCCTCTAACTGGACAGCACACCGACATATGACATCATATGCACAGAAGCTATTATGATAATGAAACCGTTAAGTCAACTTATTAAAGAAATTCTTCTGCATAAACAGTCTCATGCATGGACGAGTAGCGCGCCTGAGCAAGCATGTGTGATTAAACTCCTAATGTTTTAGTGAAGCTGCATGTGTTTGGGAAGAAGTACTGAACATATGACTGCATAAATGAGACTCGGCTTATACTGCACAAGTTATTTTGAGAGTTTGTTACCATTTGTTTTGATAAAGTTTTGTTGATGTTAAACACTGACCCTCTATGACTAAATTCATTAAGAATTAATTGACAATTAAAATAATTGTTAGTTGCAGCCCTAGTAGACATAGAGGAATAATGAAAGGATGATATCTTACAATGATTTGCAAAGAATGTTGTCTGCATGATGGAGAATATGACAGTACTTTGTAGTATTAATTAATACTACGCATGAATGAATCCTCTAATGGGAGTTCCATAGTGAAGGGAACTTTATTATTTGCTCTTTCATTATTACAATGAGATCAAAGCGTATTTGCAGTTAAGTGTTGTTGTGTTAGAGTGCAGACGTTGCTCAAGATTACTCTGGAGTGCAGCCAACTGTATACAGCTCAGAGTGGCTCTAAGTGTGGGATGTAAAGATTCAGCATAGGTTTTTTTGGCCTCCTTCCTACTTTTCCTCTTCTACCTCCATGCCCTCATGCTCAAATATTCATATACAGACTTTAACACTGGCTGCACGTCTGTAAGTCACACAGGAGAAAGAAAACAGAAATTATGAGAAGTACAACAGATTGGTTAAATGCCTATCTGCAGTGTCATTCAAAGGGTCCGCTCCCTGGGGTTTCTGCTGGAGCTGGGGCCATGGGAAGTCTACGAGACACGGTCGTTGCTCTGAACATGGTAAACATTTCACACGTCACAGCAGCTCTGCTGTTGAATTCATTATTTCTCTGTCTGAGGCACCGCAAGGCCAGAAACAGGAAGACCCTGTCCAGACAAACATAGGGCAGGGGCAGAGAGTGAGAGTGCTCATCAGTGGTGGTACAGCCGCCATAACATAACCCCGAGACCACACCAAACACGGTCATGTACTGCTGCTGATCTGCTGTTTGAGAGAGATGGTCTGTGCAAAGGTCTGCAATACAGTCACACACATTTACATTAAAAATATATGTTTAAGGGATGGATGGCAGTGGGCACACCCCCCGTTTGGAGAAGCAGACAGGAGCACTGTAGTGGAAGTTAAGCAATGTACTGCCGAGGACGGGGGCAGCAGCAGAACATATTTTAGCCACCTACAAACTATCATGTGTATGCTATTTTTAAAATGTTTTCACTGCTTTACTTTGCCGTCAGACAGCCCTTTCTGACAGGGGACTGAAGCTGTTATATCACTGTCGTCAATGCCACCAGACTGCTTTGACAAAAACAATAATTTTACCTTGCAGAACACAGGACCCATCCAACATTTGTATGTGGGAGCCATGTAAGTAGTAAATGAGATGAAAAATGGGCCCTATATGGGATTGTCCAAGGGTTCCATAATGGTGTCATGCCAGTTGTCCACATGGGTGGTTTCTCTCAAGTGGGCCCAAGATAAGATGCTCATTTTTGCCCCATACCCACTTGGTACCTAGGTAGCTGTAGCATAACCCATATGGGGCCCGCTTGGGTAAACCCACCTATGTGGGCTACTGGCATGGGGCCATTATGGGACCCATGGACAATCTCATACAGGGCTCATTTTTTAAGCTCATTTACTAACCACATGGGGCCCAAATACTAATGTTGACTAGGGAGCTGCTGGTCTACCGCTGCCTCAGTCGGTAAGTTTGTTTGTGTTATTGTGTGATTTTGGTGTTTTAAAGGGTTAGTTCAGATTCATCAAAGTCACACAATAACACAAACAAACGAACTGATGGAAGCGGCGACACCAGCAACTCCAGTGTTCTGTGAGGTAAAATTAGTGTTCTTGTCGAAGGAGTCTAGTGGCTTTGAAGAGAGCATAGATAATGGCCTCAGTTACCCGTTGGAAAAAGGCTGTCTGACAGCACAGTAAAGCAGTGAGAACATTCTGATGTTACATTTTTTTAGGTGGTTACAATACATTTTACCACAGCAGAACATTGCTTAGCTTTCATGGCGTTAATCCTGTCTGCTTTTCAGCAGTGTGCTGACCGCCATCGATCGTAGTTGATACACCGACTGTGGATAAGCACCTCATACAACCTCACTTTAAAAACTCCAAACAGACAGACAGATGGCGCCAATAGAGTGTGCCAGTAATCCCGGAACTCCGTTAGCGCTTTTAGCACTTCCGGTTCTCTCGTCTAAAAGTCAGTACGTTTTTTTGAATGGGATTTTGGTAAAATGCCTCAAGTAAGGTCTGTGGTTAACAAAAGCTTAAGCGAGTTTCAGGTTATGTTCTACGACATAAAACATGTCAGTAAATACCCTACTTGTGAATTTTGAAGCTTTTACGTGTCGTAAAAAAGGCGGTTGCTAACAAGTTGCTCAATACGACTAAAAACCCTGTCAGGGACATTAAACGTCATCACCCCCGAACAGGCTAGAGTGCTGGCAGTCCGCTATTACAGCTTCTTATTTAGCTTAAACAGTCCGATTTCCCCATTATACAATGTTTTTAAAATAAAGCGGCTGAAATCAGTTGAAAGCTTAGTGGCGGTGACGTCAAGAGTCATGCGACCGTGGAGTAGTCATGTAGTCCGTTAAAGCCTAACGTTAGCTTTTTACTTCTGGCGATCGCATTTAAGCTTCAAATGCGGTATGAAAGGTGTTCGTATGTGAAGATTATCTCACTGAACAAAACCTGTAAGTTTCATAAACTTGTGTTAGCCACAGAGCTTATTTTCTGACATAATCCAAAACGCAGTGCAAAAATCACATTCACTTTCTCTTCCGGGAACCAGCGCGATGCTAAACTTCCGGGTTTTGACGTCAGCCCTGGCACACTCTATAATACTGACTATAGTGATTATTAATGTCAACAGTACATGATGTTGGTTGAGGCTTAGGGTGTTGTCCAGTGTGATGATGACCAAGTACTTGGCTCCTTCAACTAACTCTACTGTCTCACTGTGACAACATGTAAACATAAACTCAAACACTGAGTCATCTCTGCCTCAAATGCAGCCTGTTGCAGTGGTAGCTGAACTAAATGGAGTGCCACAATCGGTCATTTTTGAGTGTACACAAAAAGGAGCGGTCTGTACACGGATATGATACCCTGTGATGCCAGAGGCCAGAAGATGAAAGTATGTTTGTTTAACATGTCTCTCTTCCCTTTCTGATAAGTGGACACTCATTTACTGTGTTAAAGCCATCTGTGTCAACACTGTCGGCTATAAAACTCGTACAACTCCGGTGGGGGGGGCACACAGGTTAGACCCGGCACTGCCGCCACCAGCCTGCTGTGACATCCAGCACTTGGAGGTTTGTGCTGGCTGAATTTGAGCCTTTCCAGTCTCAGACCAAAGCTCCTTCTCCTGAAGTGCTGCCTGCTTTCTTCTCAGGGAAGCAGTCCACAGCGGCGGAGAGTGACACGGAGGGACCGTGGGGTGGCTAGCAGCTAATTCTTGTCTCATTTGTGGTCTGATGAACAGAAAAATAGAACGTGGCGCAAGTGAATGAGCTGTGTGCAACTCTACAATAAAATGCCTGTTTTTTGTCTGGTGGGAGGGGCTTATGACAGTGAGGTGTATTTTCAAATACTGCCATTTTTTTGTTTGCTTGTTTGCTTGTCTTTTCCAGATTTCTTCCTGCCCCAGCTTTAGAACTAGTCACCAAGGAAACCTGCACAGCTTAACAAATAGAATTATGTCAGAGTGAATCATTGGAGACAGTCATGGTCGGTTCACCTGAGCTTGCTGTTGCCTCGGTTGTAGCTGAAGGATGATGTGCGGCCACTGAGGGAGGCGGGGGCTTTGATTACAGACTCTAAAGAAGGGCTCTTCCTCATCAGGCTGTTAGGTTTCAGGTCTTCCCCACAGCCTGACATCTTATCTGCGGGAGTGAAGGAGGCAGGAGAATGAATGTGAGGAGGAAGTCATAATAAACCTTGTAAAACACATTGTAAAATGTATTTCAGAATTGTAAGGCTGGACTGCAACAAAAATAAGGTCATGGAAAAAATGGAAGAAATAGAAATGGAAAGCAAATTAATATTTGTAACTTTAGGACTGGTTGTGCTGCTTTGACGCTCAAGTTACTGTGTGTTTCTCAGTGCACTCATCGAAGCTGGAGCACCTGTTGACTGTAGACGGCCGGCGACATTTTCAGAGCTCAGTCACCACATTTACAGTATTTGCTTTCTAAGAATAAAATCATAAAATGTCCCACGTTGGATGATTGCATCTCTTTATCCATCTTATCATTTCATTGTCTGTATGTAGACATTTCAGCCTTAATCATTTCTTGAGCCTCATTTTCAGAGATAATAGTCCGGCTGTCCTTTGACCTAAAAGCAGCGTGTGAAGCCCATTGCTTGTTCTTTATGACTGCAAAATGAAGTATGTACATAAAGGTAAACTAAACACCATGACGTTCAGCTAAAACCATACCTGTGATGTTTCAATGTTTCTATTGTGCAGCATCATTTTCAAAGATAACAAGACATAATAGTGCCATGCTTCTTTTCCATACAGTTCAAAAATCCTCATTCATTCATTCATTTTCCGTAACCGTGTATCCTTTTGGGGGTTGCAGGGATTCTATACCACCTGACACTGGTTGAGAGGCAGGGTACACCCTGTACAAGTCGCCAGACCATGCATACATACCGTACATGCATACATTACATACCATGATGATGAGAGAATTCTCCGTGATTGATTCTTTTCTCCAAAGTTTTTGACAGTGGCTTTATGTACGTGTGTCTCTAAAAGGACATAAAACAGAGGACAGATCTCAGCACATCAGAGTCTGAAGCAGTCTGTCACTTATCAGAGGTACTTATTATACGTTTCACAAGGAAAATCTCAGAGTGTATACCTGGATAGGGGAGACAGCAGCAGCAGGTGCGGTGCGTACAGGGATCCCACTCAGCGGGCTTCTCGAGGAGGAATGCATCTGAACTGTGTGTCCTGGTCCATCTGAAAGACCAGATAATACACCCGTTAATTATTGTGCCAAAGGAGAAGTGACAGAAAATGATACACAACATGTCTTCCCATAGTTGCCATTTATCTTCTGGTCAGATTCTTAGTCTTGATTACTTATTCTTTGCATATACACTTAGTGTCTGAATTTTAATCACTTACTTTATTGTAATAATGTTGTAAAATGTAATTCCAATTTTATTGAGTACATATTTTATCAGTTATTTTATTCGTATTAATATTATGATGAAAATTTATCTCTCATTAATTTTACTTTTTAAATATTTTTTATTTAATGGTTTTATTCTTCTTATTATTACTATGATAATTATATTAATTAATTATTATTATATAACTAAATCAATTTTATATTTTATTGTCATCATTTTTATTTTTTATTTTCATCTGTTTTATTGAATATTAGTCTGACTTTTATTTAACTTTATTATTATAGTTTTAAAATCAATTATTTTTTATCAGTCTTTATAATCTATTTTATCTTTTTATTTAACTATAAAATAATAATAATAATAATGATAATTATTATTATCATTAATATTATTATTATTATTGGCCCTATTTTTGTTGATATTATAGCTTTTAAATACATTTCATTGTATTTTTTGCATCATCTTTTTAATCTATTTTATCCAACTTTTAGTCAAAATTTGTTAAACTATCTTATTTTTATGAATACTAAAAATATGTGGCTTTTGAATCCATTTTATTTTATCATCATTTTTATTCTAGTCTTGTCTTTTTAAATCTGTTTATTCCAGCTTTTAGTCTGGCTTTTATTTAACAGGGTTTTTTCTTTACTAATTACTGTTCTGGCTTTTAAATCTATCTACCTATCTTTTTTAAAGTCTACTTTAATGGTGCCTTCAAGTGTCAGTTTTTGTTGACGCTGTCATAGAGGTCAGCTAAGTCCACACACAGCCCTGCTTAACTGAGCATGACTTTGCTGCAGAGAAATGACAGAAATCTACCAGCTGTTGTTCTCTAGAGTTACACAAACATGTTGGGATTCCCTGTGTGAGTGTGTGTGTTACGGTGCTCACTCTGTCCAACAGTATCAAAGGACTTAATGAGGGATTTGACAGTAGCTCCGGGCTCTGAGTCGTTGGCATCCCCGGCGACGTCTATGGGTGTGGTCGGGATCATAGAGATGCCGCACCAATGACGGTTGATATCGGAGTCGGACACCCTCACCTCGTCACCTTGGGACCTGACAGACACAATGAACAAGGTTGCTGTGTAGACACATGTACAATATATACACTTGTGGAGAGGAGAATCTGATGAACTGGAGATTTAACACTCACATTACTATTTATCTTATAAGATCACCTACTGATTAGTACAGTTAAATGTTATGAAATAAGTTGTTTGCTCAGTATATTGACGTGTGGTCATAGTTTGAAGTTTGAACTAATGAACTGTCAACAACCAGATAAATTTGGAACACAAAATCTGAGCAGTCCAATACTCAAAACACTTTCTACCCATGGACCCCTGGTGAACATTGGACTCCAATCTTTATGGCGAGGGATTTACACTGTCTTTATCAGTGATGAATGACCAGACAAGAATTAGTGTCTTAAACGTTGCACTCACCTCCAAAGACTGATAGAAACACACAAACACAGTTGGACTGGTGTAACTTCATTTATTCATTTGCCTAATGAACATCTGACAAACAATACACGTATGTATTCCTTCACAGGCATAAAACCAGTCGTTCCAAGTCTTTCTTTGCAGAATAAATTAACAGCACATTCACTGTATTGTTCATTAAAGCTCCAGTGTGAAGGATTTAGGGGGGTTTATTGGCAGAAATGGAGTATAATATGGTAAGTATTTTTTCTTTTAAGTGGTTCCCTACTGGTAGGTCGCAGGTCCATTCTGAATGGACAACAAGTGACCTGCTAACATGTCAATTTTGCAAAAAACACACTTTATTTTTAAGTGCAGTGGATATCCAGCACTGAGCTTTTACTTTGAAGTGCTGTTTCCTGCTGTAGAGTGAGTGAATAACAAACAGCTACTTAACAGAGACAGCAAACTGGCTTAAGACATGGCCAAATACAAGTATGGACCTTGAACTAAAGAGTCAAGAGAAATCTGGACCCAGTTGGGAACCACTGAGTTAGTGTATAATCACCTCAAAATAAGACTTGTGGTGTTTCCGTTACCTTAGAATGAGCCGTTTCTATCTACGTAGGGAGCAGGTCCTCAACTATGGAGATCACCATGTTTCTACAGTAGCCCAGAATGGATGAAGCAAACACTGGCTCTAAATAGGGCCATTTGTATTTTTGCATCAGCCACCTTAGTCAGTGCCCCTTCACAAAAAACACAGATTTCTTTTTACTGTCAAACTGCTTTTATCAGTGTTTCTACTGGTTTGACTCACTGGGTTTGTTTGTTTTGGAGAAGAGACCTCTACGGATAATTCAACTCACAGTAAAGACTGCTTTAAATGTCTGGATCTGACTTACAGTGAGCACAGACTAGTAGGTGCTGGGCTAGTGGGCCGTCTGCAATGTGCCAAACAGTATCGAAGCAGCCCTGATTTGTAACATGAAACTGCTATATTCAGTGTTACTGCCGGTTTAAATCACCGGGTCCATTTGTTTTTGAGAGGAAGAGACCTCTGTGGATAATTCAGCTCCCATTAAAAAAACACAGAACAATTAACACTATAGGAATTCTAACCAGATGAATTTTCAGCTGGTTGAAACAACTTAAACCCCCTAAATCTTACACACTGGACCTTTAAATGGCTTCACTATAGTAAGAAAATGACCAATTACACATCTCATCTTTTCTGTTTGAGCATATCCAAATGTTTACATTTTGAGCACCAGTACCTTTTCACCTGGCGGAACAATATGGCTTTTAATTAAAAAAACAGAAAATGCACAAATTGAACATCTCTGATGGACTTTTGAGGAGAACCTGAGATCCTGCTGCAATACGCCATTATGCTGTATGACAACAGAGAACATCGTATGTAAGGGTTTGGCTCAAAGATGAAATAAATCAACCATGTGATATTTCTGTCAAAGTGAGTGACATCACAAAATCTGAGGATCTGGTACATTAATACAAAGGGTGCTGAGGAAAAACTCTAAATATGTTAAACATAGTGATTCAAGATTGATCAGCAGGTATCAGTGACCTCTGAGGTTCAGATAAAAAGGGTTTCTATATTAACTTGTCAGTAACGTTGCTGAGAAAAAGAAGTTCGACTTTTCATCCGACAGTGGCGCTTTGAGAGGAACCTGTCATTATAGTCTTTGTGTTAAAATGGACCATCAACCTTTTGGTATGTTGTAGGAGTGAAAATGACTCTGAGGTACAGCAGTTTGTGTTTGTGGCAGTCGTAAAATCTAATTTTGGCAGTGTTCTGGACCTGGTTATTTAATCTGGCAGAAAGAGTTAATACTCTGTAGATTTAAGAGTAACATAGCAATAATCAAAAGGTACACAGAAGACAGTAACAGAGCAGATGATACCAGTATGTCCACATTGATGTCTCCTACAGTATGGATGGCAGTTGTGTGTTCCATGGTGCCATCTAATGGCTAAATACAACACTGCATTCAGTTTCATTACAGGACCATAAACTTAAACATTAAACTGAAATGACGTTGAAAAATAAGCAGACGGAGGTGAAAGTGAGAGTAATTTCACTGACACAGAAATAAAAGCAAATGTGAGGTCCAGCACAAAAACCATGAGCCACCTCTTTTTTTAAAACAATATCAAGTGGACTCTGCTGCATTGCTTTTGCCTTGAAATGAGGATTTTCAGATTTTCTTCATTCTGGCAGAATGCTGTGAATCTTAACTGTTTCAGCTTTGCCACCGACTAAATATTCATCAAGTCTTTTTTCTGCTTCATCCTGCTTTTTAAGCAGGTCATCACCCTCTACTGTACCATCTCAACTCTCTAAAAAAAAGGCACAAATCAGCGTCGCACAGTATGAAGAGGAGAGTCTTTCAAACATATTGCATTTCTTCAACACAGGTCAAGAAATGTACAAACAAACAATACATTCAATGAGAAAGAAAAATACAGAATTATCATTTAAAAGGTTCCAAAACACAGAAGCAGAGAACAGCCGTGCTTGCCGTTATCTCTCTAATGCTGTTATCTCGAGATCATGAGTAAATTATTTTGTTATCTTGAGCTCGTGTTCTCATGATAATGGGTTACTTCATGTTGATTCTTGAGTAAACAAAAGGCTAATGTCTTGAGATAATGAAATCATTTATCACAAGAAAGTAACTTTTGTTGTCTGGAGATCTCAGGATGATTATGGAGTAAAAATAGTGTCTGGCTCATTTGATCACATCTGATTTCTGCCTTAAAGATCACTGTCATGATTCTGGATTGCTGAGTGGGGCTGGGTACCATTCACATTTGAATAGATACCGGTTCTTGTATCTGGACTTCAGTGCCGCTACCCAACAGTAACTATCTTTGGTACTCCTGATGTAGCAGACAACCTTTGCTAATCACACTTAGAGCTAATCCTATGTCTGTCTTTCTGTGTGTCTGCTCGTTTCTCTCACTCTCTGTTTAGACACATCTGACAAATATGTGGAATAGGCACATAATCATTCATAATCACAAACAGCGGTGACACTTGGTAATTTCTAAAATAAAATACAAAAGAAAGTAGACCAAATGCTGAAACTATCACTGCAGATCGGTGCTGCAGCGATAGTTTCAGCTCGCTGGGAAGCTGATGGAGCTCTGCTGGTGCCTGCAGCTTTATGACATCTGAGCATTTCCATCCCCTAAACCTAGCTGCTCCATGGAGCATGATTGCCAGGCACAAAGCACAGAGAAGCCGACCATGGAGCATTTCTACCGGCTTCTTTTAAGCTTCTACCTTCCATCTAAAGTTAAACCTGGCTGTTTCACATAACTGCATTGCAGGCAGTGGAGCCGGTAATGGTTAGGGTCACTTCTGCTTACTGTCTGAGCTTGGCGTTCTCAAGCAGATGCACTCTCAGGTATCAAAATTTGGCACAGATTGATTTAATGTGAATTGGTACTCAATAGTACTGATATTATTTAGTTAGTATCCATAAAAGTACGAAGTTCAGTACCCAACCCTGTTGTTGGGGGGAATCATAAATGAGGAGGAATGATCTTGATGATATCTTTAAAAAAAAAAAAAAAGGCACAATGCGATACCTGCCTGAAGTACAGTCTGGTACAGTCTGATGTGTTGATCAGTAATCAGTACTCCTTGATCTGACAATGTCAGCCTTAATCAGTTGTCATGACGCCATCTATGCATGCTGCCATGGTGCTCCTGATCTGTGATTAATATTACAAGAGGTAACAACTTCTTGTTTACACATGATAACAGAAAAATTATTGTTGCCTCAAGATAATAGCATTAAAGCACTGCCATTCTCTGCTTCCTTACCAAAAGACATGTAAAGAAATGGAAGCCAGACTCTGCATCACAAACCTCTTTGTGTACTGCATCTACACTGGTCACTGTGGCTTACAATGAGTCTGGTTTACCAAGTTACATTTTAAATGACACTGAAAAATAATAAGTGCAACAATAACACTGTCTTCACGAGGTGGAGGGCTCTTCTCTAGTGCCCCTCTACTGCCGTCTTGGTATCAAAAGTGGCTCCGGTGCTTATCCTGAAAAGAAGAAGAGGAAGAAAGATAAACAAGTGTTTACAGATACTTTATAGATACTATTTTAAACATGTTCATGTGCAGCAAAATTTGAGATCTTACATTTCTTCTTAACATTGTTATTATGAGAAGCAGACCTCTGGGTTCTTCTGGATTTTTTTTAAACTCTGTTCCATGCATACCTTATAGGATTAATAAGGTCACTCATACTGTCTAGTATGACTAAATCACCCGGTGATGAAGACGCTATGCAAATGTATCTGAAGCACGTGATGCATAGCATGAGTTTATTCCAGTCATGCCGTGCAGACCCATCCTGCTATGTCACCAAAAAAAGTGGGAGGGTTATTCATTCAGAGAACAGCAGGTGGCACCAGATACATCTACTTGGTTTAAAGAACCAAAGACAAAGCAAACCAAAGAGGTAAGATAGTCCCTGAAGGTGAAGTCAGCCAGCACACAGAAAGACAGACAGAGTCAGACAGGCTAGAGCAGCAACACGAAGCCAAACACAGATAGGAAGGTCAGTGAGCAGCAGCAGCAGCAGCACACAGGGCAGGGAGAGGCAGGCTGGCTGAGAAAGGGCTGGCAGGGCAGGGAACTCACCTGGACTTTACACAGGGAGGCTTGTCAGAGGGACATCTTTGACAGGGTCATCACAGGGAGCTGCTGGAGGTGGGGAGTGGACGCAGCGTAACAGCTAATCTTGGGGAGAGTATGCTGACTTAGTCATGGTCTAAAACCAGTAATGTACTAGATTCACGAAGGCTGCATGAAATTTGAACAAGACATGATAAGGCTTTCAACCAAATATGACTATTTCTTAAACTATAAGTGCTCTCATAAGTGATGTGTTAAAGTACGTTTCAAGTAGAATCATTTAGAGGTTGTTTGTTTGCTTAAAGTGGCAATAGACAAGTTTTTGCTATAACTTCTAATTATGAAGTAAATGTTTGTCACACACTGTAATGGCTAAAGAATAATGACATCACTGACATTTAGGTTAGTTTCCTATCCCAGACACACCAAACCAACATCAAAGAACTACTGGCGACGAAAGCCAACTGTTGCACCACCTCACATCCCCTATGTCTCGGCCAAAAAGTTGCACACATGCACATGAACACACTGCAGAAACTACAGCCAAAGGCCAATTAACATGTATGTTCTGCACCTGCATGAGAGGAAATAACTCTCCATGCCAACAGGGGACAGTCGTCTGTATCCGCATTCAGAAAGAGAAACCGGAGGACCAGAGTTAGCCAGTTAGCACATTAACAACATAACAAGATGTTGAAAGAACAAATTATATACACCGTGCACTCCTGAACAATGACAAAGACAATTATGAAGCATTTCTGCAAAAGAGCTCAGTGGCTAGCAAAAAATAATCTTACCTAAAATAACAAGTTTTCTTTTATCTCACGCCCTCTTGACTTAAGTTGTGCGTTTGCTTTCCTCACTTCTGTTTCTCTTCTCGTGCACTCAGCTGAACATCCTATCAGAGATTTTAGTCACCGACAGGCCCTGCTGCCTCCAATGCCACCTCAACGTGCTGAATCGACAGAAAAACAAGTACCAACAGTATGTGACACAGTGCAGAAACTAGTGCAATAGATGCTCACCAACATCCCAACACTGATCAATGGCAGATCGTCTGCTTGGTATGTAAGGGGCCCTAAACCTTACCTTCACAAAGCAATTCTGTCTGCCACGGGGTAAGATCTCCCAGGAAAATGAACCCTCAATTTACAGCACAAAGGAAATGCATAATAAAAAGGTAATAAAAAGTAAAACAGAGGCTCTGTAGTCTGAACCAAAATGACAAACTCTTGATTACCTCCCACACTGTCAACAGCAAGCACTACAGCTTCACTCCCTCTGTTACCTTTCAAAATAAAATAGGGACGTCCCAATCCGATCTCAAAGATCAGTATCTAGGCAGATCGAGGCATTTTTAACTGATGAGGATAGGCAATACTGAGCTATATATAGCCTGATCCGATCCTTTGTTTTACGTCTGCCGTTACACAGGTGTTTTTTACTCGAGAAGCTTTCATGCACAGTGACATAACAAATGCAGCCGTCATCAATGCTGCAACTCTCCGCTGTCTATCTCTCCTCCACTCCGCTGACCTCTGTGTCTCTTTAAGAGCAAGGGCCGAGCCCTGCCTATGGCAAAACACCACATGTCATAAGCGACAACAAAACACAGTAAGATATTGTTAATATATGTAATTCACCTAATTCATCTGCACTCCTTTCATTTCCGCTCAGTGTGAGAGAGAGTCTTGCGGTTTGCGTTTTCTGCCGTGGGCTATATGGTGCATGCTTCACCACGGACACTCAGGACTCTACTGCAAGTGTAACAAAGGCTCCTTGAGCAAACGGCCAATAAGAGTAAATTATTAATGTAATTCGCACATCCAGAATACAGAACGCAGTTCATTCAGGTAACACAGGAAAAGGCTGCATCAAAGCAACCAACACTGGAGAATACTCTCTTAAAGGGACAGAGTAGGGATAAAGGGATTTGTTATTTTATAGCCTACTTTATTATTTTGTAAACACAAAACAAAAACAATAACTGTTGCAGCTGTATTATTAGAGGAAAATTGAAGTATCGGATTGGGACTCCGTATCGGGATCTGGGCCAATAAATCTTGATTGGGCCAGGCCTCCAATGAAAGCCTTTTACATAAACGCTGCCTCACTGCTAACCAGAGGGAACTTAAATTCACTCTGAGCATTTTGCTAAGAGGTAACTCCTCAACAAAATAGCAGACAATGTAACAACCGGAGTAACTATGGAAACCTGACAAAGAAAAAGAAGCAAAGAGGGAGAGAGGACCAAAGTAAAAAAAAGGGTGAACTTCGTGAAGAGAGTGCTCCAAACTGACATTCAGCTGGCTATTTCACTACGTTGCCTACGTATTAATCCTACACTGCCTTTATCATAGCACTGAAATTAGGGTTTCAAGTTTAAATCAGGATTCTTAGGGCTGTTCCTTGCTTTGGACAGTAGCCATCCTGCTTGGCTCTGATGAAAACGGAAAGCAATCTGCCTGTCTATGCGACAGAGGCGCCAACAATAATACCACTAGGAAACAATAGGGGAGGAGAATTTGAAATGTTGTGCGCTTCCACTTGCAGGATTATACCATGACGAGCCACACAGATAAACAGAGCGCTGTACAGTAGCAAATCTAAGCAGACTTTGCCACAGGAAGTATTCGACCTGGCATGATAATGAAAGAGGACAACACTGTCAAAAACACCATGGCATTTGCACGCTCAAAAACACTTATATATACAGTATACTCACACACAAACCAATGCAACAATCTCTATGAGTACATCACTCACATTACGGCATGGCCACAGTGCAACATGATACATTGGCGTGAAATATTTTACACTGGCTCCTGTGCTGCATTATAAAACACTTCAAAGCAGCATCTGTGCCTAGAGCAGATCTGCCACCACATCCGTCTTCTCATATAATAATCATTGTCCCTAATGAATATACCGAGGTTAATTCTGTAAGGTTTGAATGTTACTATAGGGCAATGGTCAGTGTGGAGGAGGGAGATAGAGAGGGCAGCAGCTTAAAAGAGTAGAATACACAGAGGGAAATACGGCAGGAGACTGCTAATTTACTAACAGAGTCTGCCAAATCCCAGGAACCTAAACTCTGAGACTCCAAGGATTTAATCTTCTCAGATAATGGCTAAATTATGGCTAAAATAAATACACCATAGCAAACATTTTATCCTGCTTTAATTACATTTATTATGGAAGCCCATTTCTGTCATTATGATAAACATCTGTAAGTCATTATGATAATGATTTAGTATCTCCAAGTCATTTGGAGATACTAAATCTTTTTTTCAATGCTAAGTCATTATTTTGAGAATTAGGCCATTATTTATTAAATATTCTCATTATTTTGAAATGGTTTCTCATTATTTCAAGATTTTCAGTCATTATTTTAGAAGTTTCTTAATATTTTTGAAATACTGAGTCATTATTTTGTGATACTAAATCATTATTTTCAAAAAAGGTTTGTCATTTTGAGATACTAAGTCATTATTTCAATATAATAACAAATTGAATGTGAAAAGAAATGTTCTCATTATTTTGAAACAGTTTCTTATTATTTCAAGATACTTAGCCATTTTCTGAGAAAGCTTCTTAGTATTGCAATACTAAGACATTATATTAACATACTAAGACATTATTTTCAGATATTAAGTCATTATTTTGAAATACTAGGTCATTATTTTGAGAGTTTCTTAAAGGCGCTCTATGTAAGAATGTGGCCAAAACGGTCACTGCACTCAAATTCAAAATACTGCTGCGAGTCGTGTCTGCCCCCCCTCCCCTACAGATTCGAGGTTGCTGGACAGCAGCACGCTGGAGACTGATTTGTTTGCCCAGGGCGGCTGCCGTTGCAGAGCCGCAGAGCCGCATCCTTGATCATCGGTTTTCCAGCAGACCGTTCAAGCAAGTCCGGCTTCTCTGCTGGTAATGCTGCTGCCGGCATACAGCGGAGGAGGAGCCGGCTGCTAATGCTAGTACCGGGACACTGCTAATGCTGCTTGCTGTGCTGCTAATGTTTGTTACTCAAAAAAATCAGTCGGGTCGATGACCCACCTGCACATGGGCTACAATGTATGATCGAAAATTAATAACCATTGAAAGTATTTGAAATGTCTATCCCCGTCTAGCTATGATGCTAGTTAGCCAACTTTGACTAAAGCTTACCTGGCGAGGAGAAGAGTAGCCACTTCGACATCCGATTTCAAATTCCTCTCCGCTTTCAACTGCCTCCACCGTTCAAAAGCATCTCCTATATAGACCCTCGCTTTGCCTCAAGTTTTGTCTTGGCGTTTTTGGGTATCATAACGAGGTCGTTTGGGTTTAGTCGCACCATCAGCCATTGTAGCTCAGTCCTAACTGTAACTGATGCTGAGACTCTACTGACTGTGTGACTGGTAGACGGCGGTGGGTGGCGCAACAGGCCAAAACACAAATTCAATACATAAACATGATTTGCGGACCGTAAATTTTTTTTTAAATGCGAATATTCTGGCTGTACTATTGTTGTCGGTGAGATCAGTATGTTATATGAACATTAATCCTTAGTCTCTGTGACATATTAGGAGGATTTTACGACTATTTGCTTTAGATTTCTTACATATAGCTCCTTTAATATTTTGCAATACAAAATCATTATTTTAAAATATTAAATCATTATTTAGATATGAGTCTTTATTTTAAGATACTAAGTCATTATTTTGACACATTGATCTATCAATTTACATCCGCTTATCCGGGGCCAGGTTTTGGGGGGCAGCAGGCCAAGCAAAGCACCCCAGACATCCCTCTCCCCAGCAACACTTCCCAGCTCCTCCTGGGGGACCTCGAGGCGTTCCCAGGTCAGATGAGATATGTAATCCCTCCAGCGTGTTCTGGGTCTGCCCCGGGGCCTCGTACCAGTGGGACGTGCCTGAAACACCTCCAGCCTGAGGCATGCTGATCAGATGCCTGAACCACCTCAACTGACCCCTTTCGACGCAAAGGAGCAGCGGCTCTACTCTGAGCTCCCTCCAGATGTCCGAGCTCCTTACCCTATCTCTAAGGCTGAGTCCTGCCGCCCCACAGAGGAAACTCATTTCAGCTGCTTGTATCTGCAACCTCATTCTTTCAGTCACTACCCAGAGCTCATGACCAAAGGCGAGGGTTGGGACGTAGATGGACCAGTAAATCAAAAGCTTCGCCTTCCAGCTCATCTCCGTCTTCACCACGATGGACCGGCGCAGTGCCTGCACTGCTGCAGAAGCCGCACCAAACTGCCAATCAATCTCACGCTGCATTCTACCCTCACTAATGAACAAGACCCTGAGATACTTCAATTCCCTAGCTTGAGGCAGTAACTCTCCCCCAATCCGGAGAGGGTAATGCACCGGTTTCCGGCAAAGAACCATGGCCTCAGATTTGGAGGGGCTGACTCCTGACCGTCATATTTTGAGACAGATTCTTGTTATTTAAAGATATTATTACTGTTATTTAAAGTTTCTTAATATTTTGGAATACTGTGTCATTTTTTAGAGAGCATTTCTCAGTATTGCAATACTAAGACAATATTTCAAGATACTAAGACATTATTTAATGTCATTATTTTGAGATATTGAGTCATTATTTAGAAATATTAGGTCATTTTTTGGGAGATACTAAGTAATTATTTTTGGGATACTTAGTCGCAATTTTGAAATATTAAGTCAAACTTAAAATTTAAATATTAAATCATTATTTTGAAATACTATATCATTACCTCAAGAAACTTGCTCATTCTAATGACTTACAGGATCTTTTGTTTCATCACATCGTCAGAAATGGGCTTCCACGGTATTCAGAATTTTGGAAACCTCTTAAGCAAGAGATTATTGGGAGTTAAATTTACAATATAAGTACCACTTATGTAAAACAGAGGATGGGGAAATGGCAAGACTCTGGCAGGTATCTCATAACCACATCGTGTTGAGAGAGAAAGGAACTGCAGCCCGATGCTAAACAGGGGGAGCCAGGGGGGATTTGTGGAGAGGGAGGGAACTGAAAAAAGTAGGGAGTATGGTGTAGGTGGTACCTGACTCCCTGCAGGGCCTCAAGGTCTGATGAAAGCTTTGCATTGCGGTCCTGTTCCTCCTGCAGCTGCCTCCTGAGTGTACGGAGCTCCTGCTGAGCCTCCACCTTGATGTCATTGGCAACCACCACTGCAGTCTGGAGGTCCGCCTGGAACCGACGCCACTCCTCTTTTTCATCCTATAGACACAAACATATGGATATACTCTATAGATGCACATAAAGGTATATAGATACAGACAGAAATCATCAACTGACATCAACTGTTTGTGAACCCTTTGGATTTAACTGGATGTCTAACAATAGCTAAATCTGATAAAACAAATGATGCACAAACAATTTTACTTTCATGTGTATTTATTTCTGGATGGGAAGAACTACATGAACCTTTAGGATAATGACCATGTCCCCCAAACATTGCAAGCACAGCCACTGTCAATTTCCATACTTGAACCTGCGACTTCCTAGTTACTTTTATTTCAGATCCTTCTTTTAAAAAACAAACCACAGCACCACAGACGTTACAAAAGGAGCTTTAAGTGTCTGCATATTGACGCTTTCTTACCTTCATTTGTCTACTCATGACCTTCAGCTGTCGGTCTGCATCAGCTTTCTGCTCCTCCAGTTTTTTGACAAGATCTGCAATGACAAAATTAAAGTTTTAGAGAACTTCAGGTCTAACTGTAGGCTCGGGAAGAATCACATTAATTAAACAGCATTAACAGGATGCAAAACCACCAGCCACAACTCGGGGGCTGCAGAGACTAAAACAAGTAAGTCTGCAACTGCAGTACAAAAGCTTCAGACTGCATTTCAGTCATTACAAACCGCTCTGCTGAGTTTAAAATTGATTTTAAACGCTCAGAAAACAAGTTTATGGTCTTCTCAAAAGCTCGCTCACAGTTGCTTGATGATTTTAGCATCTTCACCTCTGATGGTAAATTCACTGAAAGAGTGTCCTCATATAATCCTGGGTTTATGGATAGATGACAAGCTTTCATTTAATGTACGTATTGCTGCTCTAGTTGGGAAGCTTACAGTGAAGATTGGCTTTTATATAAGAAATTACTCTTGATTTACTTTCACTTGTGGAAGCTACTTTTCTGTCTGTGACTGATTACAGTGACATATTGTATATGCATGCAACCTCCTCTATTTTACATAGCCTTGACTCAGTGTACCATGCATCTCTACATTTTATTACAAACACAAAGCCCCTCACTCATCACTGCATTCTTTGTGATTTGGTGGGTTGGACGGCAATGACCATTTGCAGACAACAGCACTGGTATATTTTATCTATAAAGCAATATTGGGTAGACTTCTAGCCAACCTCTGCACCCTGCTGTGTGTACACTCCTCCAGGTGGTTGCTTTTTAATGTACCCCGGGTTTTAACAGATCTGGGGAAATCTGTATTTTCCTACTCTGCACTGTGGGCATGAAGCATTCTCCAAAAATACCTAAAATTAGAAACTCTTATATCCATTGATTAATTTAAGGGCATCGTAAAAAGAATGTAGTGATAGAGACATGTGCTTGTTTTTCTTGAGGAGGATACAACAGCAACTGGACTTCTGGACATTATTAGATCTTTCTAGAAATATTTATCATCACTGCAGAAATATTAGTATCAGAGCTATCTCATCTGCCATGTTTCATTAGAGCCTATGGAAACATAGTGTATCCAGCCATATACTGTTTAACAGTTGCCAATGGCACTAATAGTAAGTCAGAGACAGATGTGTTACAATACGCCCAGTTTGTAAGCTTCAAAAGTTTCCACCTCCTAACCCTCCGATCCACCTTAAATCCCACCGTCATGAAATGTTATAATATTCAGTTATTGTTGGAACTGTTTAAAGAGGTATAGGTTTTGCGTTACTGTCATTTTGGAGGTGTTTCTGTCTGCCTCAATTTTATAGATGAGGACACATTAAATATTAGACACCAATGACTGCAGGTGAAAGACTCCACAGAGGGCTGAACAGCCAGCAAAAAGAAGAACATACTCTCCATGTCCAGGACGGCTTGGTTGGTGTGGCAGTTGACGGCCCTCTGCTGCTCCACCTGGTCCTCCAGTTCGAAGATGGTCTCCTTCAGCTCCTTCACCTGGTTCTCAGCGTGAATCGCGGCCTCCTCCAGTGAAGTCACCCGGCTGCTGAGCTCCTGCTCCCTCCTCTCGGCCCGCTCCTGAACCTGCTGGCATTTGGCCTCCGTCTGTATATATGGATGAATTTGTGACATTACAATGTGTTTAATACAGTCATAGGCTAAAACAAAAAAGTGTTGAGGTGCTCCACATAATCTTGATGGTGTTTTCTATGGAATGCCATATAAGTCATTATTGAATGAATACATACATCAATACATGTGCCAATGAAATAAATAAATGTTGCCATGAATTAAATTGTTAAATAAATAAATTAGACAATAAATATATAAAGATTTGTCCAAAGAAGAAACAGAAATAAAAACAGCTGTGAAATAAATGTGAACCTAAAATAAAAAGAAATAGAAAAGAAATAAAAGTCCCCCAAAATAAATAAAAGTAGTCCTTTGAAAAATATTTTTTTAAAGGGAGACACTTCGACTGAATAGGGTGAAACCTTTTATTTATTTATTAAGCTATATTTTTTATATGTATGTTTATTTATATATTTATTGCCTCAGTTAATTATTCCAGGTTTATTTCATAGGTGTATTTATTTATTTAATTCATTTATCAATATTGACTTAAATGGCATACTTTTCACACCACTGTCTTTCAAAAGATTAGATGAATGATACTCTCCACAAAATAAAGCTGTATCAAGACAATATTTTTGAGTCTAAACCAGACTTAAATAAGTTATGATACGGTGCTGTTTGGTCTGATGAAAACAAACTCTATTTACTATCAAGCAGCAAAAAGAAAAAGTTAACATAGCGAGTCTAATTAGCCTTCATTCGTTCATCTTTTTTAATGACTACTGCTCATAAGTGCACAGAACACATTTCAACCATAACTTCCACATCTTTCACTTAAAGGGATAGTTTGGATTTTTTTAAGTAAGGTTGTATGAGGTACTTATTCATAGTCAGTGTATTACTTACAGTAGATGGCGGTCAACAAGGCCCCAGTTTTGAGAAGTAGGTAGGAGTACTGCCATGGAAGCTAAGCAATGTACTGCTGTGGACGGGAGCATCAGCATAATGTACCTTAAAAACATAAACCTAACAAAAAATGAAATGGTGCTAAGCAAACACTGTCTTTGTTGGTTAGTTTTTTGCCACCTAAAAAAAATCAATGTCAGATTAAGCGTACGCTATATTGAGAATATTTTCATCGCTCTACCTTGCTGCAGACAACCTTTCTGACGGGCAACTGAAGCTGTTACATCACTCTCTTCAATGCCACCAGATGCTTTGACAAAAGCAGTAATTTTACTTTGCAGAACACAGGAGCTGCTGGTCCACTGTTGCCTCAGTCAGTTAGTAAGTTTGTGTTATTGTGTGACTGTTTTAAGGGGTTCGTTCAGATTAAGCAAAATCACACAATAACATAAACAAATGAACTGATCAAGGCAGCGGCAGACCAGCAACTCCCATGTTCTGGAAGGTAAAATTACTGTTTTTGTCAATGGAGTCTGGCAGCTTTTTAGAGAGCATAGATACCAGTTTCATCTCTCTGTCAGACAGCAAGGTAAAGCAGGGAAAATATTCTGATACTGATTTTTTTTAGGTGGCTAAAATATGTTGTGCTGCTGTCCCTATCCACAGCAGAACATTGCTTAGCTTCTGTGGCAGTACTCCTGCCGGCTTCTCCAAACTAGGGCCATGTTGACCGCCATCTACTGTGGGTAATACACTGACTATGGATAAATACCTCATATAACCCCACTTCAAAACATTTGAACTACCCCATTAATTAAGGCTGGTTTTCAAGTATGATAAAAGTCACTTAGAAATAAGGGTTAATGTAAGTAACATTTAAGTGGGTTGTGAATAGTTATAAATGGCAGTAATGCAGAGTCCATGTAATGCTGTTTAGACAAGAGCTTAACTATGTCTGACAATGACAACATTGTCGTGACATGCAAGGTGACAGTGACTCATGGAAATAAGAGTTCAGTCAGGATTCGATCTGACTGCATCAATGTGTCCATTGCTCCAAGTATTGAACTACACTCAAGTTGAAGTCAGTGTACCATGATAGTTGCTGGCATCCTGAGAAATGGCACCGCGAAGCAGCTCTCTGTGAGCATACTAAAACAAGTGAGTGATGTAGTTATGCAGGACCGTCTCCTGCTGACACCATATGGCTCTAATAGATTAGGATGTTCGTGACTGAAGTTATGGCGTGGCCTCACCCTCACACCCATGTGGCAGAAAACAGGAGCGTGACTCAGAGGGTCACACACTGGAGGACCACCCTACTGTTGGCACTACAGTCACCGTCCAAAAATGACGACATCACTGAGCTGATGGTGACACGCCTCAATTTGGAGTCAACAACCACCTACATGACCCCAAACCCACACAGCCACAGCCTTTCTGGTGTTTGTGGTATTGAAGGGGAAAACCAAAGCGACTTGTGAGTATCATATGAAAACTATTTGAGTGAACAAGAGTTCATGTGCTGTGGTGGTGAAGAAAAGAATTCAGTACCAGCTGTAAACCCTGTTTAATGGTCATGTTTGGGCCATTTTGGAAACTCTGTGCCCTAATGTTCACATTCAATAAGTGACTGGGCCAAGAATGATTAAAAATGTTATGGCGGCCCATTTGACTCTCATTTTTTAGTCATTAGCAATCTCTAGACTGATGATACGGCTATTACTAAACACATAACTGTTGTGATTTGGTCTCTTTCTAATCTATTCCTGAAGATGACGGCACTGCAAGCACAGAATCTGAACATAAATCAATGAGCTGCTTTTTAACAAGTGAACTGTTGGTTTTGCTTTTTCATATTTTACAGTAAAAGCAAATTTTTCTTTGGGGAATTCCTGAAAGTTTTGTCAGACACAAGTGCTGCCCTCACTAACATAACAGAAAGTTTGTTGGAACAGTGAGTCACATATAATTCAAATACTGGATTGTACACACACCACTTAGCACAACACAATGGAAGCAACCAGCTGGAAAAAGTTTGAACAGTGCAGACATTCTCTAACCAGCAGAGAGTTGTCCAGTTTTAAATAGGCTCATTGGAATCTCTGACGACAACATTTGTCTCCAGATATCATCTCCAAGCAAAAATCTTATATTTTGTGATAAATACTAATTCCTTTAGTCATCATCTTATACAGGAAATATCTCTAACATTTAGTATTACCTAAAGTGTATATACAGGTTACGTTTAAAGGAACAGTGTGTAGCATTTAGTGGCAGCAAGGACTGGTGGAAGCAGCCAGCTGAAACTTCTCCCTTGTGCCAAGCATGAACTCCCAGTTGACCTTTCACTAAGTCCTGCTCTTTTGTGATGGTCCGACAAGCTGTCGCAGTAAACATGGAGCCCACACTGTAACTAACTGCACTCCCTGAAGAAATATAATCATATTTTTGGAAAAATGAAAGTGATTCCAGAGACAAGCAGACAGAGCGGTCTACAGTCTGTGTTTGAAGGATATATCCAGGATGTCAAACTGACTCAGCAGCAACAACAGGTTAAAAAGACAAAGATAGTTAGAAGCTAAAGCCCAACTATAGGCTACAGATCACAGTGTAGAAGTGAACCACCACATCACTGCTGATCGCCACACAAGACAATGACTATAAAGGGAAACTTTGCTGATATTGAACCAGCTGTGTGGCATCACAGTGTGTGCAGATGAACTGTGTTTGGCTTCACCCCCGTGCTGCTGCCAGCATCTGGACCTCCGCCGCGGGACAGAAAGGGATCTCCAGGGGAAGTCACGTTCATCTGCGCACACTGCGATGACACACAGCTGGTTGAATATCAGCAAGGTTTCCCTGCTTCCCTTCACTGGTTCCTGTACAGCAGGGTCGCTCTTTGTTTCACTGTTATAATCATTAAAAAGCAAAAGCAGCATGTAGATACATTCAGTAGGCTATATCTTCAGTAGCTAGCTAGCTAACCCTGCACTTTTCAGGGTCTGATGTTGGTTTTGGAACAGGGAAGAAACGTATATTTTTTTCCAGCCTCTCCAGGTAACGAGTATCATTAATACACGACGTGCCCCAGGCACAACATTTAGCTCCAAATCCACAAAACCAGCCTGAAAATGAAGGAAATCCGAAACGACTGCCTTAGAGTCAATGGAGCGCAGCTGTGTTGTTGTCGGACCCTGGTCTGAGCCGGCCCAATGCTACGTTATAATTGGCCAGTCTGCGTCTGGAGGCGGGACTTAGTGAAAGAACACTTAGAAATCCCTCAAGTGCTTACCAAGAGCCAAATTACCTGCAGAGATCTCCTTCTCTCCAAAACAAATAGACTTAGCGATTAAAATTGGTAAAAACAGTGAAGAAAATAAGGTAAAGCATAACAGGTCTCCTTTAAATCGTAAATACAATATATCACAAAAAAATGAGTTGTAACCTAGTACTCTTCCTACCTTGGACATTGTGGCTTGCACGTGCTCAGTCTCGGCCTGGGCTTGTAGCAGCTCCTGCCTCAGCTCTGTCAGCTCCACCTCCAGCCTGTCTCTCTCAGCGTGGGCTGTTTTCAGCAAGTTCTGCACTTCACTGCTGTCACCAGCGCTCTGCATGGCCTTCAGCTCACCCACCTTTTGCCTCTCAATGTCCACCTGCGCTTTCAGCCTACTGTTTTCCAGTCTGAGACAGTCTGCTGTTGCCCTCTGCTCCTCTGCGACCTGTGCTGCCTGACCTCCAGCTTCCACCTCCCTGTCCAGCTGGGCCTGCAGTCTGTCCATCTCCTCTTTGATGCAGCGCACCTGGCCCTGCGCCTCTTGGTGCTCCTCCTCCAGAGCCCGCAGGCTGCCTGTCAGCTGCTGCTGGATGTCCACTAGCTTCTCCCGTTCGAAGCGCGAGCTCTCGACCAGCTCGGCATACCTCTGCTCCAGCTCGGCCAGCCGAGGCCCTTGGCTACCCAGCTCCTCCTCCCTCTTGGCCTGAGCTTGTGCTTGCTCCTGAAGTCGGCCAGTGAGTGCTTCATTCTTCTGGGCCAGCACCTCCAGGCGCTCTCTCTGCTGTTGAAGCGAGGTCTGCAGGAGGCGTTTCTCCTCGGCCAGACGCTCATTCTCAGCCGTCAGCTCCTGCACCACTTGCTGCTGGTCAGCCAGCTCCTGCACAGTTGCCTGCAGCTCCTCGGCTGTGCTGTGGTGGCTCTCCTCCATCTTGTGAATCCTTTCGGTCAGGCTCTGCACTGACACATCCTGCCCTCCTGCACTGGTCACTGCCCCCGCTGTAACAGCTTCCGCACTAACACCGCTACTCACTGACTCTGAACGCGACGGGATCTTCTCAAACTCTGAGGAGTCGGGTGATGGTGAGTCCTTGGTGATGTCAGAACCAGAGGAGACAGAGGTTTTGAGAGGGCTGGCAGTGGAAGGAAGACTGTCCTGTTGCTGAGTTGAGGAGTTGGAGTCTGAGGGCAGTCCATTCACCAAAGGCTTGGAAGGGCTGCTTGTGTTTGTACTGGAGAGAGGAGAGGCCTCCAAGGAAAGCAATTTTTCCTTCAGTGCCTGGTTCTCCTCCCTAAGCCCTGCCAGCTCTCTCTGAAACTTCCCGTTCTTTTCCCTCAGCTCCCCAACCAGTACAAGGGCCTCCGCCACTTGCTCCTGCTCCCGATCTGCAGCCGGCTCTTGCCATGCGACAGAGTTGGCTGACGGTGAGGAGGGAGCAGTGGAGGCTTTACCTTTGCAGCGCTGCAACTCCATCCTGAGATTGCTGATCTCTAAGTCTTTGGCCTTGGCCTCAGCCAGCAGCTCTTTCACCTGGCACTCCAGAAGGCCCTTTTCCTGGCTCTCTGCATCTCCACGGGACTTGGTTGAACTACGTGTTTGCTTTGCCAGGGTGGAGAGGCTGGAAGTGCTGGCACTGGAAACCATCCTCTTAGTGGTGGAGCTCCTAAGCTGGTCCCTCAGAGAGATGCGGTCTCGTGTTATAGTGGAAGGGATTTCTCTAGGAGCTGGAATACCAGACTTCTTGGCCGCTTGTGCACCTGCAACGATGAAGTACAAATGAAACAGTGTTTAAGTACCTAAGTAATCAAATCAGAAATTTAATGTAGTCAATCCACAAAACAGTTGACTGTAAAAACTGTAAAAACTGTAAAAATTATGTGATAGTTATATAAACACATGTATATATCCTTCAAAAGTCTCACTGAGACTACAAATCTCTTTTTCAAGAATGACCTGACCAAGATGGCAGCATAAACATCGTCACAATAATAAACACAAGCAAACAAGTACAACTGTCACACACAACAAATGAGCATGTACGGCATCCACCTAAAATATAATAAAAAAAAAATACATAAATGTGCAATTTTCTAACAACGACTTCAGAAAAAAATTAAGGAGCAATCACATTGGCCGAGAGTGCTTTAATTGTCTTTTGTTCATTTCTCTATTTCAGCTACATAGACACTTCAGCGGGCTGACTCCAAATTATGAGTCATAAAGGCTTCATAAAGTATGAAACTATCAAAATATCCCTTTGATCTAAAAATTTTGAAACCTTGTTGATAAGTATAAATAAAAACCATGACCTACATTCACTACTGAGCAGTAGAAAGGTAGGAAAACACTACATCATTAATCTCTGGTTAGGCTAAAGTAAAAAGGTAATCTGGAAAGTTTACAAAAACAATACAATCATTAAAGGTAAACTTCAATATTTTTGACCATGGGACCCTATGTTTTGTATCCAAGTGACTAATGGGTGCAACAATTTTTTTTTAAACTGGTCAAGTATTGAGAAAGAGTGCTACAGCCTGAAGCCAAAAAAAAACAGGGCTGCAATGTAGTCTCTGTAGGTGATTTTTGCAATGTAAACTTTAAGTATCTAACAGAGAAATGAAGCATTTCTGCATATCTTTTGCTGGTGTTTTTGTTATTGTGACCAAGTTTCGCTCAAGGAGAAGTCTCATTCTGAAATCTTGCGAGAGTAACTTGTTGCAGGAAAACAACAGTGGAAATGTTCGTGAGAGTTGTAGAGAGAAGTGTGAAGAGTACAGAAAGCCTAGCTTAGTGTCATCTGAAAGATTTTAGACCAGCGAAAGGTAAAGAAAAACATTTCTCTGTAGGTTCTTTTCCTTAATGTTGTCAGACACTTAAAATAACAACCTGAGCCTGCCAGTGGTAAAAATTAACACTTTTAAGTGGACATAAATTGATGGTACACAATTGCCCATAGGGATTACACTGCAGCCTGTTTCGCTGCCGCGTCTGCAGCTGTCTCTCTCAATACTGGACCAATTTCAAAAATTGTTGTCTGAATCTGTCACTTGGGCTGCTTTCAGACTGAGAGTTGTCTTGCTTTGGTCCAAATCATCTAATTTTGTTACAAAGTTGCATAATTGCCTAGAGTTGGTTCATGTTCTCACAGCAGCATTTACAAGCGGACCAGTTAAAATGCCTTACACATGAAAGCTGCTCTTGATTGGTCAGAATTTCCATGTGGGAAAAATCCAGGAAGTAAACAAAACCTGGAGGAAGAGTACACTTGCAAGATAAATGTGACACTTTCTAATGTCACAATGGAGGGACAACTACGCAGGTTGATTTTAGCGCTGCTCATTGTGGACTATATTGCTGTCATTGTTCATTTTAGTCAAACCATACAGTTTGAAAACGAGGCGTGGCTCCAACTAGAAAACAATGTTTTGATGCATTGGATGTGCTGAATGTGCATATTAAGGCAGTACAGGAGGAGGTGCACATTAATAATCCTCCAGGACTGTAACATGCTCATGTTTAACCCAAACAATGTGTCATGTGAGTGCAGTTGGTTCAGATCCAGGTCGGAACACGTTCTCACCACAAACAAACCGCACCAGAGTTTGTTTTAAACCGGACTAAGACCACCTCTTCTAGAAGGTCTTGAAGGTTGTTTTGGTGTGCACCAGAGTGCGACTGCTGTGTTCATACCTGCCCAAATGAACTGCACTGAGGGGGCAAACAAACTTGAGTTCAATTGAACCAAACTAAATGGGGCAGGTGTGAAAGCACCCTTAGACACAAAAACACAGGGAAATAGGGTCCAGGTTTAACAGAATATTCATAAAGGAAAAATCTGTTAATTGTGTTTAGCAAAGTCAATGTGAAATATCACATGAGAAACACACATAATTTTACGGTAATAAAAAATGATGATTTAGTTTAATCAAATTGACACAAAGATCCACTTGGACTGCAAATGTGGTGCCAGCGGTGATACAACACAGATTCCAGTTTACAGTCAGGGAATTGTTATGTTTCAGAGATAAAACTTTACTCAGTAAAATAACCATATAGCAGGCTTGACATTGAAAAGGGGAGGTTAATGGAATCAGTGTACAGACATGCTGGGACCATGGATTTGTTAACATCATGTAATGACACTAATTGAATAGACAGTGTGTCACATTCAGACACTTGTATTATTCAGCAGTTTGATGTCGCTGGTCACTGTACCCTATTCACATATTGTTCTCTGTTTGGACAACAGAGCATCTGCCTGGCACTGTCTGTCTGTTACTGTCTGTGGTCATTCATCGCTGCAGCGGAGCTTAACTGTGGCATTTCAAAAGGCATCAGTGTGGGTCGCTGGCACGCGCCAGCCTTTTCCAGACCTCTCTCAAATATGAAGAGTATTTACTGATGCCTGGCGTGAGCAGGGTGCCGCCTGAAAACGTTTTATTGTTTATTTTCCGATCATTCAGCAAACAGCGATAGCAGACACAAGGGGGTTGCTTGTTTCAAAGGATGACAAAGGTCCCTGTGCACGTGGAGCATTCAGGCACAAAGCAGCTTAAGCAGTGCACAGACAAAGACAGCCCTGTGTCTCTCACATGCACACATCATCATCAAACCCACAGAGCAGAGACTAGACAGACAGCCTGTGTGCTGAGATAGACAGCACATCACCCTGAGCAGCACGTGCACACATTTACAGCACACATACACACACACAAAACTCCACAAACAAATGGCCTCGTTTGGAATGGAAATCCTATACTCCTGTGGGTTCTTTAAGTACTCTGCCACTGATAGGCACTTTGCACAGACTATCCCCTTATTGAATAAACTAGCAACTGTGGCAGGAGCTGCCAACACTGGCACAATTTCTGGGGTACAAAGCCGTTTAACATTCCCAGAGTGTGCAGCTGTGGTTGAAAAAGTGAGGTGGGCTTGCTAATTATAACCTAAAATCATTGAGTAAACACTCGAGGTTCAGATTTTTAAAGAACACCAGGGGCTTAAAGAAAAATGAAGAGTGGCAGAATGACACCTGGCTCTGTCGGTTCTGAACGTCAGTGAGATTAGGTTCTCAGTTAAAAGACTCTCTTTTACTTCTTCCACTCTGCTAGGATGCTGGCGTCCTCAGCTGACATTACTGTCTTTCAGAGGCTGTAGCAGGCCGAGTTTTAACACTCAACAGTTAGGATAAAGTTTGATGAGGGAACAACTAGCATTGTCCCAGGGGTCCCTTGACCTCTCACCTGAAGATATGTCAATGAAAATGGGTTCTAAGGGTCCCCACAAGCCTCCCCTTAACAGACATACAGACTTCATGCCAGTCCTATGCGGTTTTGGGCAAAAAAAACCCAACAACAACAAAAAAACAAAAAAACATAATATACCTGCATACTGGGGACTGCATAAATTGGGTATGACTCTGAGACTCTTGTGAATTCAGTGAGCCCACCTGTATTCATATGTGATGATGTTAGCCCCTACAGAGGCTGTTTCATTGTAGTAAGGCCATTTTCAATAAAACTTTACCTCACTGTATTCTCTTATGCAGAGGATGTATGGATTTCATGTAGGGCTGCCACTAACGATTTTTTTCATTGTCGACTAATCTGTCGATTATTTCTTCGATTAGTCGACTAATCATTTTATCGAAAAATGTGTTAAAATGTTGAAAAATGACGGTCTGTCTCGCCCAAACCCCAAAATTACGTCATCTAATGTCTTGTTTCATACTCACGCCGAAGGGTTTTAGTTCACTGTCACGGGAGAGTGTGTAAAGCTGCCAATATCTGAACTTAAGAAGCTGCAGTAAGAGTATTTTGGGGTACTTTTATAGTACTTTTCTATGAAAAATGACTCAAACCGATTAGTCGACTACTAAAATAGTCACCGATTATTTTAATAATCTAATCGTGGCAGCCCTAATTTCATGGATATATTATCAATACGGGGGTGTCTCAGCTGTTTCCAGAAAAGACGTACTTGCCTTCCAGTTGCAAAAAAATGCAATTCTTTAACAGAAATCTGTCAAAAGTTTTTGATACGAGGGCGGCCTCTAGCTCAGCCAGTACAGTGTCCACCCCACGTAGGCTGAGTCTTTTGCAGTGGCCTGGGTTTAATCCCAGCCTGTGGCCCTTTGCTGCATGTCATCCTCTTTCTCTCTTCCCCTTTCCTGTCACTTTCTGGCTACACAGTAATAAAGGCAACAAGAGCCCAAAAAATAATCTTTAAAAAAAAAAAAAAAAAAAATTTGATAGCAAATTACAGCATGGATTTTTCCGTGATGTTCCTTAAGATTTTGGTGTCTTAATGTGCTATTTTCAAGGGTTTTTTCCTGTAAATTTTGACCTTTTTTTTTTTTTTATCAATTCTCAAGTTGTCAAAAATTTAGCATGGAAAGGCCATCATATACTACCATCACAATCTTCTAAGCCCCTACAGGATGGAAGACAATGTCTGCTTCCAATAACGTCTAGTTAGACAACCTATGCATCACATACAAGAAATTAAACAGAGCTGAGACAACTGTGCCTTAGTTAGTTAGATTTTAGCCACATAAAAATAATCTCTGTTAGTTCAAATGTATGCTATATTTTGAATATTTTCAAGGCTTTATCTTGCAATCAGACAGCCTTTTCCAATCGGGAACTGAGGCCGTTATCTCAAAGCCACTACTAATTTCTCTTTGCAGAATGAGGAACTTGCTGCTCTATAGCTACCTCAGTTGGCTATAGTGTGTAAGGTAAAGCGCTTAACATATTGCAGATATAGCATGAACTGAATTTAATGTTTTTTAGTGGCTAAAATTTGTTTGCAGTCCCCCCTGTCCACAGCAACACATTGCTTAGCTTCCATGCTGGTAGATTTGGTTTATCAAAGATGCTAACAGAGCAATACTGTACATAAAATAAGCAAAACACAGATGTCAAATAGGTCAGACCACCATGTTTAACTATAGATCTTTAAATGTTACAGTTTTGACTAAAAATGACAACGGAAATGAACAAGTTCAAATCAACTTCCACTTGTCTGGGGCGTCGGTAGCTTAGTGGATAGAGCCAGCACCTCATGTATAGAGGTGATGCCTCGCTGCAGTGGTCGCGAGTTCAACTCCGGCTTGCAACCCTTTGCTGCATGTCATCCCCCACTCTTTCTGTCTCCCCACTTCACACTGTCCAGTACATTAAAGGCAAAAAGCCCCAGAAAATAAAAGAAAAAAAAACAAAAAACTTGCAGTTGTTTGCCCGGAAGTGTTTCCTGTTACATTGAGTCAGTCTGTACGTTGTAAAATTTCAAAGGTTGAGAAGGCACCGAACCAAAACCCATCTATTACAAAACTTGATGCAGTGCTGAGCTGCATGCCAAATTAATCCTCAGGTTCCCAGCTTTTAGATGATGAAAGCCACTTGTATGTTGCATAAACTGTTGACCTGCTATCTCAATCTAAAGACCCCCTGCACCACCTAAAAAAAAAGGGTTAAAGGAAACTAGGAGCTGTAAAAATGAAGAGTTGCAGAGTGACACTCAGCTCTTTCACTTCTGAATGTCAGTGAGATTTAGCTAAAAGCCACTGTTTAAAAAGAACTGCAACGTGTTTGGACTGACAGGACGCTGCCATTTAAATTCACATTAACAAATGCCACACTTCATCCTAATCAGTTAGATGAATTTGTGACTGGACAGAGCTGCACTTGACAAAGATCCAGCGTCAACAGTCACTTTTCTGTGCACTTCACAGAGGATGAAGCCATGACTGGCAGAATGAGGGCAGCATGCACTCCTAAATTATGTACTGTCACATGGAAGATGTTAACACTAAATCAGCACTGTGTGCTCTAAATGACTGTTTACTATGCACTACAGGAAGCATCACCCAGACACGGCCAGAGAAAGAATGAAACACCTCACAGCTCGCGCATATTCCACAACCACTTGTCATATTCTCATAATAGGTGGCAATAAAGACGGGGACAATAGGTCCTTGTTAGAGACAGACAGGACAGTCCGATGTGATTAAGATCAGTCCGGTCCCACGAGGATGAGTGATGCCAAGAGCGGGACTTTCATTTGCTGTTCCATCATATTCTGTTTTCCTCTGAGTGAATAAAACCCAGATGGAGCACATGAACTCACTCATCTTTAGATCGCCCACCTCTTTAACCATGACATCATCGCAGCTGCTTAACGTGCACAGAGACATGACACCAGTCTAGATGCCAGGAGTCCGCACAGACAGCCGGATCCTAAAGAGGAAGAAACAGCCACAAGAGTACAGTGTCAGATAGTTGAACTGACATTTTTATAAGCCTTCTTTCTAGAAAGAAAGCTTATAAAGAGGTTGCCTAAGTTGGCCAAATATTATCTTAGACCAAAAACAATATTGTTATATAAAGCTGACATTAGCCACCACTGACAGTGTATCAGTGCATCTCTGGTAGATAAAAAATACCACCCCAGTGAAACAACCTGTTTCCAAGACCAACAGAGCAGCTGCAGAACGTTTATTATATCAATTTTCACATCATCACGTGCCAGACACTGGAGACAGAGACTTAGACTCTATTTAAACCTACACACAGAGGGCAGGGGAAGACACCTAAAGTTGAACATGACACTGGATCAGCCCAGAGTACTAATAAAGATACCAGAAACAGCCTATTAAATGTATTTGACGAGCTTTTTGAACAATCTAGGATAAATGATGACGTTGTATTGAAGAGCGGAGAAAGGGAGACTAACAGAAGTGCTTCCCTTCCTCAGACACTATAGCTGAGATGTCCCTGAAAGAGGCAATTAACCTCCAACTGCTCAAGTCAAGCTGTTCAGTGGCCACCTTCAAAAGACTCCCAGGACAGAATGTGGATAAGTGCATTAGCGTGTAGCACTGCTGTAAATTACATTGCCTGCCTAATGTTTTCCAACAATTTCTTCACCATACAACTAAGCCAAACACAATTAAGACAAAAGAGCAAAGAAACGACCAGTTAATAACACAGCCATAGAGTATTTTGGACGAATTTTCAAGGCCAAAACGCACCAAAAGCATCTGACCCGCACCTGTTAAAGGGCACCTATTGTATTAAATTGCCAAACACGAATCAAAAGCATTAAGAGGCAGGACAAACTGCTTCGACGCCCCTACTTCGAACTTGTTACGATTTTGGATCGTCAATGAGGACTCATCGAGTAAAGCTTTTTTTATCCTGCAGCTGCAGTACCTGTTCGGAGAGAGCTAACGGAATAAAAAAGTAAGGATTTTATCCACAGAGGACAAAATTTTATTGAAGTTTTGCCAGCCTACATATAAATAGCCACCACATTGGTGAAGATTCTCAGTCATCCAGGTCATGGAGTTTCTTAAAGATGTTACACATCTCGTCTAAGAGGCTTCTTCAGTTCTAACCGACTGGTGGGGAGTTGCAGGCTTTATACCCTGTGTGGATATGAACCCTTACAAAATCGCTGAGGTTCTTTGGTGTTGTCTGCATTTCAAATCTGATGCCTGCAGTGCGCCATAGGAGCCTCAAATGATGCGTGTCAAGTGAGGCACACCAGTTATCGCTTTCAGTCGATTTGGGCCTTTAAGCTGTTATCACACACTACATCAAAGTTGTTCACACACTACATCAAAGTTATGGGTGTGGAAATTTTGTACATTTACCAGTCAATCTACATTCTGCCCCCCTTCCCCTTTAGGTCATGAGTTTTGGATGGTGACCAAAAGAATGAGATTGCAGATATGAAAAGCCTAAATGACTTTCCTCTGTAGGGTGACTGGGATAAGCCTGAGAGATAGATAGGAGCTCGGACATCCAGAGGGAACTCGGATTAGAGCCTTCTCATCGAATGGGGCCAGCTGAGGTGGTTCAGGCATCTAATCAAGATGCCTCCTGGTCGCCTGCCATTGGAGGTTTTCTGGGCACGTCCAACTGGCAGGAAGCCCCGGGGCAGAACCAGAACATGCTGGAGGGATTATATATCTCATCTGGCTTGGGAACATCTCAAGGTCACCCAGAAGGGAGCTGGAAAACGTAGCTGGGGAGAGGGACATCTGGGATACCTTGTTAAGCCTGCTGCCCCTGCGACCCTGCCCCAGGTAAGGGGATGATAGATGGATGGCAAGGCGACTCACAGTCTGGTGCATACAGAATACACAGTATAGATTGATGCATGTGGAACCAAAGTTCACAAGCTCAGGTTCAGCCCCAGAAACTTTGAGCCATAAGCTGTTAGCAGCAGGTGCTAAGGTCAGCACAATAAGGAGACTGCAGTGTGAGTCAGTCACACTATGCCGAGTGCAAATTAAACAATGGAGCTGAAGGACCCGTCTGCGGGTTCCCAGTCAAAAGACAAGAGTGGTGTGTTGACATTGCTCATCTTTGTAGAGTCTGTGAATGGAAATACATTCGATATCCCAATGCACATTCACCAGAATGATCAATGTTTGGGTGCTCTGAATATAGCCAAGCTAGAACTAAGTGAAACTCTTCATGCCAAAGTTTTATTTTATCAATAACAGATATATTTTGGTATTTTTAGTTTTATATCATAAGAGATGTTTCTTAGTTGTATAGCCTGTTGTGACCTGCTGTCTTTTGGGGTTCAAATGTTTCTCATTTTTATAATGACAATAGTCTACAGATGCTTCTAGTAGGAAAAATGTTACCTTGGTCCCCAGCAGGAAGATTGTGTCCGTCTTTTACACTTGCACTACTGTCTGTTCAAAATAAATCACAAGAAGTATGCCTTTATGCATTTGTTGTTGTTGTTTTTTTGCTGCACCGAACTGTGACTTTTTGGTATCGTTAAAGCCATGAAGGATGAAAGGATGGATTTTTTTTTAAACAACTGTTTGGTAGTAATTGGGATGCAAACATCTTAAAATTGCTTTGGTTTTATTAAGAGAATTTTGTGTGTGTGTGTCCAAGAGGGCACAGGAACTACATTTCCTTATGGCTCAGGTCCAGGACCATTTATAGCTTCCTCTAAGAAACACTAAATCTGTGAAAAGAAGTGCAATGGACAGTTAACTGGCTCACCGAGAAGCTTTCCTCCTCTAGCGGGGAATAAATCCTCATGCAGTCGAAGGAGTCTAGCTCTTATTGATAGCAAAGTGCAAATACTGCCAAACATCACTTCTGAAGAAAGTGAAAAAAAATCCCCAGTGAGAGAGAACATTGTCAGATGATGTGTTTTGTACTTCTTCTTCCTTCATTGCTTACACTATAGGCGTAGTCAATTGTTCTAGATGAGGAATTTTCTCATGAACAATGACAGTGTCTAGTAGGACTGGGTATCGTTTAAAAATATGACAATGCTAGTACTCTTCATGTGATAACAATACCAATGGAGTACTTCATTCAATACCTTTTATTTTGGCAGATACTTCCTAAATCCAGATGTTCATAGCCAACAATGCAATTAGCACCTGGTGTATAAATATCCAATGTGGCTATTCACATCTGGGTATATATTCCTGTGCATTGAGCAATGTTGAAATATGAGGTTATCACGAACAGGTCTATTCAAATATTCTGCAAAAGTTAATGCACACAGTGTGTATTTATACATCCTAAAAACTGAAGACAAAAGGTCAATTAAGTCTAAAAATAATAAGCGAATACTGACTCGGGACAGGGCGGCACGGTGGTGTGGTGGTTAGCACTCTCGCCTCACAGCAAGAGGGTTGCCGGTTCGATCCCGGGCGTGGGAGCCCTTTTGTGTGGAGTTTGCATGTTCTCCCCGTGTCAGCGTGGGTTCTCTCCGGGCACTCCGGCTTCCTCCCACAGTCCAAAGACATGCAGATTTGGGGACTACGTAAATTGATAACTCTAAATTGTCCGTAGGTGTGAATGTGAGCGTGAATGGTTGTTTGTCTCTATGTGTCAGCCCTGCGATAGTCTGGCGACCTGTCCAGGGTGTACCCTGCCTCTCGCCCGATGTCAGCTGGGATAGGCTCAAGCCCCCCCGCGACCCTCAAGAGGATGAAGCGGTTAGAAGATGAATGAATGAATGAATGAATGACTCGGAACACAAACCCCAGTCTCCTGTGTAAAAGTCCTGTGCTCGACCCATTCATCCATCACATCTTCCTCCCTCCATGGACTGCGTCGCTCTTTAAACTATGTCACCTGGCTTTTTGGCAGTATGTTCCTGAGTTTATCTTAGAAATTTTTCACTTTTTGGCTAGTACTAGCTTTAACCGTGATGCCTGTGCCCTAATCCTAACCATTCCTGACCCTGGAATGTCAACATGACGAGTACTAACCAATCGCAGTACACAATGGGATCCATAATAACGTGTTGAGGGATGGGTGTAAATAGCCAAAAAGCTGCAGATAGACACTCCTTTTTTTCTGCTACAGGTACAATTTGGTGACATCTCGCCACACTGGTCTGCCAATTCCCTCAAATACACCATGCTCAACTTCCACACCACAGACTGCAGAATCTGTGGGTGATGAAACAAGATTTTGGTATCTATAGTGTTTTGGTTTCCATTTCTACTTCTTTCGTCATCTGAGTGGTACTGACCAATCATGTTTGAACAGCAGGTTAACAGTCTGTATGGAGTGGAGCGCATTTGCCAAAATTTAATCTGGGAACCCATCAGCCCTCGTGTAATGATGATTTAGCTTTATATTAGCTTTATCAAAAAACATACCAAGTCTTGGCTTGGATATTCGCTGGCTATACCGGATCAGCCAGAAATATTGGTCCTCGCCCTCAAAGGCTTACTGTTGTCGAACCTAAAGCCGATGGGTTCCGAGATTGGAATTATAGCTGCTGTGGCAATAGGCCAATCACGTGCCGCATTAAATCAAAGAATGCTTCATTTCTAGATCTGGCAACCACAAGGATTGAATGCAGGTATCGTTTGACTGCAGAAGTTGAAACTGGATTATTTTTAGTGAATACCTTGAAGTTATCAAGTACTGATACCCAGCCTTTGTGTTTAGACAGTAGCTAAAAACAGACTTGCTGCCAACTTCAATAGACCCGTCTGAGGAGACTGAGCGTATTAAATGACTGTGTTGTTTACATTAACTAATTATCCAAATGAATTACGCAGACTGACTTCCAGTAATCCAAAGGCATGCAGTTATTCCATGGGAAGTCAGCTCCCTGATCACAGTAATGCACAGTGCTGGCTTCTTTCTCTCTAATGAAGATAAGCTTTCAAATCACAGCAGGAGCCGTGTGGCTGGATGCCGTCCAGCACCAGCCAGTTAACTGCGGCCAGCCTGACTGCCAGCCAAGAGGTGACAGAGTGCACTGTGAGCAAAGTGCACACAGTCTTCAATTTACAGAACAGGAGGGGTCCCGGGTGAGGAGTCATGATGAATTAATGAGTGCAGGTGGTCAAGTGTCAGAGAGTTGGCACCTGAAATGACGCACTGGCTTCGTCATCATCACAAACAAAGCTTCGGATGGGAATCTCTCCCTGCCACTCCTCTGTCTTCCCCTCTGTGTTCCAGGAAATGTGGTGTGCAGTTTTTTAGTTAGGTGGAAGTGAAGAGGAGAGACACAGAACACGGCCTGTGTGTCTGGCCTTCCTGTTGTCCAACTGTCAGGGCATGAAATAGGTCAACAGGCGCCCATCAGTCAGACTCACAGGCATTCCTTTCCTCTTACTGGAGTGGAGGATAGACAGAAGCGAGGCTCCATGACTGCCACAGTGACTGAGCAGAGATTAGCCTGGATGGTAAGCTGCATCACAAATGTGCTGCTGAAAACCATGACACTTGTTGAGGATTAAAGTGTTTGTTCATTGCACTAAGGTTCTATAAACGACTGCAAACCAAGCTACACATGTAGAACATGCTTTGTGTATCCAGCATGGAAACATCCTACACGATATTTCCAAAAAGCAGCTGGATTCTCTGACTCGGCTTCCGGTCTAGGACCTGACATCATAAGAAAGGTGATAAATAAACAAGCAAATAGATAACACAAAACTGCAGAAGCTCCCTACAGCAATGCCAAACACAAAGCTGTGTACACCTGATATACTTAACTACATCATAAAGCTGCAGACAACAGTCTAACACCTGTCTCTGATTGGCTGTTTGCACTTGGGGTAAGACAAATTCCAAAATAAAACAAACCTTTGGTTAAATATTTGAGACTCATTAGAAGAAAATAAGTCAACATGCCGTGACTTTCACACCCATAAAACTGAATATATTTTATCACAGTTTTTGGCAATTTTTTTAACCAATAACATGAAACAGGTCTGAGCTGGTTGTATACCTTTGTGTCCAGCTTTTTCTTACTGCAACAGATCTTTCTTTCTGCCATCAGCTAAATGGAGGTGCTACTGTCTGATATCATTTGATAACACGGTGAGCTCTATTCAAACTATTCTATATGTAAACATATCACTGCAAAACCTTCGCTGCATAAAGAAAACAAGTTTATGTTCAAAAGAACAAAATAAATAATGGGAGTCAGGAGATGGTTTGCTGTTTCAGCAGCTGGTATGCAGGATACACAACCGGAGACCGGGAAATATGCTCAGTATGGGTTGGAAAAAATCCATTCATTTAAGTGTTCATTCATTTCAGTTGATGCAGAGGTAGAAAGAACCACTTTTGTTGCTGTAATCTATTAGTAACATGACACCATTTCCGTTTTAAGAAAAACAGCGTGGAAGTGAGAAAGCAGAAAATAGCGAACGGTCCGAGATTCATGTTTATTATTAATTATTTTTTAATTCTATTTTCTTATTTATTATTTTTTATGACACTAGCTTGATGAGCAGGAGTAGCTAAGTTAACTTAAAAATATATATTTCTTAAATATTCAAATGTACATGTACATTTTCCTTGCAACGTTTCTAAGCAGAAGTACCAAATACTGCTGAGGGGGCGGCAGTAGCTCAGTCCATAGGGACTTGGGTTGGAAACCGGAGGGTCGCCTGTCCGGACCAAATATGGAGCGTGGACTGGTGGCTGGAAAGGTGTCAGTTCACCTCCTGGGCACTGCCGAGGTGCCCTTAAGCAAGGCACCGAACACCCCCAACCACTCGGGGCGCCTGACCAAGGCAGCCCCCTCACTCTGACATCTCTCCACTTAGTACATGTATAGGTCCTGTTTGTGCATGTGTGTGTTCGGACCTGTGTGTAATTGACAGAAAGAGTGAAAAAATTGTAAAACATCAAAAAAACAAAAGAAGGACTGCCAGACGTGTATTTTTCGAAATATGTCTCATGACATACAGTCTCTGGAAGTGTATGACTCAACTTTTCCACATGGTCTTGTGTTAAAAAAATAAACAAATATTGCAATAAATTGTAATATTGAGTAGCGATACTTGAAAATCACAATACATATCAAATTAGCATCCAAGTATGTTGATAGTATTTAATAAGCATATCGTCCCAGCCCCAGTGGCTAAGGTGATATTTCTTCTTTTGGGATTACTCGACCACCAGAAGAAAATAATAAAAATTTATCAAATCATAGAAAATGTTTGGAAAAAAATGAGTAAAAGACTGAAGACTGACAGATTAATGCAGACTGACTGATGTGCAGAAACACACAATTATATTTAAGGTCTTTGCTGTGCCTCTCTTGTCAGCAGGCGGCATGCTAATCAATCGTACCTACAACTGACCAGGCAAACCTTGCACCCTGCCTTTTCAAAAACAGTCAGCATGCAGGACTGTGAAGAACTGTGTGTTTAAGCTGAGATGCTTGTATCAGCCTGAAAAGTGAACAGCTCTGTGTTTCCTCTGCAGCACGGCATGAAAGTGCAGCATGAGAGCTGGCAAGCCACAGAGGGCCACTTGGCCCGGGTTCTTTGGCTCCTTTAATCATTTTGATTGAATCATTTTAACTGGCCTTCATGGGATGACTTTTAACACAGCATCCTTATGCTGATCCACTCCGCTTTACACTACTTATGGAGCCAATACCCTACAGAGACATCCAATAGCGTGGACCGTGAGCCGGCCAACTGGGAGGGAGAATTTCTTCATGCTCCAAATGGAAAACAGTTTAACACAGGACTCACTGAAGGAATAATAATATGCCATTTTACATGATTGTAGGTTTACAGGATCAGCGTGTGTGATGGGTAACAGGTTGTATTGCTAAACTTAGTTTTAAACTTCTGATGATTTCCATTTTAGGCCCTTTACCTTTGGAATAAATGTTACAAGACTTAAGATGTATTAAGCTGTGATCTACTTTCCTGGATTGACCACAAAAAGGATTTTAAGAAACCTATTCTATGGAAAGATTAAGCTGCAAATAGGGGTTTTTGCGAAAGAACAGACAACATCAGCCTCTAATCTCAAGCAACATTTAGGTACTGTGGCTCCCTTTTCACTGACCACAGCTTAAAACATAAACAACAGAGAAGCAACCGATATTACAGAAGGGCTCAGTCTCACCAGCGTTTAGAAAAGCAACATTTTAGAAAAGGCAAAGTGAATTCATGCATTGCTTCAAAGCCAGGATTGAGCCCCATTCACATTTGAACCTTTACTGATACCAGTGCTTGGAAATCAGTACCCAATGGTACCTTTATTCTGTTCTTAACTTTTAATAACAAAAAATGTAGTTTTTGAACAAGCTGGAGGGGTGATGTAGTAAAGTAAGGAGCAATTATTCTCCTCTGCTCTTTTCTAATCACACATAAAGCTACTCTTCTGTCTCTGTGTCTATGTGTGTCTGTCTGCCCATCTAGCAGTGATAGTAGGCTATTACTAGAATAATATAGAAAAGAAGATAGAGTAGACAGCAAAAACATCATGGCTGATTTGCACTGCGCTTATACTTTTGGCTCCGTGGGAAGCTGACAAAGCAGCCAATGTAGCAGCCGATGTATAGCAGCCATGGAGCTCTGCGGCCAGCCTCCCGGCTGTGGGACCATGCCGCCCTCTGTCTGAAGTTGAATCTGGCAGCTCAATGAAGCTCCGTTGCTGGCCTCAGAGCTTCATGGCCAGCTTCTAGGCTTCGGAACACTTTTCGGCACTTCTGCCTCTTGTCTAAGCCTGTAGTTTTCACCCAGATGCACTCTAACAGCCTATTTCCACCAGATGCATGTTGGTTGCGTCTCCGCTCCAGCATGGCAACGGAGCCGATAGGATTCAATTCTAGTCAATGTGTGTGTTTCCACCGGCTGCGGCTGTGCTGCGTTCCGGCTCCGTCTCAGCTCCAGCACTCCGGAGCCCTCCGCAACAGATACGCAGGACTTCTATTTTTGCCGGACGCCGGAGCGCTACGCAGCAATTCAGCACAGAGCAGATCGTGCGGGGCAGGAAGTCGTGCACAGAAACAAAATAAAACATCCAGTTAATTTTCAAAATAAAATACACAGTGTTCACAGCGAATCATATTTCCCTGCACTACACCTTGAAAACTACATAATGGGCAGAGGCAGGCCTGAAGTCAACAGTTCAGAGGTTTTTAGACGTCATTTCACCCCGTTGACACCATGGACGAGGAGATATTAATCATGGCAGTGCATTGAGATGTCTTCCGGCAGAGCTGCACCACTCCGCACAGTAAACGCAGCCGGCGGTGGGTATTGACGGACGGCGGAGCACGCAGCGGATAACCAATGCTGCTGTTCCGCAACGGACACACATCCAGTGGAAATCCAGCATAAGGCACTGACATTTGGCACAGATATATTTAACATGAATCAGTAACTTACAGTACCAATGTAATTCGGTCCAAGTTTGGTACCTAACCCCGGGCTATCTGTTAAAATATTTCATCTGCCCACCGTCAGCCGAACGATCCCAGCATGCCATTTTCAGCCATTTTGTTGTAGAAAAGAATACAAAATGACCTATTTGGGATTGTTTTTGTTTGCCGGTTGTGTACAGGACACAACCGGCAACCAAAATGAAGCAACTTTCTGTCTTTGCAAACATGGCATGGCTGACACTGACACTTTGAGAACAAGCATGAATTTGCAATAGCTCCAACCTCCATGCTTAATTTCAGCCCTCTAGGGCAAAAAATGTGGTGGGGAATTTTAACATGGAAATTCCCGCCATCTTGACGATCCGTATATTGAAGAGGATCAACAAAGTTATCACATTAGCTGTGTCATACAACCTGCAAGAAGTCACAACATCACTGAGCTTCCAACGCCACTTTTTTGCGAGGACGTGCTAATGAATTCCACTGTGCCACTTTCTGGACTGACTGTACAAAGACACATAATCAACAAGATGACACCCAGTGTTCCCAACTTCACTCTCAGAAAGTGAGAGTGATCTGATGTTTCTTTGTGTTGCTGTTCTCAAGACACAAACAGTGCTCTATAGCAGACAGCAGAACCTGCATCCACAGGATTACTGTTCCCAGAGCCAGCTGCTGACAGATTGACAAACCATATCAGGTTGATTTGGTATGCATGATTGAACACACAATCACGGGCTTAGTGGTTAACATGTCAGATCCAATCCAAGTGTTTTTAGGATGACAATTTTATACACGCATTCAGAGAGGCTCTGCTACATATTTTGATCTTTATAAGCCCAGGCCTGAAGGCAATAATGTACCAACTTTGATGTCCAGGTTATAGTCTCCAGTTAAACAGGACATTTAAACAGCACACACCTCCCTCTGCAAACACAAAGCCCTGTGTTTACTGTACCAACTGCTAACTGCCATGGAAAGTATGACCGGTGTAACTTCCTCATGATGCCCCAGCTATCAGAGGTTGGACAAACTTGCTTCCTCATGTTGAATCCCTGGTCTACGTCAATTCGCTCTGATATTGTGTTGAGATAGCACAATAACCTGTCCTGTTGCTTGTGGTGATTTTGGAGTCTGCTCTGCATGGGAGCGATACCCATCAGGCAGCCACAGTGTATCAGTGCCTCACCAGACGTTACAGCAGACAGATAAGCATTTAGTATCAGTATGAGAAGTGTCTTATAGGAACATCTCAGCTGTACTCTAACATCAGTATGGGGGGGGGCTACTCAGGGTTATTTTCAATGCTGTGATATAATTGTCTAATGGCAGCAGTAAGCAAAAACTGAGATATGTTACTGCTTATCTGAGAGGAGGCCAAGCTGAGCACTGTTTATGTGTGTAAGGATGAAAACTGCCTTAAAGTAATGACCTTGAAGATATTATTTATTTTAGGTCACTATCTATCACCACATGGCGTATCACGGTGGTGACTGAGCCTGTGGCCCACTGGTGAAAGCTCTTGCATTTGCAGTATGAGATGGGTGTCTGTGGCAACATTCTTAGGAGAAATCTCAAGCAGTGCGGTTGGTGACTTGTTCTCCATCAGTGTTGTGCAAGTTCACGCAGTGCAAGTGGCACTGAAGTGGCCCTCTCTCTGGGTGAGCAAGCAGATATCGATAAAAAAAAAACTGCCTTCAAAGCACACGTGTTTTTAGTTAGCAAACATTTTACGTAGCTGTGTCATAAATCCCGCAAAATCTCACTATGTCACAAAGCTTCCAATGCCGACAGTTTCCTGTCTCAACTGGCTGAGGTTGTTGCCTAGTGGCCCCTGAAGTGGCACTCATCTGGGCTAGTCAGCAGGTCAATAAAATCAAGATAAAATAGATCACCTTTGAAGACTATGCACGTGCAGACACGAGTTTTCAGTTATTCTACTTGATTAGACCTCTGAATACGTTGTTGTCAGCCAGAGCTATGAAGGGAATTCTGTGAAGTCACCAAACTCCATGCTCTAATTAGAGTGACAGAGGCATTAGTTCTCCCGTCCTGACAACAAAGCTGACAGGAAAGTCTGGGAGATGTCAATCAAGTCACACATACAGAAGGTTCTGAGGGGAGCTCAATAACGGAGTAAAAAAACACCTGTGTGTGTTTGCCATGACTGGGTAAGGGCTTTAAAAAACATCTAAACCACAAACTTATTCAGTGGAAGTAAATTATTAAAGGGCTTTTCCATACAGGTGTGCTGGCTTTGCTTGACTTGGTTTGAATAGGTGTGTCAGCCCAGCACGACAGGGATTTGCATCTTCATTACAAAAGTGCTGTGTGCTTGGAGGTGTGTCTTTAACTGATTTGTCTTTAGTCAATGACATTTGAAAGCAGCTAAAAAAAACCACACACATTATTTTGCTGGAAAGAGAGAGTGGGGATGACATGCAGTAAATGGCTGTGGGTTGGAATTGAATTGAATTGTGAGGCAGCAAAATAAGGAAATGTTGAGTTTTCATCAGCAGTAACTTAATACAACTTGGACAAAGCTGAAAGCTGAACTCCAAAGCAAAGGTATTCAGTTAGATGCAACCAAAACACTGAGAGCTGAACACAAAGAGACTTTTAAAAATGTCTTTCTCTCTGGTCTCCTGCACAGACATGAGTCTCAACACACACAAGCTTGTTTGAGGCAGAGAAGGGTATTGTAGGGGGTTGGCTGCGGTGGGCAAGATGTTGCTGCTACCTGCTTAGTGGGCTCAGGCACACCTTCACCCCACCTCTGGAGACGGTCCATCTCAGGCACACCTCAGCACATTTACACTGATAATGGAAGAACAAATCAACGCTGCATGGTTTGACTCGTGCAGACAAAATTGCCAATGGAAAAACCCTATTCATAATTTTTTTTCCAGACTTAAAATAGTTATAAAAAGGTAACAAAAAGTCAACATTTAATCACACAATTATGTATTAAAACGTAAGACATGTTTATGCTAGATGTCTGAGCTTTGCTGGCTTTCTGAACCAGCACCAATAAAAAATAAAAACGCAATGTTGCTTTGCCGCAGTGTGGACAGAAACATCATTATTATTCCAATGACAACATACTAACTGCTTCTTCGATAACATCCCCCACTTTTTAAAAAAAAACACTGTGCTTTTGGCAGCATCTTCAAACATTACAGCTACCTTCAAGCATCCCAGTCAAACTTCTGGAGGAAGCACAAGTGGGAGAAATTTCCCATTTTTGACCATGAGAACGTCACGACAACCCATTTTACCTCACTACACAAACATGTTTTCTTTGATCCTGTGCCCAAATGGGTACAAATGACTGAGCTGCAGCCCTGAAAATAGACCCACTGTTATTGGACAATATATTACTGACAATTCATCAACAACATGCTGACTGCAGGCGATGGTCTTGGCTCCTCTCCTGCTGAGCCAGTAAGGAGACAGGAAGGCTTGGTGTAGTAGCCTTCAGTGTAATTTGGTTCTGATAACGACCTCCTTATCACTGCAGCAGACAGCTCACTCCTTAGCCTGCCACTTCTGAGATAACACCATCAATCAAATCTGAACAAGTTCCTCCTGCTCCCACATTTCTTTCCCTACTTCCAGCACCAGAACTGTTATTCTACCTTCCAAACTCACAGTCTGACGAGCCTCAGCTGGCAGTTTCACCGTCTGGGTGCAAGCAAAGCTTATGTAAAGAGTTGTATAGAGATAAGAGATAATGAACCCTAATTGAATTAAAGGTTTAGAAGTCTGTATGCTTATTATTATTTTTGTGAAAAATAAAATCAAGGGCTTCTGTGCGTCCTTGGTCTTAGCTCTCTAGGATCTATAACTTCCTGTCATGAGCAGGCAGAATGAAAAATCAAGCCATTTGATGATCAATTCTCATTTACTTTAGAGGCTCATTTGAGAAAATGGAGAGTGCTAATTCATAATAATAATACACCAGTCAATTAATAATATTGCTGAGTGCTTCATTTCATAATGGAGGTTCATGTGGGAAGATGGGCCGAGGATTACAGAGTGCTGTACTGAGTTTAAATACTTCTCATAGCCTGCAGAGCGTGATTGATTACACAGAGTATGACTGTGATGGCGTACTCTTTCACTGGCTGAGCAAACATTTTACTCTGACTCATTTAATTTGCAACCCCACATACTTACACATACTGCCATAACAATCAGAGTTAAGACTAATGCCTACCCTACACTAGAGGACTTTGAAGAGACTTTTAAAAGAGTCTGACACCCTCTCCCTGCAAAGGCTGGGGATTTTGCAGGGTCGGCATTTAAAAAACTACACCTAAAATCCTTAGGAGATCATTTCCAATCTTGCTCCAGAAACTTTTTGGATTTTGTCGCCTTCTCTTCTTGCTCCAAAAACTTTTTGGATTTTGTCGCCTTAACTTGCAACCAGCCCCTGCTGATTACCTGAGCTGTTTTATTGGGAGGAGATTGTGGGAATGAGATGCTAACCATTTCAAAAATTAGGATTTCTCACTAAAATAAGTGCCAGCTGGGGGATCAGAGAGATGCCAAATTAAACACAGACTTCTGTTCACTCCATAACTCCACCAGTTTCTCCTCCTTTTCCACAGTCCAAGAGAACAGAAACTTGTTCACGTTCTTGCCCCTACATGGAGTCCCCTGCATGTTTTCTATCTACCTGGTTTGGTACTTCTTGTTTGGAGCTGCAGAGAGTGCGCCTATTGGTTGGTGATAATGTTCACGTCATTGAACTCCATTATCTGCATGAGCCAAGACTAAAAATTTCCAATAATATTAAACATGTCTGATTTTGTTAGAATGCTACGACAAGAAATCAACTGACTTAAGACAGCCCAAATGATAAGGATCATGTGCATGTGCCACAACTGATGGAAAACTTGTGATAGAGCACAAGTCTTCCATGCGGAAGGTCTAATCAAATGGGACCAGATTAATCTGAGCCAAGTCCCCTACGAGAGAGCATCTCAAGCCTGGCATAGACAAGAGATTCCAGAAGCAAAAGTGGTTTCACTGTAAATTTGTCTGTGACCCTGAAAGTGCTTGAAAAGTCATTTGGTGTAATGCTGGTGTAAGTCAGTTTTAGTGACATGTGAAGTTGGATACTGTGGCGGTTGTGTCACCAGTTTGTGAGCTCTTCTCACTACCATCATCGACAACGTTGGCTAATCTTTGAATCCAAATAATATTATTTTTGGACTAGCCCCCTCTATGGCAGCTCTCCCATGTATTGGCCTCTGCTGGTCTGCAGCATCCCAGTAGGTTGCCAGGTTTGCAAGAAATCACCCAATAATGTTTCAAAAATCAAACCTCTCAATAACAAGAAAATGCAAATATTTAATGACAAAAGTCAAGTGATGAAGTGAAACTAACCCTTTCAAGTCTAACTCAGGACTTAAGGCATGAACACCAAGTCAAGTCTTTTATCATAGTTATTCAAACAAATCTTGAGTCATCAAATTTGTGACTCGAGTCAGACCGAAGTCAAGTCTTGATTCAAGTTCCCCACCTCTGATTACATTCTCAAAATTACTTTGTACTGAGAATAACATTCATCAACAAGTAGCCCAGTTTTGCTGAGTAACTGACAATTTGTGAGATTTAAGACAAGGCAAAAGAATTAAGAGGCAATATTGGTGTTCTTTGTTCCAACTTTTTGACTAAACACTCAACAATCTTTTGTTTTGCGTATCATGTATTAACTGTGCACTGTATACTGCATGTGTGTGTGTGTGCATGGAGAAGAAACAGGGAGCTAATCTTTTCAAGCATGCAGCAGCTTGCTACCACTGCCTTACAATCTGAGCCTACTGTGCTCTATCTTCAAGCAACACTCGCTACTGCTATGAAGTGATGCAGCTTAACAACACCCACCTCTGACAAAATACTTCTCTGTACTGTGTGTGTGTGTGTGTGTGTGTGTGTGTCCGTGCCTGTTGCCCTAGCAAGCCACCTGGCTCTGGTCTATTCAGTGTCTATTTCTGTTGGGATGAAAACATGCAAACATAAATCACATAGCAGCATAAAATATGATGAAGCTGTGTGTGTGTATGTGTGAATGTAGATATGTGTACAAATATGAGGAGGCTCCACACACATACACAAGTACACATATTAAGATGCAAATTATGGCTGCACAATAGTGTTGTCAAAAATATTTCAATTCCAAATATTTGACCCAGTTTTAATACTCATTTTCAACAGTACCGATACACTGGTAACAGCTGTGTGTTGACAATCTCTCTTATTGTTAATGCTCTCTACAGTCATTCTGCTGGTCTCTGCTACTTACTAAAAATAATCGTCATTGACGTCATTGCGTTATAGCCTTGTTATCTTTATCTTGTGCTAAAAATTTTAATTGTTCGCCCTCAATGTAAATTTTCCCTGTGATATTGAAAGAATCATATCAAAGTTAGAAATTCCAGTATCGTGACAACACAACTTCACGATATCTTGCCTTTGTATCGTCATCGCAAAGTCAGTTAGCGTGATAAACACATTTTGAAAGACTGCGATGTTGTAATTTTTTGAGTTAGTTAAAAGAGAGTATTAGTGGAAAACTGCACTTTAAAATCTAACTATCATACTTTTTCTTTATTGGTGCCTTTTTTGTGTTCAGTTCAAAGTTTAATTTGGTCGATACAGTGAAAGCCACTATTATATAAATGGACTTGCACTTGTACAGCACCTTTCTAGTCATCTGACCACTCAAAGCGTTTACACTACGAGTCACATTCACCCATTCACACACATTCATACACTGGAGGCTGAAGCTACCATACAAGGTGCCACCTTTTAACACACTCACACACCAATGGAGCCATCAGGAGCATCAGGGGTTCAGTATCTTGCTCAAGGATACTTTGACATGTAGGCTGTAGGAGCCAGGGATTGAACCGCTGATCTTCGCCGACCCACTCTACCTCTGAGCCACAGCCGCCCATCAGTCTATTTCACGAGCTTCAACTACAGGTGCTTTATATGTGCACATTCCTTTCCTGTCTACATCACCAGCAGCCATGACTGTTCCTTGCATTTTGAGTGCTACACAAGGTAGCCTGAGTAACACCAAGTTTCACTGCTGCATCTCATTGGCTTGTTTTTGGCAGTTTGTCATATGCTTCGAAGACAGTACGTTTTTCATTGAGAAAAACATAACTTTTTTCCCTCCCATCGTTATTTCAGTGTGCATGGAGCAGCCGCAGCCTCGGGTAGCTAGCTTGTTATCGCAAGACAAAGCAAAAATAAAGTACTTTTTTTTTCTCATGTTGTCATGTAGATTACTATAGGCAAATATTTAAACAGTATTTGTAACAGTATATCATATTTTGCGATATGGTGATAAAAATCATCATGGGACTGGGATGCTATGTACGTCTGTCTCATTGCTAAGCATTAAACAGGACTGATGAGAAAAATCGAACATTCTGGACACTACAAAGGCTAACTTTGGGGTCGACGATGTGGTGTATGACATAATATTACTAACATTAAATATCTATGGAACGTTGCATGTGAGAAACTTACTGGGGTTTGTTTTCGCCTAGAAGTTAACGTTAGCCATCATGTTGTTTCAAAGAGGCCTTTTATGTGATCCTATTCCTTTCAGAAGTTTTGTAATCCAGCTTTGAACTTCAGTGTCTTTTTCGAGACTTTGTAAAATAAGTCAATTACAGCTACACTAAATGTCTTTTGTAATTATTCATTCATATTTTTTAAAGCTGATTGTCATGCCCTGATTGTATCTCTGAACTGCAGGGGGCACAATGATAGTAGCACATCAGATTTATCATTTATTCTTTTTGAGTCATCTTTTTAAATAGTGAGATAATTATTGTTTATTGTGGACTTTTCATTATGATAATGTTGTACTCTGAGTTTTTAGTATCGTTACATTCCTAGAATTTGTATAAGATTGATTCTGTCCAAAGCTTTTTATCCAAGGATTGATCACTATAAGGCGTTTTAACTGTAAAAGAATGTTGGAAATATGTTGTTGTATTTCAGCAGTATGAGGCAGAACTGAGTACACTCCAATATCTGTTTATTTATTACAAGTAATATCGTTATCGTGATATTCATGGACAATATTGCTTATCTGCCTCACACCATGCAAATGGTGGTTTTGTTGAAGTAATTCAGAGAGGTTACAGACGTGGCAGAGCTTCGTTGTCTTTGGATGAGCCTGGAGTTGCTGCTGAGTGCAGTTCAGAGGGACTTTGAAATGGAAATCTTACTGAGGCGCAGTGAGCTCGGGGCAGCGGAGGGATGTGAGCGTGAGACTGATGATACCATCTCATCTGGCAGCTCCCCTCATGCTTACTGTCAAGCAAATCTCACTCAGCACGTTCCCCCCCGCCCGACTCCCGATATCTACACGCAGGTGCAAACGCATTTACACACACAAACCTGTACTGACTCAATACAGAAACACAACACAAGAGATCAGTAATTACACGCACGGAAAGTGAGAATACGCTCACGTTAAATAATGGCACAAGAACAGAGCAGAACTTGAAACCTGTTTAAACAACGTCTATAACTCCAGGATATATTAATCAGTACTCATCAGTCAGCGCTCTGTTGGTGCGCATCATAGTCAGTACTCATTAGTCAGGACTTGTCGTGTCAAGAGATGCACTCAGACTTGACATGACTCACACCTATTGTATTTACCAAATGTATGTCTTTGCCCTTTTACATCAACAGACACAGACAAAGAGAGATGCTGAGGCAAACCGCCATACAACAGAAGCAGACCTGACTCTGTTTCCTCCTGTCTCCCCGCCTGGTTCCCCATGTTGGTCCGCTCCGCGACTCCCACTCTCCACACCGGGGCGGACTAATCCAAGAATCCGTGGCTGCGGGGGAGAGGTGAGTGTGTGTTTGAGTGTCTGGGTCTCTGCTCAGCACTGAAAAACCAGCGCCGGTCAGTCACACAGAGATAAAAACATAAAATTCTTCTTATTCCTCCCTTCTACTGCTCTTCTTTTCTTTTACTCCTCTCCGGGACTGTGTGAGTGAGTGAGTGACCGTGTGTGTGCATGTGTGAGGAGGCAGGCTGTGTGTCCTGTCAGTGAGTGACTGCGAGTGTGTGTGAATATGTGTGCGTGTCCTCCAGAACGGTGACAGTATGTCACACTGGCAGGCGGGCGGGCAGGCAGCGTCGTGTGCACTTCATTATCGCTGTGATGACTGGAATCAGCTCAGAGGGGGAGTGGCTTCCCTGGCCACACACACCAACACACCTCCTCCCACTGCTGCCAGCCAGTTTACTCTCACCAATACCAGCTGAACAATGGTGAGATAAACCGTCCCTCTCACTGGTACTGAAAAGACAAGCGAGTAGAGAGAGAGGGAGAGGGTGGAGGAAAGAAAGAAAGAAGGAAGAGGAGCAGGAGAAAAGGAGGCACTGTTTGTATTTTTGGCAGAGGGTGACCGTGCAACTCTTGTCTTTTCTTGCTCAGGAAACTTGCAGCCTGGGACCTCACACAAAGTCTCCCGTGCCCACTCCCCCCTAACAAAATCACAACTGCAATTTCCCAACAAAAGTCTTCATAAAGAGGGAAAGGAGATGCTGGTCACCCCAGGCTTGCAGCAACATTTCTCTCAACAGCGAGTGCACTCAGCAGGGAACGATAGCATGTGTGTGTATGTGAGTGTGCCTACAAGTGCATAAAAGATGGGGGTGGTGTGCTAGTTTTGGAGGGGTTGTGCAGAGCCAGTGAGAAGAGGGCTTGTTTTTTTCCCCTCATTTACAATGTATGTATGTGTTAAATATTTATGATGGAGGAGCCGAGGAGTGGAGAATGACTTGTCATTTTCAGTTGTACTGATCTGTTTTTCTTAGGGGGCACTCAATCTTCAGTGTTGTGTTTTTATGTGTGCACCTGTCAGGAAAATCATGATGAACTCCTCTTGGAAATCTGGCAATCTCTGAGGCTCAATAATCTGCAGTTCCTCTAAAGGCCACTTGAGGCTGGCTCCGAAACAGAGTAAATCTCTATAGACCTCCATGTTCCAATGCCCAACTTTACAACATGTTTACAGCCTGGTGAAAATACAGTTTTGGTCTAGTTTCCCTGTTCATGACAACTGTACTTAAGACTTAAAATAATGCATAATTAAGGGCGTGGCCACTTTGAGTAACAGGCTGTCTGTGAGCTCTCAGTAAAATCCACCTCTTGCCACAGCTCCACCCTCTTGTCCAAATATGAGCCCTTTTACTCACAGATCATGATATAGGACTGGTAAGAAGTTGCTTCTTTATGCTGCCTATGCTTTTCTACACAGACCCAAACAACAGCGGCATATTGCTGCCTCAGTGTGTGATTTTCTATAGCAAGCTGACATCCCAAGAGCAAAAGAGGTGTGACGAGCATGACATGTAACACAACAGTGTCGGCCTCTAGTGTGACATATAACAATATATAAACAACTACAAAGGCATAACATGGCAATACAATCATTTACTGTCTGTTATATGATGGCTAATTTAGACTTCTGTGCAGAGGGCAAGGAGCTCCCCAGTTCATGGACATGTTTTGGTTGCTGTTCTTCTTCGAGTTAGCTCCTAACTGCTTCTAGCTCTGTTCAAAGGTCCAGCTGTGAGTCACACACATAACACATCGTCAACATTACACCCATTCCATCTACAGTTCTGTTCTGTCGGCTGTCCCTGTCACACAGACATCCATTCAGTGCTGTTACTACCTCGGCTGCTGGCTCAAAGGCAAGACAACTCTGTCCCCCACCCTGTGATCATACCTTTTATACAGAACGTTGAGGCAGAACAGGCAGCATAAAAGATGGTCATTTCTTGTTCCACAAATCAAAAATGGCAATGGCTCAAAAGCTCAAAGCTTCAAAACTGGAGCTGACAAGCCAATGGGAGACGACATGGGGACTATGTCCATTATTTTTCTGCAGTCCATGGCCAAAACACAAGGAAGTCCAGAAATACTCCCCTACAATACAGGCATATTGCTGTTAACAGTTAATTAAGATTAAAGATAATAATAATTTATCAGCGGCCAAAAATACATCTATACCACAGAAATACCCACCCACAAGAAATGACAAAGACTAAAACCGCACAATAAAGCTGCAAATACTAGTCGATTAACCAGTTAGTTGACTGAAAGAAAATGAATCCTTAACTATTTTAATATCAATGTCGTTTTTTTTTAAGCAAAAATATCTGACGTTTGTTGGTGCCAACTTATAAATGTGATAAGCTGCTGCTTTCTTTGTCGTTCATGATAACCCTTTAATGGGTTTTAGACTGTTGGTCTGACAAAAGCAATTTGAAGAAGTCACTTTGGGCCCTGGGAAGTTGAGATGAGAATTTTTCACAATCTTTTGTCATTTTATAGATTAAACAATTAGTCATGAAAATAACCGGCAGATAAATTGATAATGGAAAGAACTGTTAGTTGCAGCCTTTTTGCACAAACACAAAAGAGCAGCAACTGCAGCAAACAAAAGATTTTCTATTCATAGCTTTCTGAAGAGAGAGACATCGTGTTTCATCTGACCTCTGTTAACAATAATACAATAAGACAGCACTGTCTGAGTGTTTAAGACACAGTATGCTGTGCTGTGATGGTCCAAACAGAAAGCTCTGTTAGCCAAGAGCACTACTCTATATGGAGTACTATTTATCAGAAATCAAAATTTATTCCAACTGCATCATCAATTTTTAAAGCCATACTTGACACAGATAAGCACTGATATTTTTAGCAGGATGAGCATCTCTCTGTTGCGTAAGCTCAGAGCTACCAGCTTTATTTCCTTCATGTTCACTGCTGAGAAGAGCCATGGAAATAAAAATGCAAAGCAGAATAATAAAGGCGGCGGACATTTAAAGTTGCAGCAGCTTTTTTTTGCTCAATATGTTTTTGATGCACAAGATACTCTAAGCTCCAGTCAGAAAAGCATTTTTAAAAATTCCCCCATAGTCTTGTTTGCTGCAGGATTCTGCCCACGTCAGGTTGAATATTCAGCCCTTTGATACAATACTGTACACCGCCGCTTCCAAGCCATTTTTTTTTATAGCTTATGAATGTTGCATAAACTGTTGGTACAGTTTCCTCATCCTTTCTTAATACTCTCCTCTCCTTCTTCGTTATGGAGCAGCACATCTACCACAGTAAACAAACATGCCTCTAATCCAGCTAAGAATGTTCTCCTCACCGCAGGACGTCCATCTCTGTGGGCCCAAACAGGCCCCTTTCAAGATCTGGCAAGACCATTTCTCTCTGTCTTACATCTTTAGGGGACTTTCTGAGGTCATAAGCTTCTCAAGCAAGGAATTTCAAACTCAGTGTCAAAACTCTGGTCAACAAGCCTAAAGGATGGCAGGTGTGTTTATGTTTGAGTTGATGCCAGATGCGTAGATACAGTGTTAATTCAGGCCTTTGAAGCAAACACTTCAGATGCAGTGTAGTGAGTGGGAGTAAAGCTATTCCCACTTGCCATAATCCTTTTCACACTCTATGCATAATAAATGGAGGAGTACATATATATACTGTAGTGCATAGTAAGACTTACATGGGGCCTTATGGGGGACATAAAAGGTAAAGGTGTGGGTAACTTTGCATGCGTATTTGTGTGTGTCCATCTGCACATGTGGGTGTAAGGCTGCCCCCAGTACTCGACCAAAGGTTTGTCGACCAGAAAGGTCATTAGTCGGCAAGATTTCATTGGTCGCTTAGTCTCAGAAAAAAAAAAAGAAAAAAAAAAGTGAAACTCTATGAGGAGCTGCATCTTGTCAACATAAATCAAAACTGATATAACTGGATCTGTGGGAATTTAATTTGAAAGGACAGACACAGGAAGTGGCCACGCTCAGCAGTCAGACAGGAGTCACGTTATAAACCAATCACAGCCGACAGATATCTTTCCTTTCTTCTGTAAATATTCAGTTTGATAAATATGGGAAAGTTGATCATTTGTCTTTCTCTGTAATGTAGCACAATGTTAACAATGTTACTGACACTATTCTTTCTCACACCTTGAACTCAAACCATCGTATTGTCGCACCCAAAATATATACTATAATAGCTAAAATACTGTTGGAAACATACAGGCGACTAGTCGACTAATGGCCCTAAATGACGACTATTGGTCGACTAGGATAATTCTTAGTCAGGGGCAGCCCTATAAGGGTGTAAAGATCCATTAGTCTAATTGGTGTATAAATTCAGTGATCAACAATCCAATATCATCGACACAATGTATAAACATCAATGCATATCATCATCTTTAAGATAGACCTTTATTTTGAAATTCCCATGGCACATAGGTGTCACCACAAAAAAGCGCCAGCCAGACAATGGCAAGCAACAAATAAAGAACATCAAGGATATATAAACTACAATAGTGATTTACACACCTAAATTTACATGCATGTATGTTTCTTTACTTCAGTCAGTGTATGTCTGTCACGGCTGAGTGCTTATGCAGGCTGAGGCGTCCCAGTGGACTGAGGCATGTTTGACTAATTTATCTGACAGATATGAGGAGCTCAAGGACCGTACCTCTCTCCCCTCCTGCCTCTCAAACACTGACACACAGACAGACAAGGCTCCGCTGGGACCGCATGCTATGGCTGAGTCTGGGGTCTGAGTTGTGCACAGTAATAATGCGTACATGTGCTCCTCGGATGGGTCTAGTTCCCAAGGTTGGATGTTGTTCTTCCAAATTTGGTGTGTTGATGAGATTTTTGGTCGTAACAGGGAAACAATATGGACAATGCAAAGATGTTGCAGCCCATTGTTTCCGACCAAAAGACAACGAAACTGGTTGTGATTTCGTGAGTCATGGCTGTGTTTCCTGCAGCTCTGTAGAACCCAAATGTGGGTGTTTTTAGCAACCCATTGCCACTTTTCAGACTGGGATAGTGCTACGAAAAGCAGTTGTTTTTTACCGAGACATTGCTGCGTTTTCTACCAGGATAATGGCACAGACAGTGCTTGGTTTTACTGAGGCACTGCTGCTTTTCCTGCTGGGATTGTGCCCCCAAAATGAGGTATTTTAAACCAACATTTTCCCAACCAAGTGGGTTTTGTGCCTGTACCTAATCACATATCAACCACAGCTTGGTTTAAATTTAAAGTTTCAACGTATCTGTTACCTAATAATGTGGAAATATAACATATTCATGGTTTGCAGGAACGTGTAATGCACACATTTATTCTGACAATTGGGTTGAGACGGCACATGAAGGCACTGCAACGCTCACGCACACTCTGGGTCCATAACAGTTCTAGTGCACTTCTCCGTTCTGCTTATCCTTCACTGTGACTATTAACTAAGGTCAACTGACACTTGTATCAGTCATCCATCTTCCCTCTGAACTGGTGCCATGACGAAACGATACAAGCTGATTTATGGGGAACAGAAAGTCATAGTCCATCTGGTGTGGCTGGAAAACCTCACATACAGAGAACAGTCTGAGGGAAACTTCATCTCCATCACTCACTGACAGCTGATCTTTCATACAGCAGAGGCTGGAGGTTAACGGAAAGAATGTCCTTTGTCTGACTGATGGCTATGTGGGGAATGATACAGCAAAAATGTTTTGTCATCTGTAAATCTAAAGCATACAGTATTTTGCATTCAATCAGAGCGAGACGATGCATTTTGTTCAGACTTTTAGTAAACGTCATGCAACAACTGTCCTGGTCTGGTTGTAATAATGAAAACAATACCATTAGTAGGGAGCACTGATGAAACATTATGTCTGTTGCATGTCTACAATTGAGTAGAGTATCCCTCACAGAAAAGTGAATGCTGTAGCGTGAGAGAGCTTGATGCTTCTTGGTAAGGCTAAGTTGATCCTGATCATTCACTGTCATCTTCCTACTGAGGGAGATTTATGAGGTGACAGCATTACGCTGACACACGTCACTCAGGGCAAAAACAGCATGCAGCAGAAACACACTAAAACTGACAGCTGCATGTTTTTTTTAATCTGCAAACCCCTGTCAAACATGTCTCAACTCACTCAACTTTTACCTAGGAAAAAATTAGGAAATAGGGCAACAGCGCAAATCAGATTTCTTTATGGCTCCATCAGAAAAATACAGAGAGCTGAGTTCCAAACCTTTAAAGGTCCTTGTTGAAGTAGTTCAGTATGATATTCTTTTGAACTTTATTGTAATTTGGTTTATATTTTCAATGATGGAGCCCAAAATGGATCACACAGGATTTCCACAGTGTACTTTAATCCTAAATCCTACGTCTATCATTTGAAATACGACTACTGAAACAGGTAACAGTAAACCTCACATGAATTTGGGCCTTACAGGAGGACTTGAAAACACACTTAGCAGTGGGAAAGTGTAGCCTGCCGTGAGCTGCCATGCAATGTCTCTGGAAAGATGCGGTGGTTGAGCTGCGGCAGTTTCATTCTGCAGCAAAGTGCGACCAAACTAAAAGTTGGGGACAGTTTAACTTTTAGCGGCAACTTGCGGCCAGAGAATACCTGCAGCCAAGCGGTAAATAGAGACCTGTGACTGCTGTGACATGTTGACTTTGTTACAAAGACTTTCTTTCTACCTGAAACACATGAGCACGCCTTCTGGCAGCAGAAAATGTAATTATATGTATTTATATGATGCTGCTTGGTGTGTTTTCAATGATGATATGTGAAAAAAGTTGCATAAAGCCTTTTGTAGCTCCAGAGGGAGCAGCACCAAGTCTGTACTTTTTTTTAACTGATGTAATTTTAGTCAGCATCGGCTGGGGCATTAGCCACTACCGTGTCAGGCCACCACTGTGAGTTTGACGATGCTTCACGAAAACAAGGCTGGATCTGGACAGTACTCGCTTAACTCTCTGTAACTAGGGATGTAAATGGAGAACCAGTTACAGTTGAGAACTGGTTCCAAATCCTCTGATCCATCAGAATCACATGGCTCCGAGCTTATCAGTTCCTTTTATCAATGTTTTTCTTATAATTGCACATTGTAAACAATGATGTCAAACTTATGCGTCTACTGGACACTTGCAACAAAATGGAGTCATGGCAGAGAGGAAAAAACTGTCCAAAGTGTGATTTCATTTCACAAAAAAAAGATTACATCAGTGATGCTTGTCATGTCTGTAAGGGTGGAAACACCAGCAAAATGCCGAAACATCTTTTGATGCAGACATGGGTTTAAATTCCACGAATGCCACGCATTTGACACTTGAGTGTCACTGCTTCCCAACTGAGCAGCATGAGGGTAAATATGCGGTTATAATAACATTATAGGCAGGCTAAGCACATCTTTTTTCAACTAATAAAAACTGAATTAAAAATGCTGTTTAAATATTGTCTCCTTTCACCTGTATTCAGACTCCAAGATAATAAACAGTTGTGTTGTGTGGGCCTACTTTTTTACATATAGAAAATTGACAGATAATTGATAATGGAATTGGTATGAGTCCCAAGTGCTATATGGTAGGCAACTGGACTTGCTTGAGTTTCTCGAACCCTCTTGGATGAGTGTTTCCTCCTCTCTTCTTCAGTTCTCTTGGATAAGAGGTAAAACGTCAAGAAACTCAAGCAAGTCCAGTTGCCTACCATAAAGCAATTAGGATTACCATGACCTGGATGTCTGAGAATTTCCAACAAACTATTAATAAAGTCTTATCTATTCCCATACCTGTCTGTGACTTGCAAATGTGGTTGCAAAATGCTACAGAGGGTAAAGTAGCAGGAGGGCTGGGTATATGCTAAAGCAGCACAATGTAATTATCAAATTTGCCTCTGAAAGTGTGAGAAGAAAATAAAAGTACTTTAGTGAATCAGACAAGAAAAAGACCCCCCAGAAGACATAAACGCTAAGCTCAACTCGACTCAACCAAACATTAACGATCAATGTGAAAGCACTGACTGAACACAGAGGAAAGTGCCTGTCAATGAAGTGCCCATTTGTAAAGTTATGCCCTGCAGTCACCCTCACCGAGCTTGTTATTTATAGAGCAGGACAGTCTTATCTCCTTCTGTCTCTTCTCCTTGCACACTCCACAGGGACTCGTCTCCAAGTGAAAGCTTTACTGAATTATTGATGAGCTCTCTTAAATAAGTCATCAGGATAAGGCTGGGTTTTAACCCATTGTCTGACAGCACGGTAGAGTGGGTTAAGTGCCAAGTGGGACAGGGACAAGAGTCCATTAGCAAAAATAACAGTTTTGACTCATTAGCACGCCATGCTGTGAGGGCAGGCGAGGGCGGGGTCGGACTGTACATCGACTGACCTTTTTAGCCAGTACCCAGTGTGTGTGTGTGTGTGTGTGTGTGTGTGTGTGTGTGTGTGTGTGTGTGTCCCATGAACTTGTATACCATGATGCTTTGTCAAAGGGACCCTGCTGCTTTATAGCTTCCAAGCCTGCTGTGACTGCAGCACTTAATCAAAGTATTTTTGCTGTGCTTGAATCTTGCTTTTTGTGCTTGTTTTAAAAGTCTCTCAGAAAGACAAAAAGCCTTTCATCACATAGGAATAATGCCTACAGTGAGATCTTTCATTTGTATTACAGTACAAAGCCCATGACTGTGTATCTGATGTCTAGTTGGAACTGGAGATGAGATGGTACCATCAACACATTTTCAGAGATCATAACAAACATGGCAATCTTTATTGACTGCATCCATGGAAGGAACATATCACAGATTAATGTAATGAATGACGCACACATCGAAATTTGATAAAATGTGGTATATCAGTGTGTCCTCACGGTGCTGAAATGTTTTCAAAATTACACTCATTAGCACAGGGATGCTATGTTGTCTCTTTCTGTTGTTTCTTTGTTTTCCCCTGCATGCACAGAATCTCAGGCACATTTGACCCAGTTATGATAAAGCTTGAGAAAATTAATGATGCATCTCACCACTGCAGTCCTCATTCCTACAGTTAATTACCAACGATCTGCTAAATGACATGAGGGTTAGCAGTGGGCTAAAATATACAGGAATAAATCAAATTACAAATTCTTGCAATACACTTCAGTATTTTCAATAAAACATGCAGGCACTTCAAACGAACTCCCCGGCCAATCTGTCTTACCACAGTCACTACTCCATGACTGCTCGTGGTGGCGCTTATTAAATGAATGAGGGTAAAGAGAAGTGAAGTTAACTAACTTGTGGTGAAGAAGAAATTGGACTAAGCTAACCAGAACTTAATACACTTTTTTGTTTCATGTCTAACCTCAAATTTTAAGCCGACGTGAATGAGAAGAGTTGAAAGAAAAAAATGGAAATTTTACAATACCACAACAAGCAAACATCTGCTGAGGAAGCTCACATGATATGGCTGAAAGCTCCAGAATAGCTACTAAATGAACCCTGTGGTGAGATTTACTGAAGTGCAACTACAGTTTTACCACAGAGATTTAAAAAATGTATACATTTTTGGCTTGAGGAAATGTGGTGTTTGGCTCTGAGTCACGCACATCTCTTGTATTGTAAATACTGAACATGGATGTCTCCCTCAGACTGCTGCTGGCATGGAGGCACAGGCCTGATGCAGACACACAGAGCTGTAAAGGGATCAATTAACTAAAGAAAACTAACATCACAATGCAGTGAATAAATACATAACTCGCTTTTATAGGGGTATTTTTCCTTCTTTACTTACACACATATTTTTATGTATTGTAAAGGATTGTCCTCACAATTTATCAAGAATCACAGAATCGCTGTATCATGATACCATTGTTATCGTTCAATTTGATTTCACTTATGTATTGATTTACTTAAAGGTACACCATGCAGGATTGCTAAATATGTGTGCCAGAGAAAGTGAAAGTAAATGTGAAAGTGGGCGACTGTGGCTCAGAGGTAGAGTGGGTCGTCCACTAATCGGAAGGTCAGCAGTTTGATCCCCGGCTCCTCCAGTCTGCATGTCGAAGTATCCTTGGGCAAGATATTGAACCCCAAATTTCTCCCGAGTCTGTTCCGTCCATGTGTGATTGAGTTTGAATGTTCAAAAACTAAGCAGCAGGTGGCACCTTGTGTGGTAGCCTCGGCCACCAGTGTGTGGATGTGTGTGGGAAAGGGTGAATGTGACAAGTAGTGTGAAAGTGCTTTGAGTGGTCGACTAGAAAAGTGCTTTACTAGTGCAAGTCCATGTACCATTTCAAAAGCCATCTCCAAATTCACTCTCATTTGGCATTTCACCCTGCTATATTTGCATTTTTCTGGCACTGTGTTTCTTGGCTGTGTGCTGCTGACAGTCTGACACCTGGCACCACCTTTTTATAAAGCCTTGACCTCAACTGAGCACTGTGGGCGTGCATGTCCTTAAACATCCCAAACACAGAATGGAAAAAGAAGAAAGTAAGAAAACACAGGCAGAGGGCCGAGTCTCTGCAGAAAAATACACCACCACACACCGAGAGTGGGTAGGAGGTGATGACTGAGAGGGATTACTTCTGTATGAGTCTATAAATTCCTTTTTTAGTGTGTTCCTCCTATGTCTCTAAACATTAAGTATGTTTATATGGAAGAGAAGTATGCCAATATTGTGTTTTGTTATCTTTGAAAAATGATGCTTCACAATACAAACTTTTGAAAGAACAATATTTCTGAGTCCCTGCAACTTAAGTAAAAGAATGTTTTCACTACTGTGAGGATTCTGTCATGTGTCCACAGTCTAGTCACAAAATGTACTTGGACAGCCTCTGAGAAAAAACTCAATTATTGCCTGATGAGTGTGATGACAGTTCTGCTGCAGTGTGCCTCAGAGCCCAGTAAGTCCTGATTGCTTCTTGTCTGTGTGATGTCACATACCAACTAGGGAGAAGCTCAGCTGTTTATGACCAATCTGACAAAACCAATGGGTGTCAATATCACTAAGACAAGCAAAAGACTCATGCCAGTATCCGAGTAAATGTGTTTCTTCCAAATTCTGAATTTGTTAATCTTCTCTTCTCCTAGAAACAGCTGGTTTTACTTCAGAGACCTCCCTTCTACATCAATAAATGCAAACACTCAAGGCATTTCAGAGCATCTTAACATCAGTGAGTTCAAAATACCACAGATCACCACCCCAATCTATATTCAAATCATGGCATTTCCCCAGTGTGGATATTTCAGCAGAGCTCTCAGGTCAGGCTCAGTGACTTAGAGCTGACAGCAGGAGGCTAAATGATGATTGTCACTGCTCGCACGCATGGTTTACCACCGCTGCTCTTTCAGGTGTCAGATTTGATTTTCCACTTGCTGATTAGCCTGATTTTTGAGACCTGTTTGACATATCCTTTCATTGTCTGCTGTTATATGTCTTGACATGTACCGGTGTAGTCCCAGCCCAGGTGCAGAACAATACAGCTTGCCTTATTGGAACATCATTTAGGTAAAACATGCTTGATGAGATCAAGTACTCAAAATGTTTTTACACTGAACATAAATATAAAAGCTTTTGTTTTTGCCATTTTTCACATATTGAAATGAAAGATCTAAGACTTCTAAGACTTAGTTCTCTCATATTTTGATCTCAAAAATTGTTATAATCTGTGTTACTGAGATAATCCATCCACCTGACAGGTGCAGCATATTGAGATGCTGATGAAACAGCATCATCACTACACAGATGTGCAATAAGAAAACACTCTTAAATGTACAGTTTGATCACACAACACTACGCAACAGATATCGCAAGTTGTACAGGAGTGTGGCATAGGCATGATGACTGCAACAATGTCCACCAGAGCTGCAGCCCATGAATTAAATATTCATTCTAATACCATAAGCCATCTCAAATATTGCTTCCAAGAATTTGGCAGTACATCCAACCGTCCTCACAACCACACACCATGTGCAACTACACCAGCTTGGGGCTTCCACATCCAGCGTCTTCACTTGCAAGATCATCTGAGTCCAGCCACCCAGACGGCTAATTATGCTAACATTGACTTCCACATCACATTCACACATTTTCTGCTTTGAAATGGATACTATTATTGCTGTTTTTTTGTTGTCTCAATCAAACATGTTTTGCTACTAGTAGTTTGTTATCACTTGTATTATTTCACACATTGTTCTTTGTACTTTTGAGTTCTTAATAACTTTGCGAAAATGTTATTGGGTGGAGGCTTCAGATAAGCCCTCTGGATTATTTGCCTCTCTCTGCACTGTATTTCAACATTCATTTTTTCTTGGCTTTTTTGAGTTTTAATTGAGCAAAATATAAAGTATAAACGGGCGGCACGGTGGTGTGGTGGTTAGCACTCTCGCCTCACAGCAAGAGGGTTGCCGGTTCGATCCCGGGCGTGGGAGCCCTTCTGTGTGGAGTTTGCATGTTCTCCCCGTGTCAGTGTGGGTTCTCTCCGGGCACTCCGGCTTCCTCCCACAGTCCAAAGACATGCAGATTGGGGACTAGGTTAATTGATGACTCTAAATTGTCCGTAGGTGTGAATGTGAGCGTGAATGGTTGTTTGTCTCTATGTGTCAGCCCTGCGATAGTCTGGCGACCTGTCCAGGGTGTACCCTGCCTCTCGCCTGATGTAGCTGGGATAGGCTCCAGCCCCCCCGCGACCCTCAAGAGGATGAAGCGGTTAGAAGAATGAATAAAGTATAAACAATGAGTTTGCACAATCAAAGAAAAAGCTGTATGTGAAGGTCCTGGGCTGACTCAGTAGAGCGGTCGGATGTACTGTCAAATTCATGGAAACAACATTGGAGATGGTTTATGGTAGTGAAATGAACATTTAATTTACGGGCAACAGCTCTGGACATTCCTGCAGTCAGTATGTCAATGGCACACTCCCCAAAAACTTAAGACAGGTGGATGGATTATGGATTACGTTGGCAACGTGCTCACTAACATGGATTTAAACAAATGTGTGAACAAAGTTTTAAAGAAACTGGGTGCAAAGAAAAGTATCATATCTGTTGGGAGCAAAAAGTGTTGTGGTTATATTTTTATATTATTTATTTTTATATTATATTATATTTTTGTTTTGTGTATCTGAGCACATAAAAAGGAACTGAAGTTGGTCAACTTGTTTTTACTGAATAACAATACCCTATATGACTGTGACTATGACTATGTTTTTGCCTCTGCAGTGATGGCAAAAATCCCAGATCATTTTACATTGGGATACCACTCTGCCTGATGCAAACTGCAGCCAGGGGTGTAGTTCTATTTGTTTATGTACTGGAGTCCACCTACAGTATGACGCACGCTCATGGTTAAGTTGTGGCTCGTTAGGTTATGTAACCACTGTTCCCACGGCGGCAGCTTTATATACATTAGACATATAGCTATAAAATGAAAGGATGATTTGCTGCCTTTTCATATTTACTTGTTTAAAAGGCAGCAAACAGTTTGCTAGTTTTAGACTGAGAATTAAAAACAAAAGTTCACTGTGCTGCTCAAAGTTACTGTGTTTTGGTTTAAGGACTGACAAGGTTAACAGGTGACTATTAGTAGAATGCATCCGTGGTTGCTCATCGTAACTTAGGTAAAGAGTTGGCGTAGATAATAAACACAGATTAGTATGCATTTAAAACTGATTACAGTAAAATTGAAGTCATTTACAAGAACGCCTGCATGTTCTGTTCCAGTTTTCAACAGCTGGCGTCACTATGAGTAAACACAACAAATTCAGCTGATTGTTAACAACAGTAAACACAGTCACTTGTTACACCTTAGCATGGCAGCTAGTGGCAACTTTTAGGGTGGCGTGTTACTCAATGCATGAGTTGTGAATCAATCAAAACACCTCAAATGCCAATATGAAAACTTTGACCATTCCATTTGTTGTCAAGCGCTTAAAAGTGTGGCTTAAATGAATTTAAATGAAACAAAATAGTGTTGTTTCAGTGCGGTCCAGCAGCATTACTTCCCTGACTGCAGCTACATAACAGCACCAAAACTCTGCCCTATTCTAAAGTTGGTTTCCTTCATGACTATTTGACAATATACCTCTCCTTAACTTTGGTCTGCAACCAGGAGTTGGCTTGCAAAACTAGCACAGAAGTATGTGAAGAAGACTAATGAATTTATCATGAAAAGAACAAAGTGTGAATCTGTTCTTGTCCTTGGGCGTGAAAACACCAAGCTTTGGTTAATTAGAGCCTGATCCAATGAAAGCTGATCATGGTCTAATTGTGTTTGAAAGAACCGAGAGCCTTGCTTGGCCTCGGTTCTCAGCTCCTCTGGAGTCTTTTGTCAAGTAGAATTCAATTATCTCTGCTTCAGCACAACAACCCTTTGAAGGAGAATTTCACCAGAGCGCAGCATCTCCACACTGTGTGGATGGGACACCATAAACAAACACAGCTATCTGCCTCACACAGGATTTTCCAAGAAACAACATTCATTACGGCAAACTAATCCCTGTCATTATCTGCCGCCATATTTGTCCTATATGTAATGCATGTTGTGCTGTCAGGTCTATTTGAAGTTGCTCTGTTTATCCAGCGGCACACCTAGATCATACAAACACACAAGTTAATAGATAATACAAATACCTAAGAGAAGTGTTTATCATGACTTGTTGATGGTGTACAGAATTTTGGGTGACTAGGAAAGTTCATAAAAAGTTTCTAATCTCATTTACAGGAAATGAGCATAGACGGCATGGACCACAAATCCCCAAGAACAGCAATGTGTAGTTACAGGAGGCGACAGTATTTGTCCCATGTGTGTCTAACAGCCATAATCTGCGGTACATTATGAAACAGCTATCCAGTATCTCCATCTTTCTTCTAGCCATAAATGATTGTCATTCCTTCATGCAACTTTTTTTGTGATTAAATTTCCACTTTTCAATATTGGAAATTACATTGAATATAGCAGCAAATCAGCAGCCTCTACATGCACCTGTGATACTGGAAGTTGATGGTTTTATCATCAGTACACAAACATGGTATTCTTGTTAATCCACATATGTTTACATTCATCAGCTGCCTGACAAAGGGCTCTTATTTATCCATCCAGTATTTAAAATTCTCCCTCCACCCTTCCCACACTCTGAATGGCACACGAGTTAAGAACCCAAAACAAAAAAGAAAAAGACGAAGATATAGACCGGTATATAAAGTCCAGGGGGAAAAAAGGAAAATAAATACATGAATAAATAAAATATCAGTTACAAATGTAAAAAACTACCACAGGTTATCAATGTACCATGTCATGGTAACCTTCAATTAACTTGAGATGTTGTATAATAGTGGAATTCCACACATCTCTTGATACAAGCTGAACACTGGTGATGGAGCTCCATCATACAGCAATTAGAAAAGCGTTTCACAGTGGGGATTTTCACTGTCAGGGTAAAGACAACAATGAGAGTGATCACGAAGTAATGACAAGACATTGCCAACAAGACTGCACAGTGAATCACTGTATTAAATTATTTTCAGTTGTGATCATACTTTAACCACATCTAAACTATACTGGGTCCTAATGTAGTGGAGATGATCGTCTTTCCTCTTGAGTTTTATCGTTTCCTTTCACCTGCCCAGGAACCACACGCGGCAATTAGCTGGTCGCTAAATCTGGTACAAAGCATCTCATCTTTTTTAAATAATATATTTTTGTACATGGTCCCTGACATAAACAAATTTTAAAGACTATACATAAGAGCTTGTTAAACATGCCATGTATAAATAGTATTTAGGGTGGATTTTTGTTTGGATTTTGAAAAATATATCCCACACATGGTTTGTAGAAAGGGGGCTAGAGGGCGACAGAGCACAAATCTTCAAATTTTAACTGTATTTTAATGCTGCTTTTCAAATGTGGATACATATCGCACTAAAAAAAAAAAAAAAAGAGGAATAGGTTTGTAAAATATATCCCATGATCAAATCTGCACAGTTTTAGCAACCTGCATGGTAAAGTTTTAAATCAAACTTTTAATGCAGGTGTGATCGAGACAACTGAGATTGATTCTGCATTGATATTTAGCCATATGTAAATATTAAATCATGTTGACTGTGATCAACACAATGTTTTTCCTATTTATGACTCATATGTTTTATTGTGAATCATTATTTGTTGTGCTTCTTTTAAACACACATGATGTCAACAGACAGAAAAAGCACCCTTAAAAATTAATAAATAAGTGAAAAATAAATAAATGAACGGGGGAAAATTTTAAATAATTAATTTTTAACCAAATAAAATAATTGATAATAATAGTAATAATAATAATAATAATAATAATAATAATAATGATTTTTCTATTTATTATGGTGACAATGTTTATACCCAACATGATATCTTAATTTTTGTTTTTGCATTTTTGAGGATTATTTAACATACGTAGAGACAGAAAAAGATAAAAAATAAAATACATTAATATATATGTAATGCATGTATGTATGTATTTAATTTTTACTCTAATAATATAAAAATATCTGTGATAACTTCTTCTCTTCACACTCAACTTATCCTGCCTGGTTGGTTTTGTATTTAAAGTATTCAGAGTATTTGTTTTAGCCATGCGCACAATTAAATATGTGGGAAGGACATTTAATGCCCACCATCACATCTTAGAGTATTTACATAATGTCATGACAGAAATATAGTCACATGAGTTTTTTGTTTAGAGCTCTGTGTTTCTCTGTGTTTAAAATTTTATAACTTGCTTAAACACACATCAACACTTACTGTACACAAACACAAGCACACACTGAAGCAAAATAACATCAGAAGACAAGCCTAGAACACCACACATCATAATTTTTCTGTCTCTTATCCTTGGATAGAAGAAAAGTTCATTTTTCTTCATTTGTCAACCAAAACATAGCCTGCTGTTGATACGGCTGAGCAGATGTGTGAGGAGCCGACTATGAATGCATCCAGTCTCTCAGTTTTGGACCAAAACCCTGAGAAACTCAGTCCTCAGCCACCTGCATCTCATCAATGCCAGGCAAACAAGAATAAAGAGACACAAGAAAAAAATGAGGAAAGGGGAAAGAGAAGCATCTCTTAAGCTACTGGTAACCAGCAGCAACTGGGAGCTGTGACAGTCAGCTTTAGTGGTGTACTGTGGCCCTCTAGTGGTCAAAAGTGGTTAGTTGCACTGTGATCACTGTGATCAAAGTCTCTGTAAGTCATTTTAAGATAATCTGATAAGAGAGGCAGTCCCCTACCAGACAGGCTGCGAGGACGGCCCTCTGCAAGATCTGAGATGGCTCCAGTGGTCACAGTCTTTTTCATCCGGGAGCCAGAGGTAGCAGCTCCCAGTGCAGGCTTTGTCAAGGCATCGTCACTGCTGGCTCTTTTCAGCTAGAAACACATCTACAGTAAGTACCAGCAATATAGGACAGAGTTCACCTGGTGACATTTGTAAAAAAAAAAAAAAAAATATATATATATATATATAGATAGATAGATATGCATATTTAAGTGCAGACTTAAATTAATAATGCCTAGAAACAGGAGCCACATTTTCTTTATGCATGGGAAGATAATTCAAAGTCCAGAGGGGGATGGTTTTCAGTTTTGGAGTATTGCTGGGTATTATTATATAATTCTAATTGCTGTTATACTTTATCTTGCTGTTTCTATATTTATCCCTTCACACATTAGAGACAGCCAAAATCCCAGAAAACCAGCCCAGTCACCAGAAGAAAATGCTGGCATTATGTTTCTGCAAGCCATGAATATGTTTCATCTGCATTCACACTTATCATATTTATGTTTCTAAAGTGACTTAGTATATGAGCTGACTGTAATCAGGAGGTGGAGGGGATGATGACACCTTGGTGGAACGCCTGCCAAGCTGCAGACCACTCTTCAAGACCAGCAAACAACAAAACTACTTGAATTTTAGCGAGTCATTGTTGCATTTCCAGCAGCTTTTTAGCCCACCAATGTGGGTGGTTGTTAGTGTCCCCTGGCTCTTTTCCAGTGGCTTCAGAGCCCCCAAATGCAGGTGTTTTTAGGGACCCATCTGTTTCTCAGCAGGAAATAATGACACGAAAAGCAGTTCTTTTTTACCAAGACATTGCTGCTTTTCCAGCGGAGACCATGTCCCCAAAATCAGGTTTGTTAAGCCCAAACATGATCTTTTCCTAACCATAACCAAGTGGTTTTAGTGCCCAAACCTAACACACATTAACCACAGGGTTTTTGAAATGTAACTTTCAATGTATCCCCTACATAACAATATGCAATCATAAGGTATCCATGGTTTGCAGAAACGTACACGCCAATATTTTTTCTGGCGATTGGGTTGCAGAAAACACAAACATATGAGTGACATCAAAAGTTTGAAAAAATAAAATAAAATCATTTCATTATAAATTCATTCAACTTTTTACATCTATGACATGCAGGTTGCTGCGTGTGTGTGCAGCTGTTACATGCATTCCATGTGGTTTTATCTTGTCATAAGCATCTACATGCCAGATATAGTCACGCCCAAGAGCAAAATACTGCGAATAGTTTAGTTACCTGGAGTGACACATGGCTGAGGAGTCAGAGCGGAAAAAAATCTAATCAAAATCTTTCTTTTTTGCTTGAGCGCATTTGTTGTGCATCTACCTTTTGTAGCCATTTAGCCGTGTATGTGTCTGTAATGTTATATGAATCATCTGAACTGATTCACCCTCAGGTAAAGGTGTCACCATGTTAGTGTCCTTGTGACTCACCCTGCTAAGGCGCTGGTCTGAGGCCAGTGTGTTGGATGATCTGGATGTCTTCATGGCTGTGGAGGAGGCGGTGGAGGAAGAGGTGGCCAAGGAGACCTGCTTCTGGAGTCCCGGCTTGGGCAGCCCCACCTTGGTGGCGCCCGATTTCATCATGGCTGCGCGTCAGCTAACTACACCTAAGAGAAGTCCAGAGAAGAGAGGAAATTGTTGAGTAACAAACTTCTGAACGGTTATCCTCTAGAAAAAAAAGGCATATATGTGCCTGTGTGTTCACTGCAGTACAGCAGAACAGCTCCCCTGGAGTTATTCTTCCAGAACAGATGCTCAGTCTCATTGAAGGTTGCTTTCTTTAACCACTACGCCACAATGTCTATGCCTCAGAGGCACCAGTAAGCACTGCTGAAATATGAACACATGATCTTCCAATAACTAGAAAAGCACTTTGAACAACAAACAAGTCTCTGAGAACAAGACGAGTGACACTGTGAGAAACTGGCTTTTCACTGGTAAAACTACTCCTTATGACCATGACAAACTAACAATCTTTGTAAATACGCTTTGCTGATAACTTTATTTTTAGCCTCATCCACATGCAACTTACTGACAACAATCTATCCATTCATTTTTAGTGTGTGTTTGCACTCTGGTGAGAACAGTCACAATGCAGCAACAGCCTGCTGTTGCTCTGAAAATCGGTTTGAATTTGCGCAAAGCTTTACCAAAACAGAGCCAGAGCTAGCAGTTGTTCAAACAAGCGATCATGCTCACTGATACACAGAGCAGTTTGGGATATCTTCGTTAGGTAACGCTGAAGCAATCTGATGTTCACTTGCTTGTTTGCATCACATCCAGTTAGGAGGAAGTGTAAAGAATGACACAGGCTACCTATGCAGAAGTACGTGATGGGTGAATGGATCAAGCACAGGAGATTCACTGAGGAGAGTGGGGTTCCAGTACTATGTGAGTCAACTTTGGCTTCTCATTTTTAGATTTAGTTTACTTATTGGCTTCAGTTTTCAGGGTGTAAAAAGCTGCTGAATGCACACTGGATACATAAATGTTAGCAGAAAAGCTGAATAGATCTGTTCCTGTAAATGTCATATTTTGACATTGCTAGGACACCCAGGAATATGCACCCAGGTGTAACTAGCCACAAAGCAATTGCAAATAATCAGTTTTGACCACAGCTGAAGTTTCTGCCTTCTTCCTCTATGTGGCAGTATCTAAATCTTCCAGACATTTGACCAATACTGCAGAAGAACATATAAAATACAAATATATTAAAGGTATATTATCCTGGGTGGCACGGTGATGCAGTGGTTAGCATTGTCGCCTCACAGCTTCAAGGTGGGGGAGCCCTTCTGTGCGGAGTTTGCATGTTCTCCCCATGTCAGCATGGGTTTTCTCTGGGTGCTCCAGCTTCCTCCCACAGTCCAAAGACATGCAAGTTAACTGGTGACTCTAAATTGCACGTAGGTGTGAATGTGAGTGTGAATGGTTGTCTGCCCTGTGATAGGCTGGTGACCTGTCCAGGGCATACCCTGCCTTTCACCCAGTGTCAGTAAAATAAGAACTGCTCCTTTAAGCTCCACAACTTCATAAATTTGAGCAGGAAGCACAGAATAATAGGCAGTGCCTTTCCTTCATGTGACTAGGAAGTCTCCAACACATTAGCACTGCCTACTAGTGGCTGTTCCAAAATAAACAGGCCAAGAGTTACCTCTGGGGGCAGCTAAGGATATGCAATAGCAACACCATTGAACTACTTCCTGCTGGAGTTAAGAGAGAGAACAAAATCTGTCATCCCTTGATTTATTCAAACCAGCAGCACTGAATAACAAACAGCACTATCTCCACATGTCTAGTAGGAGGTTTGCAGCAGGATACAGCCCATTCACTGTAAGGAATATGGTTAAAAAGCAGTACAATAATGGCTTCCTTTTCCCAGCTCCAGCAGGATGTGGTCACAGGGAGTGTTAAAGGTGTGCATCTGTTGTCCAGAAGGAAATGCACTCATCTGGGTAGCTGTAGGAAATGAAAGGAGGAAGGAGTGCACTTAACCAAGGAGAATGAGTACTGGTAAAGAGCTCTGCAGCTCCCAGGTGACTGGCTGAGTCATTGATCAGCGATGGGGTAACCTGATCTTCTGCCTCTGGGAGGCACAGTGCTGTTAATGGGGATAGCCTCTGTCTGTGCAAGCACAGGAAAGAGGTAACCCTGAACCCATCTGCTCGATAGTGGTACACTGCAGTGACTGAAATAATTCATGTGTAGCACTATACTTCAGAGCAGGAAGAGTGATACTGCAAGAAAAACCTGCAGTAAGCAATAGCTGGCAGCACAAATAATGTTATGATGGGTAATGGGAGCAGTGTGGGTACTAACCACTAAAGACAGTAACAATACAGGGGATCCACATCAGTAAAGTGTTCCCAGCAGAGGACATCCACTTTGGTTCATTTTAAACTGCCATTTTAATGTTTGTGGGTGCTTAGGGAGTATCTGCTTAAGAACACACTGCCTTTGCTTTGTGTTTTTTTGTCAATATGAGAGCGTGTGTCTCCCTGCTGGCCCATCATATGATACTAAGACCACTCTAGGCAAGATCCTATGACTAACTCCTGCCTGGCGTGGTAGTCAAACACCTCAGCTGGGATGGCTCACCTCCCTGGCTCAGATCAGTTTCAAAAACATTGACACCACTCATTGCCAAGCACACATTTGACTTCTCAACCTACTATAACCTCGGTGTAAGCTAAATTAGGAAGTGAGGCAAAAAATGAGGATGTCCACCTCGAGGTTATAATCATTTCTTTTCCTGTAATAAGAGGGAACTAAGCAACAACCAAACATTTTGTAGAATCAATTTGATCAGGCAACTGTGAAACAATGATGTAATGTTTGAAAACAAATGCCTTCAAGGGTAACTTTGGTGTTTTTCAACTTGGACTAATGTAGTTACTAATGGGAACAACAATTTTTGAAACTTGTCCAGTACTGAGCAAAACGAAACACTAGGGGCAATTATGCATAATCAAATGTCCACTTTAAGTTCTCGTTTTTGCTACTGACAGGCTCAGATTATTAATCTAAATGTCTGACAACATTATGGAAAGGACCCCTCCAGAGACTGACTTTTCCTTGAGTAAGATCCTTTTTATTTAACCAGAAACAGCCTTGAAATCCCCATCACCAAACCCAACAAAGTCCATTTAAATATCATAACACACACTTCATTCAAAGTCAAAAGAACCACAATAAAACACACAAAAGCCGTCTTGATTTGTCTTTCCACTGTTTCAACAATCAATCCACTATGGTTTGGTTGAAATAAACCTTTAATTTACCCAGTTAGGTGTAAGAATATGCTGGCTTTATACACACTAAAATTCTCGCAGGTTTGGTGATGGAAATTTTTGGGCTGTTTCTAGTTAAACAAAAAGATCATACTCTTTAACAAAATGGTCTATCTCTGTAGGGATCCTTTCCATAATTCTGTAAGGCAGTTTGAGCCTGTCAGTGGCAAAACCAAGCAATTTTAGTAGCTGTAAACTGACAGCGCATAAGGCATGGTGTATGCTTGCAATAGTGTTCCCAGCACAAGGTACAAGCACCAGAAAATGACACAATCACCCCTTGTGTGTCGAGCACAAGGGCTCCAAAAATTAGGCACCCATTGCGCATGCTGGGTTTTTCAGTTCAACCAAGAACTTAAACAGGGAAGGCTGGCTGAGAAAATTTCGCCTGTAAAGATGTCTCTACGACTCTTTAGTAAGAGACCACACACAGTGAAGAGTGGCTACTCGATACACTGGCGCTTACTACTCTTGCCAGGCAGCTTAATTTTCCAGTAACGTTCTTCCTTGTTAACTTCTTGCTTATCTATAGACTTTTTTGTTTGTACACCACCTGGCAGAGCATTTTGCAACCCACAAGTTGAGCAGAAATGCACCTGTGCATGCTTGTAACTCATGCACCATCTACAGAGGCCTGTGCCACAACCAGTTTTAAAAAATCTTAATTACCCTGAGTGGTTACATTGCCGCCCATTTTGTGGCTAAGTTTTTGTGTCCCTTAGACACAAAAACATGGGAAAATAGGCTCTAGGTTGAAAAATAGCAAAGTTACCCTTTTGAAAAATGCTCTAAATCAAAAGCCAGTTAAGTCTAATCTACTTTATGTTCACCTTCTTTGGACCAGTGCAGGACTCAGTTCTGCAAATATGACCTCTCCATATCCCTCTGCAGAGATATGATCCTCAGGAGCCAGAACTCTGTCCCACTTACTTTGCAATGGCCTAGTTAGGAACCCAAAAGTCTTTGAGAGACAGACTGCGGGTTGTATTTTAAACTTGAACTAGCAAAGACTTAGGACACATGGTGTGAGTTGGGCATCCTTCTGTAAAAACAACTCGACTGACAAAGATGACTACAGCTTGCATGGTGTGACAAAACAAATATGTAGGATGATGACATCATGGCTTAAACAAAGCTGGTCAAAAGCTAAACATGGAATTTGCTTTAAAAAAAAAGAAAAAGTCAAGTTGGAAACGCAAATATAATTTGTAGCCACCACAGTCATAAGTAATGGGTTGTCATCTGCCTTAATTATATTGCTTTCAAAACCAGGAAGATGAATGTAAAGGCTGAAAATGGGACAGTGCGGTGGAGGAATTTCTCAAGTTGTTTCTGACAGTTGCTGCTAGACTGGACTGCTGAAATGAGATAAAGAGAGAGCAGTGGCAGTCATGACCAAGTGTTGTCAGTTTCGTCCTGGATGAAACAATCTCTCACACACATCTGATCTGATACAAACCTGAGGGAGAGGAAAATGTGCTCTTATCACACATGGAAGATCAATACTCATACATAATGTAAATAGCTCACCAAATCAGATCGTATCAAGAAAGTTGAGACATTAAAAGGATAGTGCACCCAAAAATGAAAATTCAGCCATGATCTACTCACCCTCATGCTGAGGGAGGCTCTGGTGAAGTTTTAGAGTCCTCACAACACTTGTGGAGATCTGAGGGGGAGTAGGTATCAGCACAACTGCACATGTAATGGCTGACGGCGCCCCAGATTAAAACATGGACCGCATTCACGTGTGCACGCTTGCGCGTGAGACCAGCAAAAGCATGTGAACACACATGAAGGCGGTGCCCATGTCTCACGGTCTTGCGCAAGCGCACACACGTCAGCGCAGTGTACAGAGAGGCAGTTAGAGCTACAGGCTACAATGAGGCTAAAAACAGTTTAAATGACGTTTTTCCAAACAACATTTTATGTCGGGGCTTCAGGACAGTTGGATAACTATGGACAAGCAGTATGGAGATATTTTGTGGTTTCAATTACGTGTTCTTGGACATTTTAATCTGGGTTGCCGTCAGCCATTAGGTGTGCTGTTGTGCTGCTACCCACTCCCCCCTCGGATCTCCGCAAGTGTTGTGAGGACTCTGAAACTTCTCTCAGCATGAGGGTGAGTAGATAATGACTGAATTTTCATTTTTGGGTGCACTATTTTTTTTAAGCAGGCTGTTCTCATGCAGTGTTCATATGTTTTCCTATGATAGAGTAATGCACCAAAATAACATACCCCATGTAATCATGAGCCAGTAATTTGTGTATAACCCATGCATTTTGGAAGGTTGCGATCACATAACCAATGCACTGATGGGAATAAAGGAGGAAGCAATCCCCATAAGGAGGCAGGTTGGGGTGGTGGATGGGTCAAAGCACACAGGAAATACCCCATGTGTTCAGAACGGTGTGAACTTTGAGTTAACTTTGAGTCATTTCAAGGTTCGTCATCACCATGTTTTCTAACCTACATAACTTAACTTGCCTGAACGTAAGGATGCCCAACCATGTTTCTTTTCCGAAACCTTATCACAATAATTTTACTTGCCTAAACCTAGCCTTTGTAACTTTACGTTAAATATGTTATGTTATTCATGGGGTGCTTATTTGTAGAATATCATACAAACGGTGATATGACGATACAGTATATTCTATTTCTGAGCACAAAACACAGGTCTTTTACCCAGGAGACCAATGTTTGGAACCGTGTAAATGTGAGTCATTGTGAGTCATTTTAAGGTAGGTCATTATCATGTTTCTTTGCCTCATCTAACCTACGTAATTTACTTGCCTAAACCTAACCTTGGTAACAAGGTTGTAACTTTATGTTAAGTAGGTAACGTCATTTGTGGGGTGCTGACTTGTAGGATATCATACAAACCGCTGTATGAGTATGTTGCATTACAACATGCTGTTTCTAAGTTCAATCTCCCATTTTTCAAGATTACATTAATAAAATTAGCTGGTTTATTTATCTTTTCAGAAACTGTATTTGTGCCTGTGGCAACTGTCAGTCAAAAGCAACTATATTGAAAGATAATATATATATATATATATATATATATATATATATATATATATATATATATATATATATATATATATATGTATATTTTGTCTTATAACTACTAACAGTGAAAAATACCAGGCAGTAAAGCGAAAAGTGGGAGTAATCTTTAGAAATACACGTTAAAAAACAACCAGTATGTCCTTTCAAACCAAACTGTTGAAGTGTTCACATGAAGTATGATGAGACCTATGTTTAACAGATAATTAATATCAATTTACCTCTGAGAGTACAGATAAATATAGATCCAGTATTTTGAAAAAGTGTTATTTATATTCTTTACTGTAACAGATCCACATATATATAATTATTTTAAGGTAAAACTGCTGTTCAGCAAAAATAGGACAGATGTTGAGATAAAACCAGTAATTACTCAGTGCAAACCCACTACTATGTAACAGTTACAGAGGAAATACCTTCTTGCATGTACACATCCATTGCACGAATATGTTTCTTGGCTGACTCGGCTTGCCACAACCACAAATCGCCTCAGATAACAGAGGGAAATCCAAGCTAACCAATCCTGACCACTCTCTGACATTAAATGCAGGTTGCCCTGGTACAGTGTGGGGCAGGCCATGTACACTGCACTTTAATTATTCAGTGTGTGTTTGTGTAGAATACGAAGCAGATGGGAGTGCAATGCTTCCTCCTATCACCAGGAACTGTGTATAACGTGAACATCCTGTCATTTACACAGAGATTTAAAAGAAAAAAATCTGTCATCAGAGGGGGAACCTGCAGTCCTGCAAAGAAGTGGCTGCAAAACCTGCTTCCTTCTTGTGGTGGCACTGAGAGGTCGACTCCAACTACACTTGTTTCTGTTTTTTTTCAAATGGAAATACCCACTTGCTTGCCAGTGTGCCTCTCGTTGTTGTTTCTAGCTGGTAGAAGTTAACGGTCATATACTATGTGGGGCTAGTATTAGGGTACTCGAAAATGTATCTAGGGGCTTGGCCAGACATCGTTGTATTTCAAATGCAATGACAATAAAGGCATTCATTAATGAATTAATTCATTCATTCAGACATGGACGTAAAAACTGATTACACCACATTTGTAGATAATCCTTTGTATTATCTGTTTTTGGTTCTCCATTAGGGATGGGAATCAAGAACCAGTTCCTGTTAAGAACCGGTTCCAACTGGTCCAATTCATCAACATCATTAGCCTTTATGCTTAATGATTCCCTTATCTATTCTTTTCATTACGCTGAATCTCCCTGGAGCTGCTAGCCCAGTTTGGAGCTTCGGCGCATCCCCGCTCCAGGTGGACGGCGGGTGGGGCGCTGTTGTTGTTAGCCTCCCTGGAGCTGCTAGCCGACTGTGGAGCTTCGACGCATCCCCGCTCCAGGTGGACGGCGGGCGGGGCACTGTTGTTGTTAGCTTCCCTGGAGCTGGTAGCCCACTGTGGAGCTTTGGCGCATCCCCACTCCTGTTGTCGGATTTCATGGGAACACCGAGGATGGTAAGATGAGGGCAGTTGAGTAGATTTGCACGCTATTTGTTGTTATAATATGCTGGGCTAGCTGCGTTAGCTGCCTCACCTGAGATAGCTGCACTAGCTGCATGGTGTTGACACACTCAGGCTGGGGATGCTTTTTTTCAAATCTTTCTCATCATCTTTCTAAACTAGACCATGGCTTTAAGGTTCATAATAAAACGTTCTGAAAGCAGATGTATTGGGTTACAAACAACAGAAGGTGATATCATTAATTCACAGGAGGAATCGATAAGGGAATCAATAAAAAATTGGATCAATGAGCAGAATCGATAATGGCATTGATATCAATAAAATCCTATCAATTCCCATCCCTATTCTCCATCCAGTAAGGCACTACTGTGAGGTTTTTAATTCTATGTATTCATTTCTTTTAGGAAGTTAGTAGCTCTCATTTTAAGAGTCCTTTATCTCTTTGTGTTGAACCTGCAGGCCCTTTCCCTTTGAAGTCTGCGTCACATTTTTTGGTGGTTTTACGTTTCCTCCACAAGCTGGGTCATAACACATTAGCAAGAAGCAGTGACGTGGGTTAGAGCAGTGAGCATAGATAATAACAATAATAATAATAAGTGAAAGGGTTATTTGGTATTTTTGAAATGGGGTTGTATGAGGTTATTATCCATAGTCAGTGTTAGCCCTTTCCGACGGGTAACTGAAGCCGTTATATCGCTCTCGTCAAAGCCATCAGACTCCTTTGACAAAAACTGTAATCTTACTTTGCAGAACACAGGAGTTTTTGGTCTACCACTACCTCTATTGGTTAGTTTGTTTGTGTTGTGTCTTTCTGATCCAAACTAACATGGCAACCACAAGAGTATGTTGCTTAGCTTTCATGGTGGTTTGGTAGGTTCAACCTTACCGGATTGGTCTCAGGAGAGGAGCCACACTAAAGTCAGCACACTGAGCAAAACTATTGACATCAGGCACTTAGTAGACCCCAGCCACCGAAATGGTGGCAGGACGGCCACTCCTGATGAAAGCCGAAAGGAAATCAGGAGTGCGAAAGAGGGTCTACTAGGGCCAAAATCCAAGAACACCATCAGGCAGAAACTTATGTTAGGGGACATAGGAAAATGTTTTTAGAAGGACATGAGAAAATAGTATTTTGATGATAAAACATACACGACAAAAATTTGAAAGTTTAAAAACATAAGTAACAGTACTGCAAAGTGGGGATGCCATGGTGAGGAAATATTTCCACCCGATAACAAACATGTAACAACACCGGTGTTATCAATTACACCACGTTTTACAGGAAAAGGTATTCGTTGATGACACTCTTTACTGATGATGCAAACCAAACATTTCCTACTGCTGCAGCTTAAAATAAAAAGCATTTAACTTCCGAAACACGAGTTGACTTTTATAATGAAGGAGTGCCAGGAAGTGCAAAGTGTTTTGTCAGTGAGATTAGAACTACTGCTATCATTCATCAAAAGCAATCATTTAAAGTGTTTTTTTTTGTTTGTTTGTTTTTTTTGGGGGGTATTTTTGCCTTTACTAGATAGGACAGTACTACCATGAGGGAAGGAGAGAGGGAATGATATGGAGCAAAGGGCCAGGGTTGGAATCAAACCTGCAGCCGCTACAGCAAGGACAGTGGATCATTTTACATATTGCAGTGAGCAATAAAACAGTCAGGAGCCACAGTGAGCCGCTAGCTGAGGAGCTGCAGGTGACAGGCTGCACCTACACCTCCAACTTCTTAGCGATTTAACCAACTCCTTTTCCCTCATTAACTTCAGGTTCACTATTAGCATCGGGTCTAAATCTGTAATATTGCCAAATAGACGATTTTGCATTTCACCTTGAAAACAAATCGTTTACCCTGTTGGTCAACTCTCCTTATAATTTAAATCTGACCCCTGCTACTCTGTGACGCATCTCTGCTGCTGCTGAACGGAGCAGACATTAAGTTTAAAATTGTACTGATTAAAAAAATCGAACCATAGCCAGCAGGTAATGTAAGCAATGTACACCTTTTAACACCAGAAACACAGACTGCCGCTGGAAGCCTTCTGGAGAGCAACACATTGGTATAAAAAAAGACCCTAAAATAAAGTAATTACTGGCCCCCCATTTAATTAAGCAAAGTGCATTCAGGTGTGACTGCACTGCTTCTGTCCAGAGAATAAAATCAGAAATAGTCAAGCATTGCAACACACATCAAAGCAAAACCAAACTAGGATTTACAGCTAAGCTTTTCTTTACCAACACGACATGGGCATGAAAATGTCTGCTTTATCACATATTCATGCAAACCTACACCAGACCACTAAAAGCAGTAAGCATCTTTTATGATCCTGACTGCATTTTTTAAAAAAAGGATATAGGTTGAAAGTCACTGTGTGTCATCATCACATCCTCTTGTGTTTTTTCCTGCCTGGCTTGTTGGTTAGCTTTTAAAAGGCTAGCATAAGCTTTAATATAACATACTGTAAGCATAACATAAACCTAAAAACAGCAAACCTCTGGTCAGCCATGGTTGTAAAACCTTGGATAAATACTATGCCTGCACAGAATATTTCACAGGTTGCAAAGTTTGGCCCAGGCACATTTCCCTTTCTGAATTTTATTTCCAGCGGTCTACAGAAATGTGAGAAACCTGGCAGAAATACCGGCAGCAGATGTTCTTAGTCACTTTCTTCCTAACTCAATATATAAACTTGACTTCACATTTTCCTATTTCAAACTTTCCTACTCCAATCACCAATCACATCTTGAATTCAAAACAAACTCTATGGCTGCAAAGCAGTGACTGAAAATAAACAACATATTCGAGAGCTTAAATGAGTAATGAGACAGAGGGTGATGACAGATTGGTGTCAGAAAAAATGCTACAGTAAAAAAAACAACAGTGGTGCAATTCACTCACGTGTTTGTCACTGGACGCTGTCCTAGAGACTGCCCTCTGCCTGAGTGCCCTGAAGCACAACAGACCAAAATATCGGTCCTTTGCTGAGCTGTATGAAGAGTCTGAGGGTGAAAAGGGTCAGGAGCAGCGGCTGTCTGTCTCAACACAACAGCCAGGATGAGGAAGTACTGCAGACTGCCAACCGCTGTGCTGTATGTGCTGCTGCCTCTTTCACTCTCTCTCATACAAAAAGGAAGAGAAGGACAGATACTCAGCCATGAGCATGTTTTTCTCCTCTCACAGTTTTTCCACTCTTCTTCGAACTCTTGAAGAACACGCAGTAAAAGCAGGAGAAAGGAGCAGGAGGAGGAGGAACATATGGCTTTGAGACTACTGGGCCATGCACTGTCGAAATGAGGGTAATCATTTTTATTATAATCACACAGCCAAAACCACTGCCGTTAGAAATGCAGGTGTCTGCACTTTGTTCCCAGGACAGTAGCTTGCAGTTTGACTTAACCTGAGCCCATGTGTGTTTGTGGTTTGTGGGCGAGACACAACTGTGCCATTGTATTCCTCTATATTAAAAACCACAACCATGTAAAACAAAAAATTGTGCTGCTTTGTTAATTTTTTTGTGCACTATGTCCAACTCATGTCTGACTGGTGGAAGTCTGAAAAATAAAGACTGATTTATGACATTGTTATGAGTTCTTTATTTTGAAAGTGATCTGTGGGCTGTTGGGGCATAAACAGCAGCTACAAAGTTGGTCTTTGTCTGAGAAACACTTCTTAATGTGAGGGTGGATCATTTGTGGAGGGGTCTGCATTTTATGCTCCACCATTCTGGTCTAATTTGGATCCCACAACGTGCGGCATGCCAAGGCCGTAGAGCGTGTGGGTAGAAAGTGTACTGCACGCTGGTCCGGGATGAAACAGGCTTCAGTCTGTGGCAAGTGGTAAACTGAGGAACTTGGTCCGACCACACCCCTACACCACCACAAAAACAGCTTTCTGCTATGGGTTGAGAAACAGTTCAGAAAGCTTTTTTAGGCACCACATGCTGTTTCACACTCTGCTGCAGATACTGATTTTGGGTGTGATTTGATGCTGCATGCTTTCGAGAACACCGATTCTATAATGTTGCCACAAGCAAACAGTATCTTATTGCAGTTTTGTCAACTGCTGTCTAAACGTTGTGACTGTTCACAGCCAGTCTTAGTGACAACTGTGAATTACATCATGACCACAGGAAATGCTTATCTCTTATGTTTAGAGGGTCTCTGTTGAAATTATGTATCCTGACACTTAAAACACAGTTCTAGTAATGAGGTTAACCAATTTTTTTTTTCTTATCTGCAGTAGACAAATTTGACTTGGTTTTCTATTCTGCTCTACCCTTCATGGATGGCTGAAGTCCTCAACTAAAATTCCTGCTGGGTCTATATCTGGTTTTGCCTGTGCAGTCTGGTGTACCAGCTTAGTTAGATTTCATTTAAGACCAGCTGATCTGGCATTTGTCATTATGACACATTCTGGTAAATTAAAAAGTAGCCTACATCAGCAACCTGTGTCAAAGGTGTCGCAGTGTTAAATCCTACCTGTATTGCATTATTAATAAGAAATACAACAATATGATTAAAACAATATTGTTTGTTTATGACTGGACTAACAGAGCCACTTATACCTGACAGGCCATGTGCAATTTAGTGCCAAGCTGAGGCCAGGAACATGAGGGAGACCAAATTTTAGTAGAGTTGGGAGGGAGGAAAATGTGCATGGCACATGTTGTGTTTGTTTAGGAAAAAATGCATGTATTTTTGAGGTGACGAGACATAGCAGATTTACACTCAAAAGCCCCTTTTACACGGCCTATTCAGGGCTTATTTCACCTCACCACTCTGTATAAAAGGTAAAAACACGTGAAGTAAGTGTGAAGTGGCAGAACAGGACATGTGTGATCTTTTGATGACGTGTTAAGCAGGATTTAAACTTCTGTGTCTAATCGACGCCACACCTACGTTGCAGGTTCTGCATTGACAGGGCTGAGCCTGTACCGTACCCTACGCCACAGCGTGACGTGCATCACTTTAAGCGGGATTTATACTTGGTATCGTTACAAAATACGGTACCCACCGGAGGGCGAATTTGTTTTTCCTAGGATGGCAATGGCATGATGTACCCTACTCTGCCTCTGACCTGCATTTGTATAGCGCCTTTCTAGTCATCCCACCACTCAAAGTGCTTTTACACTACGAGTCACATTCACCCATTCACACACACATTCATACACTGGTGGCTACCATACAAGGTGCCACCTGCTACTCAGTTTTAACACACTCTCACAGGAGGCAATTGGGAGCAATTTGGGGTTCAGTATCTTGCTCAAGGATACTTCGACATGCAGACTAGAGGAGCCGGGGATGGAACGGCTGATCTTCCGACAGGTGGACAACCCGCTCTACCTCTGAGGCACAGCCGCCCTGTCTTACCCTTACCCAAATTAATCTCACTGCTCATGCCTAAACCTAGGCACAGTAGTAAGTGCAGTAGGACGGGTCATGCCTTTATCACCATAGGAAGAACAAATTTGCCACTGTGAGATTTAAAAAGCAGCTAGAAGTAGTTAGCAGCTAACTCAATGAAGAAGAACAGCAAATGTCCACAAACTGGAAAGACACCAAGGTCCGGGAGCTCCTTGTGCTCTGGGAAGAGGATGAGATCAACTACCATATAACAGGGACAGTAACGGATTGTTATTGCCATGTTATTCTGTTGGTATTGTTTGAAAGCTCTGTCCAAGATGAATGCTTTACCTCACATTGTGTTGCACATCACGCCTCTTTTGCTTCAGAGACACCAGCATGCTATCTAAAATCCCACACTGTGGCAGTGCTAGAAGAAAATATCATTAACATTCAAAGGTATTAGGATTCATCATCTGTGAAACAAGAATGCCCAATGTACAAAGTTTTGTGCCAACCCATTTAGTAGATGTATAGACACATCACTGGATAAGTGAATACAAGCACCACCAATCAGGGGATTACCTGTAATTCATTAGGAATCATCCAGTGGGTGCCACATACATCTGTACAAAATGTCACCAAAGTCAGTCAGACTTGGTCGTGAATGTATGCACAAAAATTTCATGGCAAACTTTCCAACAGTTATTGATATTTCCAGTCTGGATCACATCGGTGGACCAAAGCAACCGACAAACCGACATTGCCCTCCATAGGACCATGTCGCTAGCATGGCTAAAGCCTATCGTCTGAGGAAAAAAATATCACTTTTGGGAATAGTATACAGCCTTGTGCTTCCTCCCATACACATGATGTCACCAACTGCTGTTTTTTTTTTTAATCTTTCTTTATCTTATCATCCTACAGAGGAGTTTTACCAGAAGCATGTTGCATACAGGTCCCAATCAACCTGTAGGATCACAGTGAAAACACAACACTTACACGAACAATAAAACGATTTAAAGTGTCCCAATATGGAACAGAGACTTGGGAAAAGCAGACCAGTAATTACCAGTATAATGATTATTTCTCAGCCATAAAAACAGCCAACTTAATTTATGAGGACATTTCTAAGAATTTCCAACTGGAATAAGTTTCTATACTGCCAAGATCCTTTGAATAAATTGAAACTAAACACTTACAGAAAGGGTGACTGAGGAAAAAGGAAACAGCTCACGTCTGGAGTATGAAACAGGCCAAACATCAATAAATAATGACGGAACATAAAGACGTGGGGCTGGAGGTGGCAGCAGGCATTCTGAAGCTCCTAAGCATCGCCTGGTTCTTATTGTCTTCCTTTTTCCTCCCTCAGTCTGTGCACAGGAAAGAACACTGAGTCAGAGTCTCCACAGACACAACATCATCGCACAGGACGTGAAAACAAATGTAAATTGTGCGATGATGATGAGTGTGTGGCTTAGAATAGCCTACAGTTATTTCCATCACCATTAAAAGTAGAAGCTACTCTTATGATACCGACCAAAACTGTCCACAAAATTAGCTCAAAGTGTAAAGATACTGTAGGATTAAAACTGTCAAGCTGCATGTTTGTGCAGAATGAAATATTGACTGGAACATGAAGTCAGCTTCAAACATTTTTGAGGATTCAGCGGTATTTGGACAGAATATTGATATTTTGGCTCCACTCTATACTATTTGCTCTTGATGCTACATTACTGGTCCATGCTGTGTAGCTTCATCTATTTAAAAAACGAAGCCATCTGGCGATGGATGGTTCCCAGTTTTCAATGCGCCAAAAACTATTGGTCAAAATAAAGAAAGATTCAGTAAAGTTGTATTTCGTTTACAGTCACAGCTGTCTCTTTTTGTTGTTAAACTCCCCTCCACTGCATGGAATAACTGTCAGTGTTGCCATTTCATTTCAAAGATGTCTGTAAGAGGATTAAGTTGTGCACTGAACATGCAACACTAGATAACTTCAGTGGGAGATTTAACAGCAGGGTTGACAATAAAAATTGCCTGATTGCCCAGGGCCAGTAACACGCCAAGCCGAGCTCAACTCACGTGCCCGATTGTGCAGGAGTAGTAATAAAAAATTAAACTCATCATTTTCGAGCTGATGATGGATGTAGCTAAGGAGTGGGCCATCTTGCTTCCTTCTCATCTTTATTGAGAGTTGCACGTGTGCAGTACCGATCTGGCACTCGCAACAAAATGGTGGGTAAAGACAAAGATTATGAGCTGAAGTGCAGAAGGAGCATTTTAATTCTCCTGGAAACAGGAGTTTAGTTAGGTGGCATTACAGTATGTATTGCACAGTTTGCAACAAGTAGCAAGTGGCACCTTGGATGGTAGCCCTGGCCACCAGTGTACAATGTCTGTGTCAATGAATGAATGTGACATGTAGTGTTAAAGGGCTTTAAAGGGAAGGAAGACGAGAAAGGTGCTATACAAGTGAAAGCAAATTCACCATAAGATGGGGTCCTATTTCATCACAATTACAATTAGCGCTCACATTCATACCTACGGTCAAAATAGAGTCACCAATTAACCTAACCTGCATGTATTTGGACTGTGGGAGGAAGCCTGAGTACACCGAGAAAGCCCACGCTGATGTGGAGAGAACATGCAGACCCCGCACAGAGGGGCTCCCCCCACCCTGGAGTTGACAGACTGGTAAAAATAACAAACCTCAGTCTAATCACTGGCAGCATGCATGTGCACAACCCTGGTGGTGGGAGCTCCACCTCCTGGGAGTTGTAGTTGGGGTTTTTTATGTACTGAATGGCAAACTGTTTTACATCATATTATAAATTTTTAATATGAACTGGCTGGGCCACAAGCCAAACAAGATTTCATGCAGTCAATTTATTTATTTTTTTTATTTTTTTTTTATTTTTTAGGGTGAGTGTTTCCTGCCATCTTGAAGCTCAGCAACAAGACAATGTAAAGATGGATTGATACGAGAAAATGTAATTTATTTAGTTATTTTAGTCTACGACAACCACATATGATGAAGTATAAAACAGCTGGATACCTATCATAATGTGTCACTGACAACAAAGGTCTTACAACCACAAGTAGATATTTTCTGTTGCTTCTGTCGGTGTGATATTGATGCATTGCTACTGCTGCTTCTGATATCACATTATCATAACAGCAGCTGAACATGTGACCAACATCTGCACTCCAGCTAGTGAATCCAGAACAAATTACAGTTGCTATATAAACGTGTAGTGTACTGTAAAGCTACAATGATTAGTCAGTCAACAGAAAAAAAGTCTAATTTTTTGTACAAATGGCAGAAATGCTGTTTTCAGGCTCTCAGATGTGGAGATTTACTGCTTTTTTCTGTTTTATATGGTATTAAACTAAATAATTTTGGATTTTGGAAAAAAAAAAGGCGTCACCTAGACTTAAGGGTAACTGGGATGGACATTTTTCACTGGTATTTTCTGACATTTTATAGACTGAAAGAATAACTTAGTAAATTATCTAGTTGCAGCCCTAGCATACTGTTAATCAAGAAACATTTCACTTAATATCAGACAGTAATATGTGCAAAAATGTGTGGCGCTTAGATGCATGTATTAATGTATTAATTGTGCCTGACCATGTCGGCAGCTCTGCAGCATCTGTACAGCACCTGGGTCTAAGGAAGCGTTGTGTGTGCAAAGTTATTATCTCAGCTAAAAGTGAAACGGGAAGAGTGTGGGATTAGTCTGTGTCCCATGCTGTGAGACAGTCTCTGCTCTCCCTCTGGGTTTCCCCTTTAGTCTGCAGGGATCTGAAACTAGTACGCAACAGGACGCAGAAGCAGCACTGGGGAACCTGCAGCCTGGTTTCACACAAAACAATACAGCAAAATGTGTGACATTTTCTGCAGTCAGTAGCAATTTGTGAGAGCTGAATGTGAGCAAAGCAAGATGCCAAAACACACTAGAATGCCTCCAGCTGTACAAATATTAACAGACTTTAAATGGTTTGAATTACACTCCTGGGAAAGGAGAACCGTGAACCTAGAGCTGGGAAGCAATAGTTCACGTATGTATTGTGTTTGTCTATTGACTATTAAGCCCGCTGCCTTTGTGTGGAGACTTTGATGTGCTCAAAATAGTAAAACCTCCTAGTATGATATAATTCCTCAACCAAAACATAGAAAAACTACCTCTCGGCATCTGAATATGAAATGGCCTAAAAATGAGAGCTGCTGCTTAAATCAGCATCTTTATGTTCAAGATGAGAGGAAAGCAGAGCTTGTGAGGAAAGTGCTGAGTGGATGATTTCCTTTGATCTGGACATAGATCAATAGCTTGTTTGCCTGGCTTTTAGGCCTCTGCAGCAGGGGTTCTCAAACTTTCAAAAAAAAAAAACAACAACAACAACAACAACAAAAAACTGCTTAATATGAGACCATGGCTCATTAATTGTGACAGTTCATATCCGAGAGCAGAGGCTGGGAAGTTCAATCCCCCATTTAAATATCTGATACAATATTCACACTTCAAAACTTTTTATAAGTACCATTTAATCTGCATATGCAATTTTCTTCACATCATAAACTTTAATTTTACTTTTAAAACTTTATGTCTCATTACTAACTTAAATAAAAATGAACTAAAGGTTAACCAATTAATTAGTTTGGCCATACAATTGGCGCCAACAGGCTGTTATCAGTGGACCTTGGCTCCAATAGTGGCAGATGGTTGTGCAGCCTCCACCAGTCACGAGGGATGTACATCATCGACCAGAGCTGAATAGGGGAGGGTTGTGTTCAATGAACAGTGGGTACAGCTCCAGAGCAGCAGGCCCCTTCTGCTGTGTGACTGTGTCTCAGTGTACTGTTCTTCATTTTAGCAAACAACTGGTCGAGCACTGTAGCGCAACATTTGCATGGAGGCTCCATACACAAAGTCAAGGTAATGTCACTGTGTACCTGAGAATCTCAGGTTGAAAAATAATAAAAATAAAAATCACTCCCACCTAGATTTTTAATGGTTTGATGATGTTCAGTTCCAGAGTTAATTATAAATTACTTTGACTTAGATGTTCAGTTCGTTTCCAACACTGTCAAATTTTGGGGGGTGGGGTGGGCCTGATATCGGCCGATTAATTGGCTTTTTCCTGTTCCAAACTATCATTACTATATCTGCCTTTAAAAATCCATCATTGGTCGACCTCCAAAATGAAACAGTCTGGTTTCTAAAACACTAACAAATATATTATAAGTTGTGTCACAGTAAGGGAGTAATGATAATGAGTAACGATACATCTGTCAGGAATGATAAATCAATGATCAATATCAACGATGCAAAGTGAAAACATTGATACATAGCTTCATCTTAAGGACATGCCTTTATTTTTGAATTCTCACGCCACGTCTTTGTCACTATTTTTGTCCAAGCGCACCTCTTTCCTAAACGTTCACATAGTGCTAGCAACCTAGTGACAGGAAGATAATGGTAAGCAGTCAAGGAGAAGATAATGAGGATATTTATTGATAAAAACAATATTGATTGCAAGCCCTTGAGTAGATACACAGACTTTGTGTTATCACCAAATATCATATGGTTGTCCAAAGAATCAATATTGTATCAGCGAATGCTGATATTATGGCAGTGCTCTACAAATAAATGAATGTGTGGGAAACCCTGCACTATTTTTGTTAGCAATTTTGTCGATAAAATATCAGAAAATAGTGAGAAATGTTGTTTATAATTTCATACATCCTTTGTCTTAAAATGTCTTCTTTCGTCTATTTGTCATGTATGCAAAAAGGAGAGATCAAAATCTTCACATTCATACGTTCATTTTGCTGTTAATGATACTGCCTAATCATGTGGAATTCATTAACACGATGAACACAAAGAAAACTAATCCCTATATAAAAGTTGGACGTAAGCATGCACACTTTGGCCCAAGCCAAACAAGACGTTAATGATGTATTGAACTGTGCGCCCTGGCAGCAGTCACAGCCACCCATTCTCTCCCAAGAAACTGCTCTGTCCTGGATTCACCAGGAATAAAGAAGTAGGAGCGGATAAAGATACAGTCTTCTTGCATATTTCATGTGCTTCATCCTCTGTTTCATCGTTCTCAGAGCCCGGGCTCCCTCGAGGGCCAAACTTCCTGCTCAGATGGTGTCAAAGTTCTTGTCTGATAAACAGTCAGTCAGAGCCACATGGCAGAAACTTCAGCCGCTTTCCTGTCTGCCTGGCTGGCTGGCTGCATGTACAGAGAGTGGGCGGATTCCATAGAAACTCTAGCATAGCATGCATGAGAACCGCCAGGGAATAAAAAGACCACCACTTAACAGAGCTCAGTGATTTTCCACAATGGAACATCATAGTATGAATGCCACTGAGTAGAATTACTGTCCAACCTAAAAGGAGCAATCCGCGTTCTACGTCCTTTGAGTTCGCAACAGCGCACAGATTTGTGGCATGAGAGCTATTTGATGTTCATACAGTAGTGGGTGTGTTCTGTGCAGCCTGTATGATGACGAGAGTCCACAAAGAGATAACAATGGGTCAGACCTCAGCCACCGAGCAATCATTCCAAAGACACTCCCTATGCATGTGTAAACGTCACACTTATACACTTGCTTGTCCTGTTTACCCGGGTGAGATAACTCAATATCAAATCATCTGTCTACATCTTGACTTGCTCATGACACTTCTTCACCACAATGTTCTTGCCTTCAGGCTATCGTGGAAGCAAAAAAAGCCTTATACCATGATTAGCTTATTGACTACAATATAGACATGACTTCAGTCATTTTGCTCACCACAATATTGTCTGTTGTCTTTACATAAGAATGTCACCAACATTTTAGTCAACATGCCAGAATAAACCGCAGGGTTTTCCCCTTTTTTCTCTCAGAAGAAAAATGAAATAACACCTCAGAGACGACACAGCGTAGCTTGCCAGTAGCCTGCAGCTGCATTTTTGGAGTGGAAGCGACACAGTCCCGATAGTTGTTTGCTTGCCATCGTCTGGCAATGAGCCAAAAAGTCTGCGTTTGTTGTTTTACCCTCCAACAACTTCAACATCCACTCTGTAAATCCAACAGCAAACTGTGCGGCTCCCAGGCCGTACTTCCCTGGGAACCAACTGCAGCACACTGGCAAGATAACAGAGGTAACGCTTCTTTTACACTGCCGGTGCAGTAACCGCACTAACAACTACTTACCTGCAAGAGCCTACCCAAAAGCAAAATGTTTTTGAAAGCAGCTGCTGCCACTACAGTCCACAACGGTGCTGACAGGTAGGTGCTTCCCTGAACACTGGCAAAAGTGCAAGCTAGCTTGTAGCCGCAAGACAACAGAAATCACTGAAATTAGTAATCTGAAGTTTGGTGGAATGGTGGTGCAGTGGTTTCGGTTTCAAGCCCGGGGGTAGGGGAGCCATTCTGTGTGGAGTTTGCATGTTCTCCCCGTGTCAGCGTGGGTTTTCTCCACGTACTCCAGCTTCCTCCCAAAGTCCAAAGACATGCAGATTAACTGGTGACTCTAAATTGTCCATAGGTGTGAATGTGAGCGTATATGTATCAGCCCTATGATCATCTGGTGACCTGTCCAGGCTGTACCTGTCTCTCGCCCAGTGTTAGCTGGGATAGGCTCCAGCCCACCCACGACTCCTAACTGGATAAGCGGTTATGGAAATGAATGAATGAATGAATGAAAGTTTGCTGTAAACGTTACCCCAGGCCCACTCTATCTTCTGGTTGTCCATATAAGTTACTGGTGATGTAACTCCGGGTATTCAGACACTAACATTATCAGCTCCTCCATCTTGTCTTCTTCCTGCTTCTGGGATACCCACTTTTTGATCGGCCAAAGCCAGGCGGCAACCTCCAGATGTTTAACACGTGAACTCTATGCAGCAGAGCAAAATCTGTGCGTGTTCACGTGGGCAGCAACCGCTTAATACTTCAATCGCTGTTTCAAACCACCTCCCTTCTATCATCTTCCCCTCATTAAAATGACTGGAGGCAGCGAGTTACTGCACAGCGGTGTAAAGGCCCATAACTGTGGTATTCCCAGAGCTTGGTAAGCTTGTCTTTAAGTCACAAGGTTCTACTTGCCAAATTTGTATCAACTCTCAAATTATTAAGTATTATTAATTAAGTAATTTTGGGCTACTCCTAAAAAAAGCATTTTTAATTTTTCAATATATTAACAGGTTTTTGATTACTTTTTAATGGATATGTTAAATAGTTTATATATTCCAATTCCAATGTCTGAATATTCTTAAGAATTATAACTTCATTGCCCTTTGAAAAGGTGTACTTGTATTATCATTCTATTGCATATTAAAATGACATTTATCGCAAGTATTTCTGGGAAATATATCATCCAACAAAAGTAGTTACCGTGACAAGCAAAAGCCTGAGACATTCATGTTAAGAGTTCATATCTCTGCTTTACCTCAGACGTGGCCCAGTTGACCCATTTACAGCAACACTAGCATTCCTTGGAGCCAGTGAGTTAGACTGTGATACTTGTCAAGTATGCAGTCTGTTTCCTGGACGTTCTTGAACTAAAAAAAAAAAAAGAGCCAGAGGAAAAAGATGCTTGGCAATGCCTCCCTTCACAGCTACACCTCTCAGACAGAAAACACTGCTGTGCCAGTGCAGATGACGTTTTAGAGGAGAAGGGAGGTAGCCTGGCAATGCTGAGGAGGCTGGGAGCCATCTGTGCCTCTGCAAAGCAAGAGTTAAAATACTTTGCAAAATAGCTGCAACCTGCTGACAGCATGCTGAACAGCCTCACATTCTGTCAGAAACAGGGGGACTTTTATTTATTCAACGGACTGAACACCACATCATTCCAGCTCCAATCAGTCCATCTCCTCTTATCTCCTCAATTAAAGCCTCCTCTACTGCAGTTAAGGACGTGCCACTCCAACTGTATGCAGCCCAGACCTCGCCTCTTGAGGACAGATAACAACTCTTTCTTCCCAAATCAGTGAGTGCTTTTCCCTGAATGTGTGTGCGTAACAGAGTGGGAATGAAAACTGTGTCTGACCATATTAATATTTTCCTAAGATCCTCATGCTGAAGAGGGTGAGAACTAATCCTGTTGCAAACACGAGGATCAACACGCACAGCAATGTAAGCTGAATAAAGGGAGGCAAACAAAAATGCTCTGGTAAACTAATCTCAAAGCACATTATTATTGCAGCTACTGTATATGCATGAAGCACCTTGTGATGTCAGGTCACTCTGTTGTCTGGCTTGACAGTAATGCTGCTCAGGATTCATGAACTACACCCAGTCAGCGCCTCTCTCTGGTACCTCATCTACAGCCAACCAGGCCAGAGCACATTTGCATGTTATCTATTCACCACTCTCGCTTTGAATCAAAACACAAGATCTGAGACCTCATTTACATTCACTTCTTAAGAATATATAAACAGAAGCTAATTTTAAGAAGACAACCTGCATCTTTGCATTTTAGCATTAATTTCTGATGGCTTTACCTGATGATAATCTATGCCAGAGAAATTGTTGCAATGTTGATCCCTTTATGAACCAGGAAACAGTGGGTGCACTCGCTGACCTGCACAGGCTTCCAAAAACTGTTCTGCTCTGATGCAGCCAACAGGAAATTCACTATCAAGTTTTGAGTTTGTTTAGAGATTAACCTCAAACTACTTTTCTGCAATAAAGACGTCTGGTTGACATTACTAAAGATGAAAATCTGAACAAATCGTTTTATAAATGAGGCCTTTTCCAATGTCAAGAGACCTGTGGGATATTTTGGACATCTGTATGATTTTAGTTGTGCCTCTGGCAAAACTTAAAACACAGATTTGTCCCTCTATATTGATTGATGACAGGTCACTGTAGGTTAACACCACACAGCAATTAATAGACTTGATGAACTCAGATTGGTACAGCTCAGTAGCCTCCTTGATCTTCATCACTGTGGGGAGCTGGGTGATGGGTATCTCATCTATGAGTCCTTGTGGCTAAAGTTTCACATGAGGGCTGCTCGTTATGAGGAAAATATATGATATGTGATGACGTTAAATATTACTTGCGATAAACAGATATTAAAGTGTACTTAGGTCTGCCGTTCTGCTACTTTCAGTATACTGCTAAAATATGACAAACTGCTTGTTGAATCAAAATGGAAATTTTTTCCAACATACTTTTATTGAACTAAATCAACAATGAACTGAAAACAAAAGCCCCGTTTCCACCAAACACTTTCGGTATGGTACCTTTGGAGCCAAAAGGAACCCTTCAGACATGCTACCTAGACCCGAGCGTTTCCGTTGCAAACGGTATCCTTACGTGTCGGCAGGGTTGTTGTCACTCACTGCTCCGTCCATCATGATGGCCCACCAGTGGATGGAGACAAGAAATATAATGCTTTTCAATGTCCGTAATATTCATTCATTGTGCAAAATAAGAAAAAGCATGTTAGCCGATTCTGATTTCTGATTTTATCATTTTAAGGTCAATATCGGCTGATACGGTTGACGTGTCGATATTATCGTGCATCCCTACGTCTATGACTGCCCAGACTCATATGAAGTCATGACAGCTGACAAAGCTTCAAATATGGATGTTGCTGCAAAGAAGCTATAAATTCATGGATGCTTTATGCACATCTTCAACCCGGCAGCACAGACAACCAATACAACCAGCACAGTTTCAAGATAAGTGTCATCAATTCAGTATCTGACCAAATGTCTCCTCTTTTATTTCTCAGTTACGGCATTGAATAACAGCCAGAAAACATGATGATGTCACAGTGAAGCTGATCTTTGACCTCTCAGATATAAAACAGACTTTACTATTTTTTCTATTTGATATTTGTATGAAATGTTGTCAGAATTAGCGTGAGAATTCTTGAGTTATCGCCAAAAACGTGTTTTGTGAGGTCTTGGTGATCCTTAACCTTTTTGACCACCAAGATCTAATCAGTTCATCCTAAAACCCAGGTGAACATTTGTACAAATTTGAAGATAGTCCCTCAAGATATGTCTGAGATAAACATTCATGAGACTGAGATGGACGGACAGCCTGAAAACATAATGCCTCTGCCCACGGCTTTCTCTGGTGCGGAGGCATAAAAATCCCTAGTGCAATAACACAGTCTTTCACAAGGTGTTTCACACAAGTTGACACTGCGATAGCATAAAAAAAATATATACCTACACTGTACAGCCCTACTGCTTAGCTGTTATCAAGGATGTGCACACTCTTTGCATGTAAAGATTTGCATAAACCTCAGTCTTAATTTCATCTTAAATGCCTAATCAGTACTTTTTTGACTGAGTAAACAAGACAGAGGTATGTCCACGTTTGGACATGCAAATTGCAGACTGTATCTCTACCCAGCTTTTAGACGAGCCATACTGTAAGTACATTTCTTTGTGGTTATATTGGGGCACTGGAGGTTTGAAAAGTGTGCAATTCCCTGATTCTAGATTGCAACATCCACACTGATGTCTGTGTTTTATCTTAATTATATTGAGCCTACAAGTCATTATTATGGTGGCGTCTCCTTCCATAGAAAGCAACTGGAATTCCGCATCTGAGGTGAGCATCTGATGTACAATATAGAGGACAACATCACTGCAGTATCTGCTTTTCACCTTTCTTTCCACAGCTGGACAAGGTCACTCTAAATGTTGTTACCCCACCCCCACCCTAACTAATTTCATATGTCAGTTACAGCACGTGGATGACAGACTCCACTTTGACTCTGCTGCTAATTTTCTACTAACAGTCCCTTAGCGTGCATCAAACATAAGTAAATCCAGGACACCAGCACTGTAGATGATCCTGAGTGTGTGGCACAGCAATGACAGGAGACCATGAATCCCCTTTAGAGTGTCACACATTCCCACTGAGCAGAATGGTCAAGGTGATTGCCAGGTATCATTTTCTGTTTGACAAAACAAGCCATACCACCGCTGTACAACTGGACATGGGTGCTCCCCACATAACCTCTGGCTATAAATAGCAAGCCAATGACAGGAACTGCCTGGATAATGAGTTGAACAGAGGATGAAAGCAGCTATAGAAAAAAAGAGAGGGGGATTCTCTGCTCCAGGCTCTACAAGGACATGCTGAGGATTAGTCCTGGTAAGGGACACTACTGCCTCCATCAATGAGAAACACAAAGTCATGGAATCAATAACAAATTCAAACAGACAGATTGCAAATTTGTTGACAGATGCAATCTTCCTGGCTACAAACACTAGACACAAAAAAGACAGGAGCCTATCGGTAAACATCAATGATTAAAAAACTGTATACAGTGCTTTAGCCTGCATCATTACATCGACATAAGACCAGCCTCCCTCGGTGCTTTCATGTGTCTAGCCCAGCCCGTCCCGAACACAGCCCAGAAGCCGGAGACTATTTCCCCTTCTTGGATGGTTAACCATGAGAAAAACACAGGGTGTAATTACCTACAAACAACATTCACATTGACTGCCTCATAAATGACTGGTGCACTGCTCATATTTGAACTCTTCTTTCTGCCGGCGTAATCAAAAGGAACAGAAGAAAGTGAAAGCTGTTATTTGTTGCCCATTTGGTCTCTCCCAAAGGATCCATGAGCGTTTCCTTACAAGGCTGGCCTCTCCTATAAACACAAGACTACAACATAAGCTCTGCAATTAGGATATTTTACAACTTTTCTTTCCCTTTTGTCGTTATTGAAAAGTCCAGTTATGCTGCACAGTAAGCCATGACCAAAATAGAAAAGGTTTATTATTAAAGCATCTCTATTTCAGGCAGTGATCTGATGTTTCTGGAGCACTTCGGTAATGTAGGTTACAAGTAAATGTTACGTGGCAGGAGTAGAATCGCAGACAGGAGCTTAGTCAGGAGAGTTTGCTGTAATGAAGCATTTAAGGTCCTATTAAAGACATAAACAACAAGCTTCCACATAAAGGCACACTAAACACAACAAGGCCCTGTTTGACTGCTTCACATGGCACTGATCTAATGAGGAACAAATGGCTCGCTCATCATGTGAAGTAAAACTGCTTGCAGTGCATTGAAGTGGTACCAAAGGGCAACGTGCCATTAGTGGCAAATGTGAAATTTACATAAAAACACATGAAAAAAATAAGCAGTGCAGCTGAATTAGTAAATTAATTTGTACAATTGCAGGTTTATTTTGGAGAGAAAACATTAATAACCCTTCAGGCTGGTGCTAAACAGCACCTAGCTACCTTCACTGATTCAAATCTGATAAAAGTAAATCTTTGTATTGTGTATAGATCTTGAGTTAAGGGCTTTATCTACCACTGATGGTACTGAGGTCATATCCTCTGTATTTCTGAGGAAACTTTGGGGATTTTTGCAACCTAGGAGGACTTTAACATGAAAAACTTGGCCTAAACATGGGGGGATTCTACTCTATACCATAACACCAATATTTTAGACTCGATTTATTCAGTGTTTTTGCCAGTTTAAATCATGGGGTCCGTTTGTTTGAAGAGGAAGAGACTAAAAAAATCTCCTGAACATCTGGATCTTAAACTATCAGAGAAAAAAGGTAAGCACACATTAGCAGGTGCTGGGTGAGCGGCCCGTCTCTGACATGCCAAACAGCGTCAAAGAAACACTGATTTTTAACTTGAAACTGCTTTAATCTGTGTTTTACCTGTTTAAATCCCCAGGGGTCTTATTTATAAACACTGCGTATGCACAAAACGAGGCATGAAAAAGGAGTACGCCACTTCACACGCAAAAGTTGAGCTCTATAAAAACAGACTTGATGGGAGAAACGTTTGGGAGACAGGAAATTTGTGACAGACAGTGACATGGAAGTCTGATTGTAGAAACTGTCAAATATTTTCTGGCACACACCATTTTTGTCTTTGTTCGTATGTACAATTTCAGTAGAGATCCTACGCATTGTTTTATAAATGAGGCCCCTGGTCCATTTGTTTTGGAGAGAAGGAGACCTCTGCGGATAATTTGGCTCCCGGTAAAAATCTCCTGAACGTCACATCTCAAGTTGTCAGACAAAAAAATTTGTGCACACATTAGCAGGTGCTGGGCTAGCTGCCTGTCTCTGATGAGCCACACAGCATAGGAGAAACACTGATTTGTACGCTAAACTACTTTATTCAGTTTTTTTACCAATTTAATTCACCGGGTCAATTTGTTTTAGAGCGAAGGAGACCTCTGTGGATAATTCAGCTCACGCTAAAAACCTCCTGAATGTCTGTACAAAAAAAAAAAGTGAGCACACGTCAAGTTACCAGAGACAATCGGTGCGCAGAAACAAGCAGGTGCTGGGCTAGCAGCTCTTTTGTGATGTGCCAAACATCATAGGAGAAAACCTGATTTGTAACGTGAAATTGCTTTATTCAGCATTTTTACCCGTTTTAATCACCTGGTCTGTTTGTTTTAGAGAGGAAGAGACCTCTGTGAATAATTCGGCTGGTGAAAACCTCCTGAAGAAAGAACACTAAAGGAATCCTAACCGGGAGACGTTTCAGCTCACTGCTAGATGCCACTAAATCCCCCTGAATCTTAAACAATTTTCCCATTAAAAACGTACACACAGTGGGTGTTCTTGAAGCCCATTCCAATATTTTTTAGACTAGGTTTAGATTTCAATTTAACAACTTTTTTTTTCCCAACAAAACAGCCACTACAAAAAAGCCACGACATACCTCGTGTAGATAGGCTATGTATTCCTGGCAGTGTAAGGCTTTGAAGCAGAATTTAGATTTGTTTGTTAAAGAAAATAAATCAAGAAAAGTCTGTCAAGCTCAAATAACACACGAAATATCCAAATAATTAAAAATATTAACAGACTTTCATTTTAGTTTCTGGATTTTCTTGGGGTGTGTGTATGTGTAAGCTGCAGTATCTTCACTGTCTTGTTAGATAATGTAACTGACATGTCCCTTCACACAGGAGAAAACCCACAGAGTTGTCAGGTAAAACATTACTCTACCAAAGACAACACCATCACTGCATGTATTAATACTTCTTTCCAGTCGTGTTGGACTAAACACTGAGACAGAAAGAGGCAGATGGGGAGTATTGATCCAGCACGGATCCTGTTGAACTCCGGAGGCTGCAACGTTTCCAAGTACACAGTGAAATTCAAGATGTGAAGCCACGTAAAAACGTAAAATAACGTCCTGTTTCCAACCGTGTTTATTCCACTTGTTCCCCAAATGAGACACTCGCACAGTGACACGTTCACTTAGCATGTAAACAACCTGTCCTCTGGCTATTTATATGACAGACGTAGTCATATCAGGAAAGACACGTCTGCTTCACAGTGACTCATTAAATTAAAGGAGCGGATGTTGCTATATTGTTAACGCTGCTAACAAACAGGCTGTCATCAAAGTCAGTTTGGCGTCGCTCTCAAACCAACTGACACCGCGCGACTCTCTGTGACAGCTTCGTTAACGTCCGCCGACAAACACCGTTAACGGTAAAGTTTACACATTTTAACTCAACACATTATTAAAAAGAAGAAGAAGAAAGGCTGCGACACACTGTCAGAGAGAAAAGCTTCATCTCACCTGTTCAGTGTCGCTGCTGCTGCTGTTGTTTGATCAGGATGCTGCTGCCGCCGCCGCCTCACGCACGCGAGTCATTAAAGTGTTACCACCGGCCTGCTGGAGCCGGTAGGTGGAGCGCGTGGAGAGAGTTTTGGCGCAGTGCTCGAGGAGACTTCTGGGAAATGTAGTCTTTCTATCTATCAATGGCTGGAAGGCACCAGTGGAGTCTCCAACAATTTAAAAATAGAATAAAAAAATAATTATAACAACAACAGCAATAATAATAAAACTAATAATAATAACAATAACTCTATTATTGTTTTTATTTTATTTCATTTATTAATATTTTTTTTATCCAAACATACTGTTGGGGTTAAAAAAAAAGACTTTTTAAAAACACAGTCACTCTAGTCACTCCATAATAATAATAATAATAATAATAATAATAATACAAATAACAATAATAATAATGATTATTATTATTATTATTATTATTATTATTATGAAGTGTATGTCTTTTTAAAAAGTATATTCAAAACTATATAATAATAATTATCATTATCATTTATATTATTATAATTATGATTATTATTATTATTATTATCATTATTATTATTATAATTTTTCATACTTACAAATATTAAGTATTATGCCTATAGCTAAATAAACATATACAGTACATGATATGTACATAGAACAAACAATGTTAAAATAGCCAAATACTACTACTACTACCAATACTACTACTACTACTACTACTACTAATAATAATAATAATAATAACAATCATTAATATTATTATGATTATTATCAGAATTACAATTATCATTATTATTGCCGTTGTTGTTGTAGATATTATAGATATTAAAAAAAAAAAAAAAAACACCACAGGGGGGACACATTTACAATGCCTAAATATTGTCAATATGTAGTTAAGATTTAGGCTAATTTAGCATAATGATAATGATAAACTTTATTCCAGACTCAAATCCATATAAAATACATACAAAAACACAGACAATACAATAAAAACAACACAACAAGTAAGTTTAAAACACATACAGGCATGTTTTTATGGGGGTAAATATTAGTACTGCTTGATGGTTATCAATTTTTTTTCTTTATTGTTGTATTTCTTTATGAGAACCTGGTTGGGATTGTGCTTGAATGCTGGACATTTAAAGAAACCAAGATAGCATTTTGTATATTTTGTATAAAACTGTATACTAATCTAAAATACACAGTAAACCTTGTACAATCTAAGGCAAATAGATACGACAGTCCAACAAAAATATCTTAGAGCTTCCTTTGCTAACTTTATGAAGTAGTGTTTATTGACTTGGTGCAAGTTACTGAGAGAACCTAATGGCAGGCTCTTGGCTGGTGTTGTATTGGAATATATGTGTTTAAATAATATTCCGTCATTCTCTTGATTTAAATAGGGGAATTCAACACCCGTCTGAAACAGCTGCAACAAAAATATATACATAAAACCTCCAAAAATGTATGATTTATTGTAAGGATGAGATGTCTTTTTTAATAAAAGTTTTAAAACATTATATAAAAACCATAATATTTGCTTTATGTTGACTGTGTGGTGAAATGAAGTAGAACAGTGGTAACTAGAAGCTGCAGGAAATACATTTTTAAGTATTTATATGAATATTTAATTATTCAAATATTAAATCTGAACGTATTTTTAACTTTATTTATTTATTTGATAATGCAGTTTATATTAAAAGATACATAATCATATCGATATACATATAGTTGTGTATTGATATGATTATGTATCTTAAAAAATAAAACCTACTCCATAATGTTACTGCTAGTAGTCTACCCATAATGATTTAGGTAAGATGGAAAAAATAGGCCTATAACAAACATTGTGCATGTACAGTACAATTTAAAAAGACACAAGCAAAGCATTGTGTAACCCTGAAGGTAGAATTTACAGCAGCACTTGCTGACGTCAGGCAGGTTGTTCCTGTGTGTTGAATGTGCTGACAGGAATTTAAATAAATCTTATCAGGGAATAAAATACATTTTCAAAAATACCTTTCAAATATATGTGATCTTATTTGCTTCGGTTTACTAATTTATGAATTGTTATAAATGTAAGTGTTAAAACAATATTACAAACAATACAAATGTGACGAATCTGCCCGCGCGCGTCTTGGACTACATTTACCTACAGCGTGTGTCATTGAGAAACATGGCCGCCTCCACGGGAGCTACGAACGTTGCTGCCTCCGATTTACAAGATCCCTCTCCGGCGGGTCCGAGCATGGACAGTCCACCGCTTCAGTACAGTCTGATCCTGGAGCACCTGATCGGGGACAAGAGGCCCATAAAGGAGCTGAGTCCCGGTGTCATGGGGGGGCTGCCGGTGCCCGTGAAAACCGACGAGCAGAAGATGATCGAGAGGGGCATGGAGAGCTGCGCCTTCAAGTCTGTGCTGGCCTGTGTGGGAGGTAAGATATCAGCCTGACATTACAGGTACACATCACAGCTGTTTGATGTCTGTGTGGGTTTAGCTTTAGCGCTAAACTAAATGTTTTAATATGAGATTTGACTGTGCTGTAAACTGGTGTCAGAGCTCCGAAATCAGCTGCACATGTGGAGGAAGAGGACTGGAAGAGACGCCGGTGTTATGAGGCATACTGATACAGAGCTCAGATCATTGACTGACTGACAGAAGGCAACGTTTTCTTGCATCTTACATCTTTATTTTTATAACACTTATTTTGTGTGGTTTAATTGTGTTCCTCGTATGTAGTTCCTGTTGCTCAATGTTGTATAGTTTATGAACAGTTTTTATCATTGTTCTCTAATAATTTTATTTATTTATTTTTGTATTTTAAAGTGCCTTAACTTTGTTTTGAAAAGTGCCATGTAAATAACATATTATTATCATTATTATTATTATTATTATTATTATTATTATTGTTATTATTATTTATTTGAATGACTGTATTATTTTATTTTAAGCTATATTATTATTGATGTTATTATGTATTATACCATATTATTGTGTTACATACATACCAGACTTTTACTTTACTAAATTGTATCATACTAAATTATATTATATTTGATATTGTGTTTTACTCTTGCACTATACTATATTATGTTACACTAGATTATTATTATATTTGTTATTATTAGAAAATAGAAATAGAAAGAACTTTATTAATCCCCAAAAGGAAATTCAGCTATCCAGCAGCTCATAATAAAAATTAAATAAAATACGTTAAAATAAAAGTAAATGAGCAAATAGACATTAAATTAAGATAAATTGTCCATTACACAAAATTGTATCATACTGTATCATATTATATTTGATATTGTGTTGCACTGCACTATACTATTTTATGTTACACTAGATTATTAAAACAAGCTGTCTGAAAACGACGCTTTGGGAATCTGTGATGCTAATTAAATATTTTACAGACCAAAGATTCACTGATAATATGAAATGATTGCTGTGACATTTCCTGTACTTTACACACATGTGATTAATTACTGTAAGGAAATCATCATATTTTATTCTTCGAGTCTGTAAATATTGTTGTGCTTCATTGTGTGGACACTCATGCTGGTGTCTTTGTTCTCCGCAGGTTTTGTCCTCGGAGGAGCTTTTGGTGTTTTCACAGCCGGCATCGATACCAATGTTGGTATTGATCCCAAAGACCCTCTGAGAACTCCGACAGCACGAGAAGTACTCAAAGACATGGGCCAGAGGGGGATGTCCTACGCCAAGAACTTTGCCATCGTGGGCGCCATGTTCTCCTGCACAGAGTGCATCATAGAATCAGTAGGTCACACTGCTTCTTAATGAAATCCTGCTTGTCATATTGTTACTGTAATGCCATTTAATATCACATGTAGAATGTGTTTTGGGAACCTCATGTTTGTGTTCTGCTTTTATTAAGTCTCCTCAGAATGGTGTGATGGTGCCCTCTGGTGCTAAACTGCTGTATTTGATCCTCCAAGTGATGATGTGCAAAATAATCCATTGTAACTTCTCTCCTGTGTGTTTTTCACCTGCAGCACAGAGGTAAATCTGACTGGAAGAACGCCGTGTACAGCGGCTGTGTTACTGGAGGAGCCATCGGATTTCGTGGTATGTGACCTGGTGTCTTCACTTTGATGTTTTAAATTTAAAGTGGTATATTTCTCTTGTCCTGACGTGTATTGTTTGTCTGTCTTGCAGCTGGTCTGAAGGCTGGGGTGCTGGGATGTGGAGGCTTCGCTGCATTCTCTGCTGCCATCGAATATTATTTACGGTGAACCACCAAAGAGTGGCTCTGTGGACTCAATGGATTCACATGTGGGAAATCCAGCTTGTGAATATTTACCTGCACACGGAGGATTGCTGCATAAGAAGAACTGATGTATTCGGTGGAAGGGGCAGGATTTTTGTTGGTAAAAGAACTGTGTTACTTTTACTATATGGACAATTTGAGCACAGCAAAGTAGCTTCATGTGGAGAAACTGAGCAGAGTGGATCTGCTTCTGTGTCGAAGGTTTTAAGGATGAGATGAAAATGTTGAACCCAGTTCACCTCCATTCTGAGCCACGACCAACTCAAATGGGACTCAGATAAACGCTGTTATTCATTATTAGAATAATGTGTCTACTCAACTAATCTACATCAGAATTATTTATATGAATAAAGATGTTTTTGTTAACTTGTTCAAAACTTTTCTTCTTGAGGTTTACCAGTGTCCATGTCCACGAAACCTTAATCTGCCTTTTAACAATAATAGTCTTGATGCGAGAGAGTTGGAGTTGACAGAGATTGTTTTTGGGGTTTCCGCCATGATCGCTGTCCCAGGCCTTGCGTACCAACAGAGCATTTACAGAGCTAAATATAAATTTGGGGCAGGTGTTTTAATCAATTACGAGTACAAAGTTGCCAAAATCAAAATCATTGGGAGAGTCATGGGAATTGTTTGAAGCAAATAGCGACATTATAGGTATCATGTTACTTTTTTTTTTTGTGGGGGGGGGGGGTCATTTAGCTCAGGCTATTTATGATTTTTGTACTGTACTATACTGAAAAAGGAGCCTCCATGCTGCATGATCTTAACATTTAATATGGAACGTGTCCAGACTGTTAGCACATGTCAGTGTCTTACTATTAAATAATGTGTTTATCTAGGAAGTCGAAACATTTTCTAAACAAACAAATTTTCTAAAAACAATTCCAATCTGAAACGTAACTAAAGCTGTCAGACAAATGTAACGGAGTAAAAAGTACAACCAAAGTAGAAGTTTAAAGCTGCACAATGGAAAAACAGTAAAATACAAGTAACTCAAAGCAGAGAGAGAGATAACCCAATCTGTGAAAAGAATAATGTATATTTGTTTTTTAATATTGTGTCATAGTTATTTCAGAAGAGAAAGTTACAGTGCTTGTAAATAAGGGCCAAAGCCAAAAGCATTTTCTAATGGTAACATTTCAGTACTGGAGTTAGACCTGAGCAAGAAAAGGAGACAAAGACCACCTATTGTGGAAAATATGCAATTTGGAATAAAGTTCCAAATTGATTCTGGGTCACAGAGAATTCTTTTTGATCCAGGTGATTTTAAAGGTGTAGATCAGGGTAGTAAAATCTAAGATGGTGAACATTCACAGGTCATCTCTGAATTGACCACCAGGGGGCACAATATGCAAAGATCTGAACCTTAAATTATTGAATGTGCTGTAGTCTTTCAGGGGGAGAAAAACTGCTGTTACTGCGCAAGTTTAAGATGATGTATGAATGATTTCAGTGCATCAGGTGGGAAAAACATAAATAGATGAAAGTCACTATTCTGACATTTCCTGCAAGCACTGTTTACCAAAACTCAAAATGACACACAGGTGCTGATTATTGTTGTCACATGCTCCATTTAATCAGCATTATCTTACAATATGTGGACATGAAAATGTTATGATGTAGAATCTTCGTCGTTATTAACAGTTAAACCTTATTCACGTGAAATGGTACATCATGGACAAATGAAATTGTCACCAAAAACTTGAAGCTCTGACCAAGTGCTGTTAAACAAATATGACCCTTACCGGCTTGATGGGGGCGCTAGACTTAATGGTCAACTTTGAAAGAATATAACTCCTGTGCTTCAAGTCCTACTTACACTGAACTTAGTACAGTTTCATCAACCATTAATGGCTGCCTCACTACATTTCCACCATTTTGAAATTTTTGAAAAACACATTTTTGATATGTTCTCCTAAACCGTAGATGCCACATGGACCAAGTTTTCTGTGAATTATTATTGGGCCAAGCAGGATCATGCACCATGCCACACTGCAAACATCACTCAAGAATGACCCAAGGAATGTGACAAAGACCTCAAAGTGTCAACCTGGCCTCCAAATTCCCCAGATCCCAATCTGAATGAACATCTGTGGCATGTGTCGTGACTCCACCTCACAACCCACTGGACTAAATGGATCTGCCACCAACGCACTGGCGCCAGACACCGCAGGACACTCCCAGAGATCCTGTGTCCATGCCTCAATGGGTCAGAGCCAAGTCCAATCCAAGGAGGCCCCACCTTGGATTAGGGGAACATCTGGGGTACTGGCACATCACAAGAATCCTTTAGCAGATTGGGACCTGGGAAATTTAGAAGCCAGGTCGACACCTTGAGCTTTTTCTCACACTCCACAGGCCATTTATGAACAGTTTTTGTAGTGTGGCATGGTGCATTATCCTGCTGGGGGGCCACTGCCATTGGGGAGTACTGTTGCCATGAGGGGGGGGGTACTTGGTCTGCAACGGTGTTTGAGTGGGTGGAACATGTCAGGTGGTATCCACATAAATACCAGAACCAAAGGTTTCCCAGCAGAACAATGCATTGGAACAAAATAATCAAAGTTATTCACTTCACCTGTCAGTGGTTTGAATGTTTTGGCTGACATGTTTCCAGAGAGACTCAATCATTGACACAGACGGACACAAAGTGAGAGTGTTTTGGTAACTTTTATTTTACTAAAAAAAAAGGGGGAGAAAAGTTCACATTGACATTTAGTCTCAATATTACAGTATATTGAAATTCTTCTCAAAGGAAGTAAAATACAACATTTTTTATTCCATTTTAATCTTATATTAAAAATATCAAATAGTACTCATCTAGCAGTGCTTACAGTATCTTAAGATATGTCGCAGGCTTGATAGCAGAAAGGTTGGCTTTGTACATAGCAGAGATGGGCGTTTGCCGGTCTTAGCGAGGGCCTTGCAGAGACAACCTACCTTTGTGTTACCTGGCCTGGTCTGATTGACAAGCTGAACATGCAATGAGGGCAACTACACAAATCAACTCTATAGATTATACCGGTGCAGTAAGACACTTGGAACAGGCTTGCAATGAAACAACAAGAAAAAAAAGCTAAATGTTCCATTCACTGTGTTTTTTCCCTACAACCCTCATGTCACAGAGTGCCCTCTCTCCTCTACAAAGTGATCTGAAATTAATTGGCAGACTTTTTTTTTTTTCAGTACAGCTTACCAACCATGGACATGGTGAATGAGAAAATCAGACTAAAAATAACGTCACTACCTGAATAAACTTCAAAAAACAGACTCCTTAGAGCATTTCTCTAGTTGCACAGAACTGTACAGGCACACATATTATATATATTTAAAATAAATAGGGCTAATTTGGCCAAGACTCACTGGGGAGGGCAGCTCTCTCTTGTTTGTCAGCACAGAGAGACACGTCACCAGCCGTTTATTAGGGTGGCTCCCAGCCACTTCTACACCTCACAAGTTCTCATAGTCCCTTAAACACACAGACACACACACACATGTGCACGCACACACTCACTCAAGTACATCCATATCGTCACTCACACACCCCGGCCTCCTCCACCACATGCACAAAGCCAGAAAGACAGAAAAAAGGAAACAAAACAGCTGCTGAACATAATTATTAAACATGTAAATGCCATTTTTTTCTGGAATGCCTCTGATCAGGAAAAAGAAGCTGAGTCGACTCATCAAACCAGCGTCTGGACAGGGCTCGCTTATGACACACACCGGTATGATCCTGTGCCACCGCGCCAGGCTGTGGGCTCGGACCCCCATCGATCTTTTCCACAGTGGTCCCAGAATGCCTTGTTGTCTTGTCGGTGGGAGGGGCGGCTCTGCTCTCCTCACATTACAAACAGGACATGTGACTACTAGACGACCAGGAAATCTCCTTCACGACCTCCCTACGTGCTCGGCTCCATCTCTTTTTAGGAATTGGGGGGGGGGGGGGGGGGGGCAGACAGGAGGGATGCGTGTTTTGGGGGCTGTACAGTCAAGATGAGCTGCCTGCTGGACGGAGAGGTGAGGCAGGAGGACCGAGTGGCGAGGACCAAGGTTTGTATGGAGTCTCTCACGCTCTCCTCTCCAGATGGCGCCCTGAGGGAGGCGGGTGGGGACTAAACGTCAGTGGAAAAGTAGAGCGTGTTGCGCTTCAGTTCGGCAAAGGAGATAGGAGGATGCTGCAGGTAATAGAGCAGCACCTGGACCTGTTAAGAAAGAAAACAAGTTTGTTTGGTTAAAAATTTGTTTTAATTCTTTCCAAATTAAAGTGGAGACAGACAACTTGTCAACTTTTCCAAGAGATATTACTGTCGCTGCCGTTGTTGCAGAGACAACAAGAACACTTTCCATTGTCCTCTGAGCCTAGCAACCACCAACAAACAGGACACACTGCTTTATGTTTTCCACAATTAACTCAGCTGTGTCATCATCCAGCATTTCTGCTACTGGATATAGTCACAGCAAAGAACTTACACTGATACTTTTGGTAAGTGGGGATAGCTGGGGAGGGGAGGCGCTGCAAAGTGATGACACAGAATCAGAGGAGAGACAGAGCGCACATGAGAGACTACTGAAATAACAAAAGGAAGAGAAGGAGAAGTGGGGCAAGGGTTCACGTCCACGCCAGCCCTTAGCTTGTACTCAATGCTTTAATATTTTTCCATCCATCCATTTTCATCCGCTTATCAGGGGCCGGGTCAAAGGGGCAGCAGGCCAAGCAAAGCACCCCAGACGTTCCTCTCCCCAGCAGCACTTTCCAGCTCCTCCTGGGGGACCCTGAGGCATTCCCAGGCCAGATGAGATATGTAATCCCTCCAGTGTGTTCTGGGTCTGCCCCGGGGCCTCCTACCAGTGGGAGGTGCAACAGGAGGCATCCAGGAGGCATCCTGATCAGATGCCCGAACCACCTCAACTGACCCTTTTCGACGAGAAGAGCAGTGGCTCTACTCCGAGCTCCCTCTGGATGTCCGAGCTCCTTACCCTATCTCTAAGGCTGAGCCCATAAAATCAAAAAATATTTAAAAACTACAACATAAAGGATGTTTATATTGTTTTGTTCGAACTACGCTTTTCGTCATCTAAAGCAACAATTTCACTACAGTTGTACATCTACAGCACAAGTTATCAATCTGACTGTGATCTAACACTGGCTGCCATTCACCTTTTATGAATGGGTGCAGTACATAGTTTTATCTATAAGGTCACTTGGATCTACTTCCTCATCATTTTTTCTTCCACAAATGAACCACCTGATGTGAAGCAGACTGTGTCTTCCTATGCTTGAATGTCTCTAAGTAAAAATTATTACAGAACAACTTTGCTCTCTTTTAGAGTTTTAAATGATAATTATGACTCTTGTGTTTGACTGCTACGAACTATTTAATTGTTAGTTAATATTTAAGGATGTCTGGCTGCTTTGAAGTTGGACTGCTGCTTAATTCAGCACTTATTTGGAAAGTTGTTCTTTGCTCTGTTATCTGCCTGAAGCTGGATTCTGCCTTTGTTAATTGCTTCTTGAAGTTTGTCTGCAGTCTGTGTTTAACTCAGTCTGCTGCTTAGCAACAGCTCCCGTGAAAAAACACACCACCCTGACCTGTGACTACTAAAATAAAGTTTAAAGAAAACCTTTTTTATGATTTTGATGAATTCTGACAGTCAGTTAAGTCACAAATGAACACGTCTGGAAAATCTGCTTTATTAAAACAGTCTAATGTTCCACAAATGTCCCTGAATCCCTCCTTTCATGGGTCTCATCAGACGGGCATATGTCTGGAAAACTTAATTTGATTCACTCTTTGTTTAACGTTGCTAGCAGTTTACCAGGAAACACAGGTTCTTGTCGGTAATTTAATTTACAATATGTATTTTACTCACCTGAGAAGGTGCATTTGTGAGTCTGTGTCTCTAAAACATGTCCAGCAAAGTCTTTATTGCTGCTACATGGTTCTTTTATTAAAATAAAGGAGAATCCATCATATGAGATTATGTTGAGGATATGGCAGCGGAAGCATCTTTCTTTGGTGTGTGACATTTTGTATACTTGCGCTATAAACATTTAGAATTTAAAGAAGCCCCAATACAAACACTCAGCTTCACTGTAGTGGACTGACGGGACCTCCTGCATGTGCACGCTGCCCCATTTATGATGATTTACTCTGGATGTTGTTTATTCTGCCAAGGCAAAAAAAAACATTTGTGCACAGGAAACTCATCTCTCAGTAGAGATGAATGGATGGCCTGCAGCCTAAATACAGCTGGGAGAGTAGACCGCAGTGACAGGGGTCACTGAGCGACGTGGGAGTGAAATTCATCCGGAAAACATGTGCGCCGACCGAGGAAATCTGCATGTACGCACCAGTCTACCATCTACGATGTACAGTCACAGAGGGGATGCATACTGAGTTTTTGTAGATTCATAGGTCCGAAAACTAAAACTTTGTCTAAACATTGCTACAACTGTGTGAAAGGTAAACATATCCACACAATTATTAGTTTTAAGGCAGCATCAGGGCTGGAAATTAGCACCAGCCATTAGCCAAATGCTAATAAAATATGCAAGTGGCTGCTAGTTTTGCGTCACTCACCAGCCGAAAAAAACCCAAAACAACGGCAAACAAATGAGTTGCTGCTAGATTTTGGAATCCACCGGCCACAGAGGCAGATGGACTAAAAAGTTAATTTCCAACCCTGGTCAGCACCAAAATGCGTCTGTGTGTAGGTACCTGTGCCATCACGTCATGTGACCAGATGTCAGAGGCGGAGGTGATGTGCTGTCCCTTCGTGCTCTCTGACTCTGAGGGCCTGAGCAGAGTGGGGCCAAACACAGTGGCCAGGTTATGGAGGGACATCTTGTTGATGGGCTCCTTTTCAGCCACCCTGTAAAAAAAACAAAACAAAAAAAAACAAAGACAAACACCAGGAAGCCTGTCAGTCAAAGAGGGCGGGGTTAAAACATTGGAGAGACAGTCAGGGGTGCCATGTTGAAGGCAGCCATTACAAACGTAGGCAGAAACTGAACACAGAACTGTGGCTGTACCGTGAAGGTCAAAAGATGGTGTTGATCTGAAGGTTTAAATGAACACTGTTAAACTACTACTGCTGACTACCTCTCTTTAAATAATAGAAAACAAATCTTCTTTAGCAACTATCCAGAGTTCAAAGTATTTTCACTGTTCCTTGCAGGGGAACTGGTCTGCAGCCAGGCTTCGTACAAAACACACTGATACTGATGAACAACAACAGGACATAGTTTACTGAGTGGTTCAGAAGGATGTTCCACAGCACCCAGGTCAAAAATACAAGTAAACAATGTGAGCAATCAGTGCAAAGGTTAACACTATCTACCATTCAACATGTAAATGGCAGCATTTTATGGCTTGGTCCTAATTATAAGCACTTTAAAATGATGATCTGAGGCTAACAGTTCAAACTCTGAGTTTCATATGTTAGGACCTCTCCGTCTGACTGAAAATAGACCTCTGCCTGTGAGATGTTTGGGAGGATCACAATTAAATGACTGTTTGGTTGAATTTATCTGTGAGTTAATCTGAAAATAAGACATGAGATGGTCTAAAACAGCAGTTCCCAACTGGTCCAGATTTCTCCTCAGTCATTAGCTCAAGGTCCACACAGTTTAATATATTCAGCGTCATACTTGCATTTGGCCATGTCGTCGAGCTAGTTTGCTGTTTCTGTTAAGTAGATGTCAGTTAGTCACTAACTCTACAGCAGGAAACGCCACATCAGAATAAAAGCTCTGTGCCAGAAATTCACTTTGCTTCAAAATAAAGTGTGTTTTTTACAAACTTGACGCATTCACAAGTCACTTATGGTCCGTTCAGAATGGACCCGCTACCCATTTTTGGACCTCAACCCATCAGTTGGGACCTTGTTTAGATTACATACACTGCTACATGTAGCTAGATGCTAACATCAGCTAAACATGATTTGAGTTTAAAAGCTTTTATTTGTGATTTTTCAGGGTAGAGAGTGTCACTATTTTATAGTCATTCCTCCGGTGCGATGACGGTGTGGAAAACCTGACTAATTGGAGCAGACAGCTTTTTCGGGAGAAGGGCTTAAAGAGATAGGAAATAAAACGCACTGGAATACAGGTATATTATGGCAGACAGTATGAGAAAAATAAAGTGAATGTTAAAGCATGCAAACATGTTCTAGTAGAAACCCAAAACACAAGAATAAACCTGAGCATGGGCAGAAAATATCTACTGCACTTCAAAATAATGTGTGTTTTTTACAAACCTGAAACATTTGTGAGTCACTTTTCTGATTATACCAACAGACATGGTTTCTTTTTTACAGACAGGTGGCCTAACTGTGATCAGTGTGAGTCCCTGTCTATGTCTGTGGGTTACTGCGTGCATGTGTGTACCGTTTGAGGTGCTCCAGCAGAGTGAGGAAGGTCATGAGGTTGGGGTCGGGCAGGGAGCGTAGGAGGTGCATCATGCAGTTCTCCTTGGCTGCCGGGTCTGAGAGCGCTGCGAGGGAGAGGAAAAAAAGATGTCAGATTCAATTATGGGACGACAGCTTCCTAACTTGCCCTTATCTCTTCCAGCTGGGCAAATTTAACTCCCCACTGATGACAAACACACACTTCCAGGACTAAGAGGTCGCACCTATGCCCTCCATGAAGGCGGGGTAGAGGCGGTCGGTGAGCAGAGGCTCCGGCAGCTCCCTGAAGTACAGCTTCAGTGTTCCTGCGATGGCGTTGATGTCCATGTCACTCAGCATCACCAGGATGTCTTTGGTATCTACAGGTCAGATATGGAGGATAAACAATAACTTGAGCATGTATAAATAAATACAGGAATAAATATTTAAACAAAAGAAAATGCATAAATAAATACTGAAATAAATGAAAAAAATGCATAAATAAATAAAAGTTGATAGTTAAACAGGACATAAATAAATAAATACAGCAATAAATAAGTAAAAAATGAATAAATGCTGAAACAAATACATAAATAAATTAATGAATAAATGTAAAAAAAAAATTAGATAAACACATAAATAAATAAGTAAAAGTTAATTAAACTGGACAAATATCTTAAATTTATTTCTACATTTTTGGATAACTACATTTATTCATTTCTGTGTCTGTACATTAATGAGGGAGGAGGTCCTAACCTCTGCATTTATTTCCATATTTATTTATTTATTTATTTAGTGATACTTATTTTACTTTCCATCCTCCATAGTCAGACACAAACAAAGAGCGATTGGAAAGTGAACGCACTGCATTATTACAGCCGAACAATAACACAGCTGCTCTCTCCGTCTCCGAGAATGATGTAATCTCTCAATAACCTCACATCCAGACGGAGACAGATGCAGACGTGCTTAATGATACTACACACAGAAATGTAAGGTGATACTGTGCTCCGCTTGGGACCGACGCTGAGAGACTCTTACACAACATAAAACTTGAACGCTTGACAGCTGTTGCTTCTCATCTGTCCTGGCCCCCCAATTCTCACGTCTACTAGGTGCTAGATCGAAGGTCTCGATTACTTAAACCTCTGGGCTGCAGGGATGTTAAAATCTGAGTGTCAAACACTTCATTTCCTGCATTCTGGTTAATTTATGCACCAATTTATGCCTTTTCTGCATCAATATCATGGTACTCCCTGCTTCAACCGTGCATAGTTGCTTGATCGTCTTGTCGTTTTATGGCAGATTGCAAACATTGCTTTATACCCCCATAATTTATTCCTAAGTTTAATAATATATATACTAAACTTCCAGTGTTTATGCATGCACTAAATCTGTAACAGCTACATGCTTGATGACTGCTGTGGTGTTATATAAACTGACGGGATAAATGATTAGATGTAGGTCACCAAACTATCAGCTTAAAAGGGAAATTCCAATGATTCACTGATGGGATTTTGCTGTTACATATAATACAATCTGTTGTGTTGTTGAAACTGTTGTTAGTTCTCAAGTCAAGATGATGGGATGGACAGTCAGTGGAGTCTTACTGGTGTCAAATGCAGTTTTGAGGGCCTGGATATCCGTGGCCACCCCTGAGATCCTGTAGATTCCCACTTCGTCAATTCCCCTCTTCTCCACTTCCTCAATGCACTGACGGACGATGTAAGGCACCTTGGAGCGCTCGCGCCTGTGGACATGAACAGCATGTTATCTTTTCTGATAATGTAGGTACATTTACAGATTTATCTGTTTGCTAGCTCAAATATATAACAATAAATGTGCATAAAGCTGCAAAGACTTTATTTTATTTTGAAGGTAACAGCACATTCTGGTTTCATTAACGGAAACATGCTCACTTTGTCACCACGTTGATTTTGACTCCAAACACCCCACTCTGTTTTTTGGATGGCGTTCTCTTCAAGCTGAGGTCCCGACTCGTAAACTTCATGGAGAATTCCACTTTGATCTGAAGAGAAAGGAAACTGCGTTACTCAAAGAAGAACCGAACTTTGGGACCCCGACAACTTCTATGTTTTTCTTTGCATTGAGATTTAGCGGTTTTGACATTGAAATTTAATACCTGACATATTCAAGCTCAACATTTTTAACATGTGGATTTTATTGTAAAGATTACAGCCAAACAGATTTCTTTTTTGAGATTTCCTGATATTTAGGGCTGCTCCCTGAAAGTTGATGAGTCGCCTCGGTGACCCCCTCAGTTGACAGGGAAATCTTCAAGTTGCACTGTCATTATTTTTCAGTGTGCATTATATTATATTTTTATATTCTAACAGGATGAACAGGTTTGATGACAAAACCTGAGGCGGAGAGGTCTCAGAAGACGTCTGTAATTTGGCAGCATTTTTAACTTCTGAAGGACAAAACTAACAAAGTAAGATGTCAGCAAAATTCACCTATCGTTCAACATCATTGAACATGGCCGACCACTTGAGACAGGTAAGCTGTATAGCAATTATCTGGGCTGATTTACCACACATGAAATGCAGGCAATAAGTCTGTTTAAGGCTATGACACGTTATGTACTTTATACCTCTGCTAGGGCCATCCCACATACAGTAGTGACGATGATCATAGCTCGTCTTTTACAAACAGCATCACAGATTTCATTGCGCTAGATATGATACATGATACAACATTATCATGATACTTAAGTCACTATACAATATTATTACGATTTTAAATACGTAAAGATGTGGTAAGTATTGCCCTAAAATATACTGCAGTTTATTACCTTTTTTTTAACTGTAAATTATGTTCCCAAAGGAAAACTTTGTCAACATCTCTTTTATCTAATAAGATAAAGTTTTCAGTCTATTCATCTCACTTCGGTCATCTTTTTTTTTTTTTTGCAGTGGCAAAATGTGTCTGTTGGACTGACAACGCAGCTGATTATATTATTCTAGTAGGCTACCTAAAGTTTAATTTGTAATATTAATAATTTGTATAATAAAAAAAATGGGTACTTGGCCCTGTGTGACGATACAGTATTGCCAAACAAAAATAGTGCAACACTATGCTGTATCAATTTTTTCCCCCACTCCTACTAGATATGAGGCCTGTGAATATTACTGAAGGTGCAGGAGACGGAACAAAAAGTTGGACGCTCGTATTATACAGGTAAATCTGTTTCCATTCGGGGACAGCCCTATTTATATTATCAACTCAATTCTCCTTTTCAAAGACCTGTGCGTACACAAACTTTTGTACTTGTGGGGAAAACATTTCTCACATCAGCAGGGATATAAGAGGATTCAGTGAATAAAAACACTATGCAGTCAGAAAAACTGGCCAGCCTTATCATCTCTGCCAAACATAACATCTCATCACAAGACTACATTACACATAGTACATCATAATCTAAGAGATACGTCCTATCAGAGTTGAAACTGCTTGTGTCTTACCCCATTCATCTCTATGACGTCCATGTGCCAGTTCTTGGACTGCACTGTCTGAGGATCCAGCTGGAAGACACAACAGAGACAAAGACATGATGCTTGATAAGATTTTTGACCAAATAAGGGCACATGACTTCATTTGTACGGGATTTTCCCAAAAGAGGAGGCGGCTTAATCAAATCATCAGATAAAAACTGTGGAAAAGTCACATTTCTGCCTGACAGCATTATGAAACAACAATAACAAGTCACTACAAATACATTCACCACAGAGGAAACAGTTTTGTGTAATGGCAACACATGCATGACAGGCTTTTCTCTGGCGGAGAGTGAAAGGCAAGGGTTTAACTTTGGGTATCTCACCAGAGTGGAGCAACTAAAACAATTTTTAGCAGTGTATCTATGTTCCCCAGCTCGATATCCTCTTCAGGTGACTCATTAAGGAGACCTTTGAGGGGGTTTATTGTCTCAGAAATGTTTTTTCTTAAAGTCAAATATTCAGTGTTTGTTTCCCTGTTGTAATATTGAAATCACCTGTAGCTTACAGCCTACTGATGCCCTTAAATGTGTGAGATTTTAGACGCTGATATCTTAACAGTGGCTGAACTGATTTTTACCATTCAAGCTGCATTCGAAACATCCATCTCTCTTTGTTCTTCTGCAATTTGAACTGCGAAGACAGCCCTTACCAATCTCCTACACTGTTAGTTTATATCGAGAGACACATATGCTCAACACCCAACACACGCCTCGACTAGGCCCTTGAGAACACAGGGACGACCCTCACGTTCCCCGCTTAAAGAGAGGAGATTATTTCCTCTACTAAAACAAATTAGGAAGCCAGCTTTTACTTTTTGGTGTGTATTACAAGATGGGCTTGTCATTTGAGCTTCTTGAAATGAACAGTTGCTGCTCTGTAGACGAAATACGCCACCTGTTTTCTGGCAGAGAAAAACAGTGCTGTTCCTGCCCAGTTTCGAACTGAGGACCTTTCGCGTGTTAGGCGAACGTGATAACCACTACACTACAGGAACTGGCTGACACCTGCTCCCCCCTCCTCAAAAAAAAAATACGGACAAACACAATCTTCAGGCATGCATTGAGAAACCCCCGCTGAGGAAATGTCGATAACCACCGTGCAAATGTTTGAACAAGAAAGGCAAAGCTGCAGAGGTGAGCAGAAGGTGAGGGGGGACTCTTTGAAACTGTGATTAATATTCACTGAGTCCAGAGTTCACTTTGTAACTGCTCCATTTTTCTAACCAGATGAAAGTCAGGCTGTCATTGCAGCCTGTGCCACAACACAGTCAGTGAGTCTCCTTCAGGAAAGAAAGATGCCACTTATGTTCCCCACATATACCCTCTGCAGTCTCTTGGGGTCCAACAAGGGCTCCAGATTGGCTCAGACACTTGGCCAACTTCACCGCACACATTCTCAAAGTCCGGGTCGCACGTCCCATGATGTCCTGCGAGACATGATAGATGGCAGCCTGTTGTTGTTTTAAGTCTCCTGGAGTGTGTGCCCACCGTGTGAGGCCACAACAGCTAATGCCTTTTTTATGGGCTGCTTGCACTGCACAGTTATGTCATTACAACGCTGCGTGGTGATGTGCTCAATGCAGAGGAAAATAATGACTGTCGGGTGAGCACAAGGGCAGCACACTTTTCTTATTGTCAGGCATTAGGCTGTGGCCATTAAAAGTTCTCAGTGAGAGTATTTCATTACCTCGTAAAAAGGCCATTTGGCATCAGTTTCACGCATTCCTATCATCGTTAAAGCCTGTTTTCCCAGCAGGGTTTGAGACGAGGGACAGGTAATCACTGCAACTGGGTCTTTACACAGCTACTGCCAAGAAGGGAACTGGGCAAAGGTCCACGACTGGCTGCTGACGCCTCCTGCAACCCCACGAATTAGACTAAAACTGTTCCTCCCACCGATTTCCTTCCTATTAGCCTCTGCTGATTTCTAAAAAAACCTGATTAAATATGAATGCACTGCAATGGGGTTGTAAAAACAAAGCGGGTATTTTATAGGCGGCGGTTACACTCACTGACCTCTCTTGAAATCATATCCTCAGCTGGGCTCTTTTTTTTTTTTTAATTAAAAATACTTGGAGAGGAACTTGTTTCACCCTTTTCCTTTCCTGGAAAATTAGTTTGTTTAAAGTGATGACTGCAGACTGTTTGGCTGGAGAGGCCTCAACAGAATTCAGACTGACTTGGTTCATACTAGATATTACACTCAGAATTAGAAACACAATGTCAGGAGAAGGGTTGCATGAGAAGACACAGCTTTCTTGGAAATGAATTGTGACTTACATCAGGGGATGTGTGCAGTCAGCTGGTTTAAACAAAGCGGCGAGAGGATTTAAGGTTTTATCCTGAGTGACAGCTCAGCCAGGGGACTGACAGGAGGAGGGCAGCAGGTAACAGAGCAGGCAGGGACTGGAGAAAGCTAATGCGGTGTAGATGTGGCCATATAAAGCTAATCTTAATCTCACTGAATGTAGCGGAGATCTGTAGGTGGACAATGTATACATGTAGTAGGAGAATACACTAAAAAATTAAAGGAATACTTCACCCCCTAAATGGACACTTGTATATCAGTTACTCATCCCATGTTATGTTGAATTCATGAAGAAAATTTTGTTTTACTTGCATGCCTCCATGGTGAACGATGAATCCAAAAACAGAGAAAATCCTTGATGAATTGAAGTCATAGGGGTCCACGTGTAACAACAACAAAACTATATCAAAACATCCTTTTACAAACTGTCACACAACTCATGCAGTATAATTTAAGACTCACTGATCCAGTCGTAGGCTCTGTGCTTTCCAAACAGATGGCCCTTTATGACCTAAAAGTGAAGCTTGTATATGCTCTCTTTAAAGCCATATTCCATTGACAAAAACACTGCTGCTGGTTTACCACTGCCTCAGTTACTTAGTTTGTTTGTATTAATGTATGACTTTGGTGTATCCAAACTAACTCTTTAAAACACCAAAGTCACAAAATGACACAAAAAAACTAACTGATGGAGGCAGAGGTAGACCAGCAGCTCCTGTGTTCAGTGAGGTAAAATTACTGTTTTTGTCAATGGAGTCTGGCTGTGAAGAGAGCATAGATATGTTTCACTTTCCTTTCAGTTCCCCATCGGAAAAGGCTGTCTATTTCTGATCATATGAGTGGATAAATGAGACTTGGATTATAGTGCAGGAGTTGTGTGACAGCTTGTTAACAGATGTTTTGATATAGTTTTGCTGTTGTTAAACGTGGACTACTATGACTTCAATTCATTCATTCGTTTTCTAAGCTTTTTGGATTCTTCATTTACCATTGAGGCATGTGTAAAGAACATAGTTTTCTTCAAGAAGTCAATGTAACAAAGGGTGAAAAATACATATGCAAATGGTCATTTGGGGGATGAAGTATTTAAGACAAATAATATCCTACAAGACTATAGAGAATATATTTTAAAGCCTCCCTTTTTGCTTATTGGCTGTATGTTAACACATTTTAGACCTTTTTAAGCACCTATAGAAAGCAAACCAGCATGTCCCCCTTTCATCTCACTCCAAACAGATGAAAAGTCCAATGACTGATTTCCGTTCCGAGGAATGTTTGAAGGGGATTTCTAGCACATGAGCATCTACTATACAGTATGTGTGTGCATTCATGCACATGTCAAGGAAATGATAAAAGTCAGAAAGTGTCTGGTGTTTTTTTTAGAGACATCCTCGGGCGAATGTGGCTTTGACTAGGATGCAGCTGTCTTTGTAGGACCATAAAAACTATGGAAGATATATGACTCAAGGTGGACTGCAGCCCGCAGCAAAGCACAGAAATACTTCCAATCTACTGATTTGTACGCATTCCAGTTGGGGAACACACTCAAAGCTTTGTCCTTATATAGAATGCAATAAATATATGAGAGTGTGTTTGGAGGATAGAGTAATTCAACCAGCATATATGGGAACTCATTGTTCTGTGAGCTATATGTCTATGAGTGTGTAGCAGGTTTGAGGCTCAGCTGGTTACCATGCTCTGTATGGCCTACCAAACCTGACTCATGTATGCTCACACACACACCTCATCTAATCAGCCTTTGGTGTGTTCGAATATCCGAATCCAACAGGAGGCATGTGGCTGCCATGTGGTATGGCCAACTTGAAGGCCCTAAAGAAAATTGATGGTTGATTTCAGTATCTTCTCCTGCCTCTGGTTGGACTTTCTATCAGTCAGGCAGAACAGAATACATCATAACTATGAGTCTTAACTTCAAAAGAAGAAGCAGACAGCCGTGAGCCAGGATGTACATACAGCCAGTACTCTGCCCTGACTGATCTGCAGGGACAGTACAAAGCAGATAAGATAAGGCATGCTGTTCAGCTGCCACATGGTCTGTCTTTCTGATAGACACTGCAGGGGAACAGGAAGTCAGTTCAGTTCTCTTTATAATGATTCTTGGTAGTGTCAATTGTTGCAAAGTATTTATAAAAAGAAATTATGACCAAAAAGTGGCACTAAAGGCTTAATGTTTTGCTTATTCTAATAAAAGCAAAAACTGGTCACATATGTGGTTATTGGTGGCCAGTTTAGGCTTTTTATTAACCATAAAAAACTGCATGCAACAAAGAACAGCACTGTTGACACATAACCAACAGCTGCAGCTTCCGCAATTCATTAGGCTCAACAACAAACACACCACCTGCCGTCTTTGGGCTAAAAACTGCTGTTCCCGCCCAGTTTCGAACTGAGGACCTTTCGCGTGTTAGGCGAACGTGATAACCACTACACTACGGGAACTGGCTGCCCTGCTTTCCCCTCTCTGAGAACATAATCCTGCACTCCTTCACTGGCATGTGACATGTGAGCCACACTCCTGCAGCCTGTATGGGAGCAACAGCAGCAACAGACTGACGCAGGGGGACAGTCAGAGGGCTGCACCCCTCTGGTGCTGTTTACATCTCTGACAAAACACCCAGGATGCCATTCTGCACATGCAGCGCTACAGCAGGAAAATAATATATTTCTGGGGTCTTTTCTTGATTGAAAAAGAGCACAAGTATTGCCAAGTGACCATGCAAGAAGCATGCACACAGTCCTGCAGTATATGAACATGTTCGGCCCAGGGGCCCCTCAGTGGTATGATCCATCCATTAGAATACAAGAGCCAAAGCATTCTTTACTGACAAGCAAGTAAAAAATGCACACCTGCAGTTTGTTAACAAAAAGTGTTTTGGTGCATTTTTAGTTGCTCCGTTGCTTAGTCCACAAAAATTTCCCCACCATTTGGCTGCATTAATTTTTGCCCTTGGAGGCTGAAATTTAAAATGGAGGTTGCAGCTAATGTGAATGTGTGCTTGATTCTTCTGGGATTTCTGTGTCACAACTAGGAATGATGTACTAGACTATATATTTCCTATTAGAGAATAAATCCTGCATGTTAATGTCTTCATTCAACTTTTACCTTGATTTAACACTAGTGAGTAATTTGAACAGTTAGGACCCTATTAAACAATCCACAGCTCATGGTCTAAAATGCATGGCGCAGGTGCATTTACAGTAGGGTGTGTCCAACTCCTGTTATTCTAGTTAAACAGCACATCATCTGGACACAAGTAAGGCGCAAGTGGCAAAGGGGTTGTCTTTAGTCCCTTAACTAACCATAGGTGTGTTTTAGGCACAACATGAATTCAACCACATAGAGTATCATCTATGATTCCCATTAAAAGCCAGGTGCGCGTGCAAATTGAAGAAACGAGCAGTTTCCCGCTGAGAGTAAAGCAGTCAGAGCAGTAATGACACTGCAGCAAATATTATGAAGCATTTAAGCAGCAAAAAAAAAAAAAAAATTTAGAAGAAACAGAACTCTCCTAATGGGAAGTCGGACAACAGCTCTGCTCTGCTCTCTGCTATGTTCACATTTTACAGAATGTGATTAATGATGTATTATTTCACCCATCTTGAACCCATCCACACACGTGTAATAAGCAGAGAGTACACATGTTGTGATGTGGGCCCATCTTACTATCTGAGTAATGTGCCATTTAAATGGCGGGTAAATACTGCGGCATTCTGACTGTAGACCAGGTTTTTGTTTGTCAATCTCTGCCTAGAAATAGCAATATGCTAACAATGCACCTGGCCACACCTTATTTTAAGTTGAAACTGACCTTAACGACTCTGAAACTCAGAGCTCACATGTGCCCTCAGTGACTCTGTAAAGGTTCACACTCACACAGGGTTTAAAGCCTGCGACTCTGCACCAGTCAGTTAAAAATGAAGAAGCCTCTTGAATGAGAGGCAAAACGTCTTCAAGAAACTCAAGCAAGTCCAGTTGCCTACGGTACAGAACTTCAGACTACCACGACCAGGATGACTGAGAATCTTATTCTAAGAGCAACATAGCCATGGGCGCACTGATGGGTGCCAGTACATTTGCCGCTTACAAAGAGAGTGAGAATGGCGACTGCATTGCTCTGAAATTAGCAATGGCAGTTGTGCTTGCGCTGTGCGCCGGGTGTAAGGTAGGGCCCTAAATATCATTAATTAGATATAATCTGGGTTGGACTTAAGTGTGTGGTTTGTCCTGAACACATATGAATTAGGGCTGTGTGATATGAGGAAAATATGCTGTTTAATATCGTAACGATGCAATAAATAAACAGATATTTCTTTCAGTATTCTGCTAAACTACAACAAATTGCTTCATGAATTAACTGAATGAAAGAAAATTAGTGCCAACAGTCTTTTATTGAACAAACTGAACTGCACACAAAAGGCACTAATGAAAATAATAGTGCAACTTCTACTGATTGATCTTTCAAATAACTCAAAAAAATCCCTGAGTACAATATCGCAGTGTTTTGATATATTGTGAACACCCTTAGCATGAATAGATATTTCTTAAAAAAAAAAATAGTGCTTATTCTGTAGATCCAAGAAAAAGAACTATCTAAGAAAGCGTGTTCTGAAATAGCCACTGTGCCAAACAGTTGGTTAGTGAAATGCTGTTTAAAGCCTTTAATAACACAATCCCTACACACTTAATTAGCCCATTGTTGCTGCACTGGAGACTTAATGTATGCTGGTGACAATGTTCAAAACACAACTTGATCTTTTGATATGCTAAATTAATGAATTTCTGTTTAATTTGTCCTTTGTGTTTCATTACAGTTTTCTCACTGCTGCTCTCTGGCTGATTAAATATTCATTCAGCTGCAGAAAGCTTTTTATTAGTCCTTTAATTAGAACGTAGCTCACACTGCACGGCTCCTTGGTTTTTTAGCAGGATTACAGGAAGTGTTTGTGCAGCGATGGAGCCTTTCATCCCCACGCTCTAGTATGTATTTGCCTCATAGAACACAAGCAGCCTACCTATTTTTAGACAAATGAGCCACATATGCATAATGTTTGTATATGCATCAGTGACAGCTAGCGTCTTTACTCAACAGCTGCTGATGTCACCATGGCCATGTCAGGCCTTTGACTCGGTTGCCATGTTGCCTTCGTCCCTCACTTCCTCGTTGGAGCCAATCGGTGGCAGTTTTCAGCCGGCAGAGGGTTGTGATTTGCAGAGTAGTCTTGAATCTCTGCAGGCAGTATGTGATTCTCTTATAGGGCTTGTAAACAGAAACACACACGCATACTACTGTACAGTTATGCAACACCACTCTGCCTGCAGCCTGCACACAGAACTGTGAGTTATCCTACACTTACGAGGAGAGAAAGAGTGAAATATCCCTTTAATGCTCTGAATTTGAGTTCTCCTACACTTTCCTCATCACGTTGTTGCTATTTTGTGTCATTTTCAGTCTGAATTTACTCAGTAAATATTCAAATCAACCTAAAACGGTTGCTTCACTTAAAAAAACCCATGAACCATGATTCAGGAACATCCCTGGATCAATACTAACTAAAAAAACCCCATTCTAGGCCTTCAGCTGTTATATAAAACCCACATGCTGAAGTCACAGATGCAAACACTGCTTTGTTTCATTGTCGTACAAACTAACCACCAAATTTTTGATATAATCCAGTGCAGCAGTGACAAAACTCACATATGCTCTCAAGAGACTGAGATCTAAGTCCTATTTCTGTCCTCCGCTGAACCCTCATGTTTATCTTGGACAGATTTACAGTGATCTTTTTCACTCGTCGTTCTTTGCGTAGTCGTAGGCAATACCTGACTATCCAGGCTATTTGTGATCTCTTCCACTAACAGCATGTACCACTTGGAAGCCATTAGATGATTACCTACACATTCTCTATGGTGTCGACAACTGAAGACGTACGATGTGTTAGTCTTGATGCAGGTGCCAGTGCGATGATCACAAGTGTCTCACATCAGCCAACTTTTATGGAGAGTTTTGACTAATAATTGGAGCGCTACCATGAGCTAAAAAAGGCAACTTCTTCCTGTTTTTATTGTGTAATTTTAGCTGAAAAGAAAACTTTCAGAAAACTAACAAGATCATCTCTATGTTCCCAAGCTCTGTGCCCCCTTTATTTAACATGCAAGACACACTTCACAACCATCTTCCTAATGATTAAAGACATGTACAAATATTTATATATGTCTCTTGATATACACCAAAATCATAGGAGATGGTAAGGGCCAGCTTCACAGTTCAAATTGCAAAAGAACGAAGGGAGATGTACATTTTATATGCAGGTTGAATGGCAACAATCCATCACACTGCTGTGGAGATTTCAATGTCTAAAATGAAGAAAGCTATCTTGCCCACAGATCTCAGGGCATAGATTTCAAGCAGTGTGACACCAGTAGGCTATAAGCTGTAGGCAGGGGTGGGTAGTAACACATACATTAAGGACTTGAGTAAGAAAGTAGTATTTTGAAGGAACAATTACTTTTCATGTTCCTTTTTGCCATTTATACCTTCATTATAACTAATCTGCTCTAAATGTGGGAATTAAGAGCAGGGGGGAAAGCACATGAGGAGCATTTCTAACGTTAAAAAGAAGCACCCCTTGTCTTTCAGCAACAATGTGATGATGATGCTGCAAAACCCAGAACAACAGGCAGCTTCCAGCGACAATCTCTGACCACATCTAGCCAAACTTTTTATACCAAGATCTAAAAAAGACAACAATTATATGAAGTAGCGTTTGCTGTGCCTCCTGAAAAACACTGTGATCTCTGCTTTTAATAACTCCTCTTTTAACCTCTGCAAGCGTATTGAGGTAAGTTGCACATACTGCAGGTGAACATGTAGTTAGCAAGCTAACGTTAGGTACCACTATGTTAATTTTTCATGTGTAACTTTCATTCTTTGATCTTCTAATAAGGACATTAATGTAATGGTAGCTAGAGGTGTTTTGGCTTTTTAATTTATTAAACCTCATTAAAAAGGGTTAGGGTTTTTCTTTTCCTTTGTTTTGCACTGGCTGGCACACACCCTAAAAATATTAGAATGGAAAGTAACTTGTACTTTGTTATTTATTAACCAGGTAATTTTTTACTTTCACTTGAGTAGGTTTCTCAAAATTAATATTCACTGTTACATGAGTACAGATTTTTGGCTCTCTACCCATCACTGGTTGTAGGTGGGTGATTTTAACATGGTGACATGGTGAAAAAAAAGCATTGCTAAGAACAAAAAACCTTATGGTGTCATATTAAGACAGTATTGAGCTGTGGAACATGGGACCCTGAGAACCAAACCAGCAAAATAAGCCCTAAACTGATTGTCTTTGACGATTTCAGATAAATGCATCAAATTCCCTGAATTCATGTGGTAACCCAGAGTCATCGTCTTTATGAAGAACTGTTTGCCCTAACAACTTTCCTGTCATTACCTAAGTCCAGACCCCTGTTAAAGCATGTGATGAACATACCACATCTTTAAACTCTCACCACCTAATTACATGATTAATGCCTTGTCGCCACCCTGCTGAGATTAAAGCCACCCTACACACGGCCTGCTGTACGACCAGAAGCCATAAGGCTGGACTCATCCAAGAGGGGGTCAATGTGGGTATCAACCTGAGAATGCTTTACTGACCTGCCGTTTCCCTCCTGGAGCTCATTAACCAGGCGCAGATCCTGCGCACGCGGGGATGGATTGGGGCCAATAAAGGGCTATGCCCTCCGGTGGGGACAGACGGAGATTTATGTGGCCTATATAAAAGACCATTAGGGGACGAGCTGGCATTTTAGGCACACAGGAGGGATGAAACCCTAATATCTTATCTGCACTAATCAACATACTCAGATGGAAGTGCATAATTTCATATGTGGGCTAAAATGCAGCGGGGGCGAGAGGTGGGATGAGTGAGGTGGAGGGCGGATGATAATGGTTGGATCTGATTCTCTGCCACGGCTAAGCCGGAACGACAGCTCCATTGTTCTCCCCACTAAGCTGGCTGTAACTCCACAAAGAAAATAAAACCAGAACCTGCCTGGCAAACAGGTCATCAGCCAAAAGAACATGATGTTAAACACACAGACAAAAACAAAAACAAAAAAAAAAAACAGACCACAGCTGAGAAGCGCTTAATCATCGTTTGTTCCTTTGCTGGGACACAAATGATACAGTATGTCTGGTTCTGGTCTAATTAGTGTTCCCAGCCAGACTCCCATCGCATCACACCGTGTCTTAATTAGGTGCCGCTTTAGGCTGAAGCGGTAAGGACAATCCCCCAGTGTACTGACATACCCTCACGCATCCTCCAACATCCACATTCCTCTCTACACCCTGTAAGTAACATATTATGCATGCCACAGATGCGCACCAATGTGCCCTGGAGTTCGCTTTCCCTGGCCCCCTTTAATAATTATTTGAAAACACTGGAAGTCGCTCTTAAGACTATTTAAAGACAAATCTCAAAGTAGATTTTAAGAAGTAAAGCCAGCAAAACAATTTACTTCAACTTGAACACAGCTGGCTATACTATTAAGATTGTAATATGCAAACAGGGGAAAAGTATTACAAGGAAATAATGACCAACTGTTTTTACTTCAGAGTGGGATATTTTCAGATTGTTTTAAAGGGATAGTTCAGATTTTTTTAAGTGGGGTTTAGGCTTGGGTGGTATCACCAGGGTATTTAGCAATCCCAGTGGTGTGATTTTCCATAGCGCCACACATTCATACTGTCATAGATTGTATATCCCGGTAAAATTTTAGGAAGGTATGAAGGGTGCACGGTGTATTACCTACAGTAGGTAATACTGGTGGTAATATGGTGGGCAGCCGTTTGGAGAAACAGGCAGGAGTACCGACACCGAAGCTAAGCAATGTACTGCTATGGACAGGGGCAGCAACAAAACATATTTAGCCACCTTAAAAATCAATATCAGTTTAAGGGTACACTATATTGAGAATATTTTCACTGCTTTACCCTGCTGCCAGACAGCCCATTTCCACTGGCATTACATTTTCTCAACTGTAGAACTTCTGTGTTCCTTCACATAAGCACAACTGTGGCGCACATTGATTAGGACAGCAACCACAAAATGACTTTGTGAACATACATACATTTGTGAACCAGAGTATACAGAGGAACTTTTGAGGAGGCAGCCATAACGTTCTACAGCTGAAGAAATGTAGTGGAAAGGGGCTGTCTGACAGCAAGGTAAAGCAGTGAAATCAATGTACTGCTGCTGTCCCTGTCCACAGCAGTACATTGCTCAGCTTCTATGCTGATACTCCTGCCTGCTTCTCCAAACTCGGGGCGTGCCAGCTGCCATCTACTGTAGGTAATACACTGACTATGAATAAGTACCTCATACAGCCCCACTAAAAAAAAAAAAAAAAAAAAAATCCAAACTATCCCTTTGAAGACCTGCAGGCAGACTGTCATGTTACTGTTTCAGCTGATGATTTAACTCTGTCACCTCTCACCCTCCATCAAACAGAGTTCACCACCATGCAGAGGCAGAACTGCAGGATGGAGGGAGAAGAAAGGGAGAATTGTAGAGGAGCTGATAGGATCAAAAGGCAAGCGAGCACAGAAAAACTGCAACACAAGTTTACTCATAAACCCTGCCGATCAAAGCCTCACTGAAAATGAATGAAAGGATGAATGGGACTTCACAGAGCAGTTTGATGAAGGGAGATTCCTGCACAGGCTGGGTGAGAGCTGGGGGGCAGGATCACATGCAACTAACTGTGAAGTTGACAAATCTGGACAGCAATGAAATGCAGAAACCTCCTTAATCTCATTATTTGGCATAAAGACATGGAGACGCCTGTGCAAAGAATGAATCAATACAGGACCCGCGAGTCGATGTCTGGGCTTAGTATGTAATCCCAGTTTCATCCCTGCTCAGTGTAACCAGTGGTCAGCCTTCCTCAGGCCTCTGTTGAATAATGGAAAGCACCGAAACAAAGGTCAACTCTCAACTTCTTTGTCCTGAACCGCCTTATCATTATGCACAAAAATTACAGCTCAAAATGCTGGCGATGCACTCATGATGAAGATGGGGAGGACTGCTGAATAAACATGTGCAAACACAGTGAATTAAAAAAATGAGTCAGAGTTTTAGCTGCGTGTGCAGAGCTATGCATAGAACCAGGACAGGCTCATGTGCGTCTTCTCTATCGTTCACATACAAAAGCATCTGGAGCCCAAAAAAAAAAAAAAAAACAAAAACAAAAAAAAAACACAAAAAAACAAACAGGAGCCTGTTTCCTGCTCCCACGCACGGATCACAATCCCGAACCTGCACTGAAACTATGCCATACCAGACCGGTTAATGTGCGCACTACAGCTGCAATAATAATTGACTAGCTGTCAACTATTAAATTTAATCACCAACTTATTTGATCATCAGTCAGAAGTCTCTGATTCAAGCTTCTTAATTGTGAATATTTTCTGATTTCTTTACTCTTCCATGACAGAAAACTAAATATCTTTGGGTTGTGAACAAAACAAGACATTTGAGGACATCATCTTGGCCTTTGGGAAACACTTATCTACATTTTATAGACCAAACAACTAATTGTTTCATTAAGGAAAATAATCGTCAGACTCATCAACTATGAAAATAATCATTAGTTGCAGCCATCTTTGTGTAACAGATCCCTCAACACAAGCTTCACTAATGACATCAACTGCCCTGTCTGAATGAACCTCAATCTCATAACTGCACACCCTGCCATTACTACATTGGCCATCTAAATTTACTCTAAAACTCGAGTGAATTGGGAGAGTATGAAAGTATTCGCAAAAAAAAAAAAAAAAAAAAGAAAAGAAAAAGAAAAAGAGAGAGAGTCATAAGAGGAAGGTAAAAAACATAACATCCAGGCAAACATGCATGTAGGTGTTAGGGTTAGCTAACGTTATCCAGGCATGAAACTATATATCGTCTTAGATTTTGGATGTCATTGTATCGCGAAATGGCATAAATGGTATTTTTCCCCTCATTTTAAAGGCTGCATTACAACAAATGTGTCAACTAACCAGACTTTTCTGTTTGTTTTAACACTTTGCACTACCCCACTTAGTTGTTATACCCACGTTATTGATGAGGAGAAAAAAAAAAAAAAACGACAGTCAACCCTCTAAATTTGTCGCATCAGAGAAGGTATTTGGTCAGAAATATTGTTATTCTCCATTTTTCCCTGTCCTAGCATTGATGGAGTGCTTTTGAGGAGATTTAAAAATATCATGATATATATCATGTATCGAGATAGAGCCTAAAAATATTGTGACTTTTCAGCCCTAGTACATAGCCTGCACTGCACATTCATTATGTTTACTTTGTCAAAATACTTCCAAACATCTCTCTAATGCCTGGTCACTCCACTCTGCCAGTAACCTTAGATCTGATCTAGATCTAGATTTGTCCAGAAAATGTAAATGTTTAATGTAGAATAGGGTCATATGTTTATGTAGTGATTACTATAGATGTTAACAGAATACTGACATCCAAATCAGGTACTCAAGTACTCAAATACTCATGCCCATCTCAACTAGAAAATGCCAAAGTGATAAAGCTCTACCCTTGTAATGTAGCTGTACTGAAGAAAAAACTGATAAAAAATATGCCACACGTATGTTTCAGATCTTATTTGGCATAATGTGACAGTTAATCAGTGGAAACTGAGCTTGAAATGCCAAAGGGGCATCAGATCAGCTCAGCCACTGGAGGACAGTATTTAAAATGCACAGCAGGGGGAGCTACACTGATACTGAAACATCTCAGAAGATGCAAATACCATGTACTCATCAACAGCAGCTTTAAGAGAGGTATAGCAGAGAAAGGGCAGGAATGAGACAATAGGGAGGAAATTGTGATTTCAAGTTAAACTGACATTGTTTTATCCGACACATCAGTGGTTTTTAAAGTGATGATGATTTTCAACACCTGGGAAAAAGACACTGTACAGTCCAGGTGATAAGCCCTGCTAGTATCTGTGCTGTTTATCAGAACATTAACATCAGGAAACATTTGCTTATGGTACTCTAACCTCTTTTCCAAGCTGACAAAAGGCTTAGAGACACATTTATAATATTCATTACAGTAAGTAGCATCTAATATACAACAATAATCTCATTTCAGGATGGGAAAAAGCAAAAATGAAGGCTTTTCTAACAAATGTTACGTTTGTGTTTTCTGTGGCTGGTGTCACAGCAGGCCACTGTTTAGCTATCTTTTTAATTTAGCACTATATCACTGCCTCTAGCGCAGTCAATAGAGCCATCAGATAAGAACAATAGTCAACTCTCCACTGAAAGACAGACACCCGGGGAGAGAGCGCATGCACATGGAGAGGCATACACTGAGCATAAAGGAGAGGCAGAGCAAACAGATGGAAGTGACAGTGATAAATAAAAGAGAACAAATGATAAAAGAGAGGAAACAGCTTGTGTGTGTGTGTGTGTGTATGTGTGTGCATATGTCATTCAAAGACCTTTTGTCTGAGCAGCTTGCTGCGAACACGGCCCCATAGCTTGGCCCCGGTGTTGGTGTGCCTCTTAAGCACAGGGGTCTGAGGCTGGCTGGACAGATTTTGCTGGTTCTGGTCCACACAGCAGTGCTGCTCCAGACGCTCACACACCGAGTTCAAGTTTACATCCGACACTAGAATCTCCGTCATCCCAAAAGCCTTTGAATGCCTCTTCCACCAAAGCACAGGTGGAGGAAGTGCGGAGTGTACAAGGAGGTGGGGGAAGATGGATCCCCACGTAGCCTCTCACCGATCACCGGACCAGGTGCTGGAGAACCGCTCCAGGAATTCACCGGCGAAAAAAAAATCTCCCGCAGCTGATTCTCACTTCAATAAAGGGAAAAGTGATGACAGGGAGGAGAACAAGATGCTGCCATGGTCTCCTTGATAAGCCTGATAATAATTCCTCTGTGAGCTCAATCCACAGTCAGCTGCCAACATCTCTTCGCAGTGCAATCTGACTTCCACAACGGCAATCACAGATACAGAGCGCTGGAGCGAGGCAGAAAGAGAGAGAGAGAAAGAGAGAGCGGAGGGAGGGAGATCGGGGGAGTGAATGAGCTCCCGTTGTCACTGAGCAGCCCTGCTTCTCCAGATGTTGATGGACACACCTCCAGAGAGGGGAGGAGGGAGCAATAAACAGTCAATGAGAAATGAGAGAGGGGGAGAGTGAAAGAGAGAAAGAGGGAGGGATGGCAAAATGCTGAACTGTGTTTTGCTCCATATTTTGACCCCTTGTCAACCTTTCCCAGAGCTGGTCATCACACTCAGGAAGTGAGCAAAGAGAGGAATGTGATGAAGAGAAAGAGGTAGAAAAGGTGTGAAACCTTAAGGGTACAGTGTGTCGGATTTAGGGGGATGAATTTACAGAAATGGAATGTAAAATAAAAAGTATGTTTTCTATAATCACCTAAAAATAAAGCCCCGTTTCCACTGAGCAGGACGGTGCGGTACAGTTCAGTTCGGCCTGCTTTTTTTCCGTTTCCACTGTGAAAAGTTGTGGATGGTACCAATGGAACCGTTCCATACCATCACCAATTTAGGTCCCCTCTCTGTTGGGGTACCTAGCACACAGATCTGGTACTAAAAGGTGGAGCTGTGAACACTGCAGTCCATTGATTGGTCAATAGTGGACGGTCGCCCTTGCTCGGTGCTAAGTTGTGGCTGTTTTTGAGGCTCATGTAACCACTGTTTACAGTGGAAACGCTAGGGTATAGATACCATGTCTGAAGGGTTACTTTTGGTTCAAAGGACACCATACTGAAAGTGTTTGGTGGAAAAGGGGCTGAAGAATTGTTGTGTTTTTGTTGTCTTAGAATAAGTCACATATCTATATAGGGAGCAGGTCCTCGTCTATGGTGATAGCCATGTTGCTCCACCATGTTTCTACCGTAGTTCAGAAAGTACAAACCAAACACTGGCTCTAGACAGGGCCATTGATGTTTTTGCGTCGGCCACCATAGTTAGCAGCCCCTCCATGATGAGGGCATACAGAAAAACACTAACGTCTGGATCATAACTTATCAGAGATAAAAGGTGAGCACACATTAGCGGGTGTTGAGCTAGCGAGAACCCCTGATTTGTAACATTAAACTACTTTATTCGGGGTTTTTACTTGTTTTAATCGGCAGGTCTGTTTGTTTTTGAGAAGAAGAGACCTCTGTGAATACCTCAGCTCCCAGTATAAACCCTACTGAACAATGGACACCAAAAGAATTATAACTCGGAGAAGGTTAACTGGTTGCAATCTGCAATCCTTACCGCTAGATGCCACTGAATCCCCTAAATCTTACACACTGGACCTTTAAAAAGTTCAGGTAATGAATGCTAAATATTAGTGAATAAAACATCTAAAAAACATTAGGAAACATCACCTCAGTAAAAATTTCAGCAGACTTTAAAAGCTTCAGCATTGTCAAATGTCAGAGAATTCTTTTCTTCCACTTTCCACCCCATTCCTCCTCCTCCTCCTCCTCTTCTTCTTCCTCTCAGTCTGAGTGCTTGTTACCGCGCCTTTCTGTGCCGATGACTTCTCCTCACCACGCTCTTACAGTTCTCTGATTTCCACGCGCACGCTCACTCGCACATCCTGGGAGACACGCCGAGCGAATCACCATCTTTATTCAACAGGACAGCCGGAGCTGGCTGCTCTTAAAAGGCGTATTCCTCTGTATAATGGATCGATAGGGGAAGGGGACTCTGTGTATGCCTGTCAAACTCCATCTCCATCCGCCGCCCGTGTCCCATCCTATTTGAATTAGAGGGGGAAAAATATTCTGCTGAGGAAAGGTTACAGACGCAAGGCTGCATTTTAAAACCTCAGCACCAGTACGACAGACTGTCTGCTAGGCTGAATGGTAGCTGTGATTGAGAGTCGGCGTCTACTGGTAGGTAGACTGATGTGGGCTGATTGTACAGTTATTCATGAAGAGATTCAGATAAGAAACAACAAGTACGTTACACAACTTCCTTGATCTACTGAAACGGTGGGACGCAGCTGTGTTTACTAGGACGTCAAGTGAGATGCATAAATATGTGATCCAAATAAATTTCTTTCTCTGCTAAATGTGTTGCCCTTTAACTACTGAGTTATTGATTACTGATAATCTAGATGAGCATTTAATAATTTGTCTGTCCTATATTTACTCTAAAATAGCAGCTACAAGCAGAACAAGGGTAAGAATATATTCAGTGGCTTGTTTTAAGTCCATGTAGGCCCTGAACACACCTTCACAAACCAAACAGAGTCATCATGTCATCACGAGGTGCCACACACGGCACTAGACAGTATGATACCATGGTGTAACAACATGTGGCTTAGTGTGTGTCCTGTGGTTGAGATATAAAAAGAGAGCAGATAGGAAGGGTGAGCAGGACAGCCTGTATGTCTGACTTTGTGACCGACAACGTAGGAGGATGAGGAGGAGGAGGAGGGAGGTTTAGTATGGGAGAGACCTCAGCCAACCCCTGGCCACAAAGTATTTTTAACTCCCAGGGTTTGTAACTATGAGACATACACACTCCATGCGTCACAACTTGGAAGGAATGTCTGGGAAAAGCATGTTTTGGAAATGGGAGAAAGAAGAAAACCCACGGGGGAGAGAGGAGATATTTTTGGGAAAGATGAGAGAGAAGGGGAGCACTTATATAGACTGGTATATTTTAACTTTGTACATGTTAACCATAATATGTGTTTTCTGATTCCCAGGTTGTGTTTATTGTAATTTTGAGGGCATACATAAATCATTAGTTCAATGTCTAAGTTTCATTGCCCATTTCTGGAAGTAAATATACCTAAGAAAATTGAAAAATTGAATTAAAAAAAAAACAAAAACAAAAACAAAAACAAATAAAACATTATAATAAAATGATGAATAATAATAAAATATAAAACCAATAAATATAATAAATAAATAAACAGCCATAAAAGAAAGAAAGAAAGAAAGAAAGAAAGAAAGAAAGAAAGAAAGAAAGAAAGAAAAGAAGTACTTAAATACTTAAATTTAATTAAAAAATAAAATAAAATAAATAAATGAAATAAATAAATAAATAAATAATAATAATAATAATAATAATAATAATAATAGTAGTAGTAGAAGAGAGATAGTAACATTAATGATAAAAATGTAATCTAAAAAAATATAATACTAGGATGAATAATAATAAATTATATTACCAATAAATATAATAAATAATCAGCCATAAAAAGAAAGAAAGAAAGAAAGAAAGAAAGAAAGAAAGAAAGAAAGAAAAAAAGAAATTATCTAAATATAAAGATTCTATAAATGGCAATAAAAAAATCAGTAAAAAAAAGGGGGGGGTTGATAAAAAAGAAATTACTTAAATTTAATAAAAAACAATAAAATAAATAAATGAAAAAAATAATTATTATTATTGTAGTAGTAGAGAGATAGTAACATTAATGATAAAAATCAAATTACAAAAAAAATACAATACTACGATGGATGATAATAGATAATATATTACCAATAAATATTATAAATAAACAGCCATAAAAAGAAAGTAAGAAAGAAAGAGGTTCTATTAATGGTAATAAAAAAAATCAGTAATAAAAAATTGACAAAAAAATATTAACTGAAATATAATTCAAAATAATAATAATAATTATTATTATTATACAGTGACAAAATAATATAAATAATAAAGACCATAAAGTAAATAAGTAAACAGAAATGAAATAAAATAGAGATACAAAATTGAAAGTAAATCTTTTTTTGTTTAAAATATCTCTGTCTATCTATCTATCTATCTTGTATTTGCTACTGACATGTGAAAGCTTCACTGCCTTACATGGAAACTCCTTCAATTTGGTATTGAACTTAGATAAAGTTCGGGGACTTACAATAAACAAAAAAATAATAGTCAAATTATTTATATTTCCAAGTATGAGTATTTTAACTTTGCTCTGCACATGGATGCACATTTTTTGGCTGTTGGCTTCCTTTTAACTGTCAAGAAAGAATAAATGTTAAAAAAAAAACTGACAGCAGTACGAGCCCCCGACAAAAGGTCATCAGTGAACCCTCTTGTCTTCCATTCCCAAAGTGTACCATGTTACCATCTTTCCTCATTCATTTTCTTTTATGACTTTTCTTCTGTATATTTATATCCATGCTGACGACACTGATCATTTTGGTCAACCAGGTTAAGATCTATTCTATCTATCTCTACTTGCAAACAGCCACAGTCGCACACAGAGCACAGTTACTCTTGAGAATAGCAGCGCTGGAGCATCTATACAACCGGGGTCAAATGGAGTCCATCACTTCACAGCACATCACATCAGAAAAGTCATGGAGTGAATACACATGCACGTATGCACTCCACCAGGCGCGAGACCACAACGACATACAGTGCATTCATATATCCAGTGCCCCTCTCTGTCTAATGTTAGCTCATGCACTATTTATGGCATTAAAACATACATACTGCACATGCAGACATGTTAACCCAGACGACTGTGGGTTCACTCTAACTCCACACACATTAAAACAGTCCAAGCAGTTCTGCACAGCCTGCCACAGCTCACCAAACCCCCAAATTTATTCCATACGTGAAAACTGAATGGAAAATAATAACAGGATAGTGTTGTTCCTGGTCTGAATCTTGTGGAAGTGAACCATTTCAGCTCTCTGGTTCAGTTGGTTGGATTGGTTTTGTTGTGCGTAAGAAGAGCCGAGTAATGGGCCCCTTTTTTACTGAAATGCCCTTGCAGATAAAAATGTACCGTAGAGCTAAATTACCCATATGAAAAGATGAACTGCGTGGGGCTTTGAGCTCGGGAGACATGGGAATGATAAAAAAGAAGGAAAGGAAAGACGCAAGTAGGGGAGGAGGAGCGAGTCCAACAGGGAGATAAGATTAAGAGCTCTTGTGGGAATGGGAGACTACATGAAAGGAAAGAAAAAGAGTAATTAGTAAAAGTGGTAATCCTTGAGATGTTTTTGTGGTGCAAGGTTTGGTGCTGAACACTAAGGCCTAGTCCACACAAACACAGGTAGGGGGGCTTTCCCTCCTTTATTTAAAAAATAAAAAAAGCCATCCACACAAGCACTTAGGTGTGTGACGATACCAGGAATTCAGTAGTCGATAGCAATACCACTGAAATTCCACGATTCTCGATAACCAATTTAAATGAATTCAAATGTTATTAACAATCCCTGATGATCCGCCTTGAACGCAAAGTACCAGTCTATGTGGGTTCATGAGATTTTCCGGGTACAATATATTAACTAGTTCCTCCTCCATTGTCGTTGCTGATCAGCACTTGTACATGTAAGATGTGATGGATGGTCTTTATCGTAGGTTATTTGTCTCGCCCTTCCTCCACTGTGATTGGACGGCTGGGTAAAAAGTGACAGTGACGAGCGCAGCGTTTTAATCAAAGCTGAACATTTTTCAAATCTCTGCAACCAGAAAAAGACGGCAAACATGCAACACAGAATAAATGCTCAGCACCTCATCACCTCGTTGTAGTGGAGTGTAAAGACGCAGCGCTGCCATTGTAAAGAATTAACAAAATATGTGGCCGCAGAAAGAAAACGCTCTTCTTTTTGATGAGACAACAGAACTTGATGCCGTGTTGTTGTTGTTCAACTGTGCTGGCAGGCATTGTTCTTCTACCTTTGGCATGTAACGGCAGAGTACTTGTACTTTGTAGGCGTACATGCTGCCCCGTCAGGTCCAGAAGAATTGCATTCCCAGTATCTGAGGTACTAGAGAAAAACAAGTACGATGTTTTTAGAACTTTGGTATCGACATGTCTACAAGCACTGTTATAAAAGAAATCTCTGACCAACTGAAAACGCAAAAAGGCGAACCAGAGCACACCAAACCTAGAGGCAGCAATATAACCCAATCATGAAAAGAAGAGGATGTTGATCAATCAGAAACCTGACAAACAAGGTAATACCAAAAAGCTCCTTGGAGCAATAAACTCTGTAACCCATTCTAACACTTCTGTTTTTCAGTCTAGAGGAAGGGCAAATGTACGTGTGTGTAAACATGTAAAGAGTCCTGTGGGCAAGGTTAGAGCCTGTACTATTTTGGCCATGTCAGCCATTGCACGCAAATAAACTTTGATGACTTTCTGAAAATCTTCCCCCTAGAGGGAGTTCTACAAATGGCAATTCCTTTGTGGATGATAGGCCGTAGAAAAATCTATGTCTTCCAAAATACTACTTATGGCCATACCACCCTCAGAATGCCCAATCTCGTCTTCCAAAATACCTGTGTACGTGTAGACTGGGCTGAACACTGTGGTGTTAGTATGGCTTCCAGAGATCACCTGACAACTTGACTGTTTGCTTGTTTTTCATTTACTGCTGATTATGTTGAATTTGTTCAGTTTGATACTATTTCTTTTCTGTTCTTTGGCATTGTGTGTTATATCCAGCTCTTCTCAAAATCTTTTTCTATTTTAAGAGACGGTTTTATTGCTGGAAATCTGTGCCTCAGGACAACCACACCAGATCTTTTAAAGGGTAACTGTAAAATGTTTCAAGGAATTTAATCACTGTTGCTTTACCACAATAAGTCATAATAATATACTTTTAAAAATGTAGCTGATTTAAACTTAAGGTAAAACCATCTGATTACAACATTAAAAAGGTGAAAGAGCAGATGGTCCAGCCCTGAGTGCCTGGGCTCTGACATCAGGACCAGTCCTGGCTCTTAATTATAGATGTGCTGGGTGGCACAGCCTCTCGTAAAGCTGCTCCATATGACCAGACAGGAGGGGGGGGAGGGAGTGTTGAACTAGGGCCTGGTTTACACTCCAAACTCCATCTGGGACTGCGGCCGCTCCCTGACAAGCCCTGTGATTCTGTTGATTCTGCGATTCTCCGGCCTCCATTCCTGCAGGTTTCTGCACTGCTCTGCCAATCATAGAGACCTTCGAGAGCCAGAGATAAATTAATGATCAATCTAACGGCTACGGTGCTCCGACATGAATATGGAGCAGCTCTGAATCCATGCCTGGCTAATGTGCAGGGATGGTCCAGTAACTGCAGTCCGTCTGGTGTTTTAGGGTGTTTTTCATGTACTGTAACAGACCCCAGAGAGTGTATGGTGGACATCCTGGGAACACTGTACAGCTGCTGAAAACATCTGCCTGTAAATGTTTTGCAGTTGACCTTTACTGTTTTCTCCCTTTGTATGAAACAAAGCCGCTACTTGAGTGTGACGCTAAGCAGTCCACGATGTTTTTTTGTTCACGTCCTATGCAATTCAGTCACAAATACCGTCCTGAGTCAAAGTTGTAATATTTGACATTTACAAGATCTTGTGAACTACAACTCCAGATTTTCAGTGACTCTCCTCACAGCAAGAAGGTCCTGGGCTTGAATCCAGCTCCTAGCTGGGCTCTATTTGTGTTTGTATATTCTGTCCTGCCTAATCTATAAAAAACGTACGGATGGTTGGTGTATTAGATTGTTGAGGGAATATTAGGGCTGTAGTCAAACACTGACTGAAATTCTGCTTACTCTTTGACCAATTGACAGGTCGACGGGGTAAAACAAATCTACACGTTATCACTAGATTCACTACATCAGCCACAGTCAACCTGGTAGCAATGTGTGTCCATCAAAGTGTTTTTTTCTGAGGCCAGTTTATCTTTTGAATTCTTTGCAATGGGAGCGCTAGGAAGTTAGACTACGCTTCAAATGCCAGCAGCGTGAGCTTCTTATTCTGATGCACATTTGCTGTTTTTTCTGGTTGCAGAGAGCTGAACAATGTTCAACTTTGGGTAAAGGGTCGGAGATAGGGTCATAACAAGTGCCACAAAGACCAACTGTCATATTCCTGAACAACAACAACAATAGAGTAGAATTTAATAGTGCTGGCCACATCGACCAGTGGGTCTCTCCTCTCTCTCTAGGTGCTTCAGCCTTCCCTTTATCCAGAGCAAGTACTCTACCTTGTGCCGACATTTTTATTTCTGCAGATATTCCATATCGTAGCAACCAGAGGCAACCAAAGCGTCTCAACTGAATAACTGCTGCGTCTCCAAAGCACCCTCAAGTGCAAGTGCAAAATAACACTTTGGTGGACACATGGCCTATTATGATAGTGATACCAGCAACCAATGAGAATTTGGTCAAACTAGAGCAACGCCCAACCTGACCAGAAGGTGTCAGCACTAAGAAATATTTTGACATTTTGGAAATTGTGCTTTTTATGGTAGAGCTCATATAATCCCAATAATCACCATTACTCTGCATCACAAATGTACAACTTATTTTGTATACGGATAAAATGTGTTAATAAATAAGTTTTAGACATGCTGTTAGACAGATTTTGGTCAAAGCTAGACCAGCGGAGACCTTAGACCTTACCGACAAGACCTTACCAGTCTTTATGCTAAGCTAAGCTAACTGACCTCTGGCTGTAGCTCCACATTTATCACTCAGAGATTAAAGTGGTATCAATCTTCACAACTCACTCTGAAAAAAAGAGTATGGTTCCCACCAAAATACAGTTCCTGCTAATGGTTGCTCTGGATTTTCACTGTCATAGTGAACACACAGGGTTATAGGAATAGGAGTCATAGTAACCTTCTGTTCATGTGGGCTTTGAACTGTGGCCCCATTCATGCTACACGATCTAACTTTGAAAGTGTGTGTGTGTTCATTCATAATGTCACTACAGAAAAGACCTGTGAAGCAGCTAACGGAGGAACAAAGGTGATCATTTGGGACCTAGGCATCAGAAAATGATGAAATCAAAAAGAAACGGGGAGCAGCCTCGGGCTTATTTGACTTACTCATGAAAAATGACGAAGTGCTTCGTTTTCATTATGTGTGTCTCTGAGGCCTGTGATTGGCTGACATGAGGGGCTGGGTGACATTGATAGCTGCAAGCGGCGTTGTGAGCGGATAATTCAATCTGATTTAATTCGAACGGTCTCTGTAAGAATGTTTACTGGATGACCCACTCCACCTCTTTGATCTTTCCTGCTGCCTTCGCTGGAGCTTAGGGAAGGGGAGGGGAAATAGGGTTAAAAAAGGAGGTGTGTGCATGTGCGTGTGTGTGTATGTGTGTGTGTGTGTGAGGGGGCTTTCGAGGGAGGGTCCTTCAGGGTACAGTGTGAGTGCTAAAATGGGTGTGCAGAGGCGGGAGGGGGGTTTGGCAGGGTGGGAAATCACAGCCTTAGGGTGCTCTACAGATTATTCCTGCTTCTCTTTCATCTGAGCCGTTGGGGGGCATCTTCCTCAGATTAACCGCTCCATCACTTATTAAGCACTTTGGAACAAAAGTAGCGATGGAGAGCGAGGAGGGGAGAAAAGAGAGGAGCTACTGTAAGAGAAGGTTTCATTAGCATGTAGCTCATGTCTGTTGTGTGTTGTTGGGTGTGGCCGGCATGAGAAGAGGAGTGTGTGTGTGTGTGTGTGTGTGTGTGTGTGTGTTCTCCCAGAGCCAGAGAGTGGGTGGAAAAACAAAGCTTTCAGGATATGAAAATATATAAATAGACCCAGCTACTGAAAGCCTCAAAATTTACTCAGTGGTAGATCTGCGTAACTTCACTGAGGAGTATTTTGAGTCTGGTCAGTAAATTTGGATGCAGGTGAGGACAAAGAGAGAACTGTAAAGATAAACTGAGCAAGAGGAAACAAAGCACTAACAGAGGTGGAGGAGCAGAGTGATGCAAGAGCAAATGGTGAAGCTGTAACGCTGCTGGTTCTGCATGACAAACCTCCTTTCAAACAGCGAGGTCACACTCTGTATACACACTGATCCTCACACTGCTATTCATGTACTTTCACCTGATTGATTGTTATTGCTAATTATGTTTATCTGTACCCATCTTAATTTATTTCATTGTCATAATTCATCATTAAGATGTGATTATTCATCAAAGGTTCTGTATGCGACATACAGAGCATTAATATAACAGCAAACCACTACTTGCTATGTAAAGATAAGGTGGAGTAATGGTGTCCTGAGCAGAGAATGAAGTCATGCCATCCTACGTGCTAACTCATCATCGCTACTTTGTACAGTAGTCATACAGTTCTTACTGCTTAAACCTGGACAGTGTCATCGCAAAAGTGTCGCCCCCACCCTTTGGTTCCATCTTGGTTAACAATGTTAGTTCTGTCAGCAGCGCTGCCATTGTTTAGTGCTGTTTATTGAGTTTGCACCATTAGATGCTAGCCGCTGGCTAAGCCCCCTCGATGTCGACACTCCTTAAACATGGAGCCCTTTTAAGTCACTAGGAAGTGTTACTAACTTGGAACAGGTTCCGTTCAAGTTCCCACACATGAAGCTCAGCGCAAGTTAAATCAGGAAGACTTTCTTTATGCTACATCCATTCACAGTTCTTTCTCCATCCCACCCCCACCACTTCCACCTATCTACTGACTCTGGGTGTTCCCTCTGTGGGTTAGCCAATCAAGCTTTGCCACGATCTCCTTCAGCCGTTCATGTTGCTGCTGCCGAACTTAAATTCTCTTCTCTGCTCCTGTCAGCTGTCTTTTAGGCAGACTTGTCGTGCCGTCCTCCACCCCATTCACCTCCAGTCATCTTATCAAGAGCCCAGGACAAGCATATCAAAAGCCCAGGACAAGCATATCAAAAGCCCACGCCTTTTCACATCCAAATCCTCAGCTCCCTCTTAATCTCATCTCATCAACACTATCACCACCAGTGTCTAGACTCTACAGGCGAGTTCCCTAATTTACTACGTCTTTACCACCCTCCTGGAATAGATGACATCACGATAAGGTCTCATCCACTAAGACTTTCACATTTCTCAGACTTTGGAGTTTGGAGCATTTTGACCAAAAATAAACGGGTTAGGGACCAAAAAAGTTGGTTTCAAACTGGAACCAAAAAAAAAAAAAAAAAAAAAAAAGGACAGGTTTTTCTTGACCTGCGAACCATGACTGCACCTGTGTCATACGATACAGCTTCTAAAGAGAGGATGTAACATTGCATGTTATAGTCTGCTACATCTTGTGAGCAATAATAGTCAGCCTATGCTTGACTTTAGGATAAAACCAATATCTATAATAACAAAACAAAATCTAGCAGGTAATCAGGATGTCCACATATCAGATATAACTTTGATGCTTTTTATGATCTTTTCGAGAACACTTTAAAGACAAATTTAAGATGATCTGTTTCTCATTGAAGCATTGCAGGTAAGTGTGAAGGTAAGCGGTGTATATTTAGTCCCATGCAGAGGTAAGTTTTATGTAGGTATACGGTGCAAAAGCAAGCAGGTTCGCTAGACCGCACCAACGTTCCAAGAATCCTGAACAGAGCTGATTCAAGAACGAGAGCTGATGTGGGGGGAAAGTAGTTAGAGGGAGCCAACACAGCTGATGCTCTGTGTGTGTGCCAACAAGATTAAAATGCGTCGTTCCTCAGCGCACTGTATTTGTTCACCAAACAACAGAAATCTTTCCAGTCACACAGACAAACAACAGCACCTCCTTAGTGGACGTAATTACAGCTAAACAACACAGTGAACTTTCTTTAATTACAACTAATCCGCCCATCCCTGGCAAACATTACAGCATACAATTTGAGCCAAGCTGAAACTTGAGTTTGCTTTAAATAAACACCCGTGGCTCAACATGAAGTTAAAGCTGCGTGAGGCAAATTTGCATTTTTGAAACCCCAAGTGGTGGTGCAAAATAACTTTTTGGAATTTTTCAAAAAGTTCAGACATCATTACTCATAAAGCACCACATAATCCTGAGTGTCTGGGTTTCCATTTTCCTTAGCTGCAAGCAGGAGATTGTGATAAGAAATCTTTCCGCAGCAGGTTTAGCCATCATTGCTGTGTCCAGGTTTTTCTGGCTCAAGCGCTCACTTGCTGCATTTTGCTTAAAATTTGTTATTTTGTGAGCACAGGCAAGATTTTCAGTTGCAGTCATACCTGGCATCAGTTTAATGTGTGTAAATAGGGCAAAGCTAAGAAGTAAGTCTCAGAGGGGATGACACATTCTTATCTGTTTGAGCAACAGTTGCATGTGATGTAGACTGGAGTAGGGTGTGACCTCTTCATACAAACCATCCTGCCCTTTAGGGCGATATGCATGTGAACCCATTATATGAAGCCGTGATCTTTGTGTTGTGCCCTCTGCTTGACGAGGACAAGGCTGTGTTACATCTGAACAGTGTGACCCAGTTCCAGTGATGAACTGAGCGCAGCCTCACAGGAGGACAACACTGCTGCTGACCTGCTTGAATAATTCACTCTAAAAGTGTAAACCCGCGGCTGACTGGACGCAGTCACCTGGAATATTACATGAGCAGGGAGAAGGAAGAGAGAGGAGGAGGTGACAGGATGATCCCGAGTGACATGAGGTGAGATGAGAGCGTATTATGCAACCAGAGGTTACAGTAAAAAGCAGTGAGGAAAAACATTTTTGAGCATGACGGTCTAAGTGTTAGAGGAGGAGGCGGATGAGACTGTTTTACACGAGAACATCCAATTTAAACTGCAACAGTCTTCTCAGTTAAAACCTGCTCAGTGCTTTCTATAGTTTTTGAGAAGTGTGTTCATGATGCAGACATTTTTTCGATGATTCTAGTGAAGTGGAGGTGAGTTTGATACTTAACAGGAAGCAGAGAGACCAGCTCATGTAGTCTCCACTTTGCCATGACCAAGCCTCCAGGGTTGAAAGATAAAGCCAACATGGAAGTGCCACAAACTGCAGTTCTTTGAACGGCCACTTGAGGCTGACTCCAGAAGCCAGTCCATCCCCTTAGACCTCCATGTTAAAATGCCCAACTTTACAGCAGAAATAAACATGTTTACAGCCTGGTACAAAAAACAGTTTGACCATTTCAGATGTTCGTCCCCACCCTCGCGCCCTCTGGCCGGGCCCGGCCCCACCTCACCCTTCCCCTCTCTCTGGGGCTCCGGGGAACCGAGTTCTGTCTTCCTTTTTTTGGGATGTTTAGCCATGTAGGCAGTTGTAGCCAATGCTGGAATAGCTATTTTACCTGGTGCACTGTTCGCCATTGCCGCTTGCTCTCCCCTTCTGCCGGTGGCACAGGAACGCGCATATGCAGTAGAACAGCCAATAGGAACGCAGTGGTCTGAGCTGACCTTTGATTGGTTGATGCACATCGGCACGATACTGATTCTTCAGAGGCTGAACACAGAGCCATGGTGAGGTGCAGAAACCTATTGTTTGTCTCAGACCACTTGATTTACATTATGCTTAGAGGATATTATAATATTATTGAAAAATCGGATTTGTTACCTCTGGCATTTTCTTTTCCATCAAAACTGCATCAGCTATTCTGTTAACTAATTCACAGCAGCATCTGCAACACCTTCTTCTTTCACCAATAGCGAGTAAAAAAAAAATCAGTGTAGGGTCAAAACCTCATTAGCAGGTGATGAGGCTATCAACTTGAAGGTGGAAAATCAATTAGTGAATCAATGGAGACTATACTTGCTGCGGCTCCTGACAAGTACCCTGATGATTGGATTGTTATGGTGACCGGTCTCTGTAACAGTGTTACAGCAGACCACCTCAGGCTTATAAGGAGGAGCTATGGTTAAACGTTTTCTCTCTGAAGCCAAGTCTCTTCTGTTTTTTCTTTTACTTTAATCCTCTATCTTTCTCCTTCCAATTCACAGATAAAGAAGACAGCTTAGAGGTGAAACAATAGTGTTTTTCCACTAATGGTCAATACCAAGCAGCCAGTGGCTGGATTATTGAGACTGGTTCACAGTGGTTTCTATCTAACCGGAGCTGACCTGCCTCCCTCATGCTGGCTGGGGAGAGAAGATACAAGTAGGCAGAGATGCAATCAACCCAAACAACTCCTCTGCAACTCCTGGAACACACACATCCAGTACACATCCCTCTCCCGGCTATTACACAACACACATTACATAATTCATACAGTTTGCGACTCTGTGAATCAGACTTTTAAGGTGCCCTCCCTCATAAACACCCACTCAGCTCTTTGAAAGGACCAGCACAGGGAACAGGTACAGTACAACACTTGAGCTGGCACCCCCGCCGGATCAACACATTTTATGATTCCGCCAAGGACATTTAAAAAATAACATTGCTCGGATGAATTCAGCACAACACGCTGGTTATGCAACAGGCGGCTTCAAGCGAAGCAATGCACAGAGAGCACGCGTCATCTGAGAAATACTCAGAGCTGGAGAGAACACTGTTCTGCAAGGTTACTTAAAGGGGACCTGTAATGCTTTTTCATATTTTCTGTCAAATACATAATGGTTACAATGCCAGATGTTCTTATTACACGTGGCCAAAGTTTCAAATAATGAAGTAAACATATGTAAAAGTAATCCTGTGAGCAAAAAACATCAAGCCTCAGACTGTTCTGAATACTGTTTCCAATGGTTTTTCTACTTTTGAGATAAGCTGGCGTCAGCTTGTGACGTCTTTACACGGTCACCTGCTCCAGGCATGCTACTGCAGGTGTTTACATTACATACACTGCTACATGTTAATGTCAGGTAAGCATGTAATCATGGTTGCCGATTAATTTCTGCCCACTTTCAGATCATACTCCTGCTGGAATATATCCGCTTGTGTTTAGAAACTTAACTTTAAAAGGTGCAATGATGGTGCAGACTTTTTGGGGAAGAAAGCTTTAAGAGACAAGTGATAAAACAACAGCCCACTCCCCAAAAAGAAAATATTGGTTTTGTAAGATTCAGCAAACCACTAATGTACCTTGCATTTGTGCGTTTCATACTTATCATATCAACGTTTCTAAAGTTATGTAGTGTAAAAGCAGACTTTGTTATATGGTGTGACAATTAGGCAAGATGCTGGCCAAGCTGCAGACCACTGTTCAAGACCAACAACCAATGTTTTTTAAGCAACTTGTCACTGTTTTTCCACTGGGATAGTGCCACAGAAAGTGGTAGCTTTTTACCAAGCTATCGCCACATTTCCTGCTGTGATTGTGCCACCAAAAACATTTTTTTCTGAGGGCAAACACAATCTTTCCCTAACCATAACCAAGTGGTTTTTGTGCCTACACCTAACCACATTAACCACGATGTTGTTGAAATGTAAAGTTTGAACCTGTGCACTACATAATAACATGCAAAACAGAAACATATGATGCCAACATATATTCTGGTGACTGGTTTGAAAATGGAGCGTTTCAGACACAGGTGTTCCAGCACAGACAGTATGAGGAAAACAAAGTGGTTTTGACCATTACAGCATATGTACATGTTCTAGTAGAAACCCAAAATACAAGTATGAACCTGACATTGAGCATAACATATCCCTTTTAAACTAGTCCTATTCAGTGGTCAACTCACAGCGGAGTAAAAAAGGCTGACTGCAAAGTGTGCCTCACTAAAGTTTTGTGACTGCTAACGTTAGAACAAACATTTGGATCAGTACGTGTCACTTGAGGTTGTGTATTTGTCAGAGCTACACACTTGAACTGTTCCTCTCCATTAGAGAGTTTTAACATTCCTTAATGTGCTAAAAAGGCAGAAGATCAAGCTGAAAGTTGCTTTGATCCCCGACATGTTACATGTGGCATCAGTCTGCTCCGCAGCACCAGCACTGGATTTGGCGAGATCATAAACACGAGCTAACCGCAATGGCAATGACCTCATCTTTTACACAGCTGACAAGTTCAAAACATCCTCACAGCAGGGAGTCTGCAGAGACTTTTAGAAACACTTCCTCCACATGAAAACAATTACATCATCATTAGCCTCATTTGTGGTGGCAAAATACTGAGGTCCCTGGACAGAAATTGAAGCAGCCAATAATCAGGGCTTTGTTATTGCGGCTGTGAAAGAGTTAAGCAATACATATAACCCACCTTATGACCATTATCGACATGTGTTTACATTCTTTTAACTCATTACAGCATGTGTGTATCTGCCACGTGAGGAATGTTTTGTTTCATGAGTGAAAGTAAACACCTGTCAGGGTGGCCAGCTGTCTGGCTGCACATTTGTAAAGCAGACCTGGATAACAACATTAGCATTAATACCAATAAAGCCTCAGTTTTGGACTTTCGAGAGTGGGAGGAATTTTCCGATATTTACTGATAAAAAATAAAAACAAATTAGATAAGGGTCTGTGCTGTAAGTACCTCAGCTCAGAGTTCATACAGTCTGCACAGTCCGGACAGGAAATGGGCAGTCTCCCTCCCTCGCCCTGGGACAAGAAGTCATAAAGTAGGATCAAACGCCTGGCACTGCTCACGGTCCTGCCATATGAATAGCATAATGTCATGGGAAGTCATGGACTCGAGAACGACCCAAAGCCTTTGCAATAGCTGAAGTTATGAAAACCTGACCTACTGGAGGTAGATGGGGCTTTGCAGAGTGTCGATTTTGTACATGAAGCTAAAAATCAGTCAGAGGTCCTCTCAGTGTTATACTACCTGGCTGCATTTACATTAAACATGAAGAGGGCCTTGTACCACTCTGGTAAGTGGAGTGGAAGGAATATGGAAAGGTCATCAGGACTTGCTGAAATGTGAAGAGAGGGAAAACGAACACGAGAGCACGCAGGTTTGAGCCATGACCTGAAACTAGTGAGCCAAACACGCTACAAGAAAAGACACAGTGAAACAGCAAAAAAATCCATATAGCAGTACTAAATCCTTAAACTATTAATATGTAAAGTCTTTTTAAACTAGAAAAGTTAAGTATTTAACCAATAATCATTCAAAACTTATTGCTTTAAGCCAAAACAAATCCATGAATTAATAAACTAAAACCATACAAATCTCATATAAATGGATGTTGTGGCCTACTTGCTTCTGACCCACTGTACCGCTATATTCAGATCTAAATTTGTATGTCATAAACCACATCTCAGCAACTGTACATCAGGTTAAAGGTCACAGCCAATATAAGGCCATGGGCTTAAAGCACTATTTTAGGGACCTTGCATTCACTTTAAATCTTCCGACGAGCCTGGGAAGAACACTATTAATAAGTGTATTTCCCTCAGCCAGCAGTTTTCATGCCCACTCATGTTGCTCTCTGTCTAGCGGGTAAATTCAGTATGTGTGTTTGTGGCTGGGGGCTTTCTCTCTTGACTCACCCGTGAACACGCTTAGATCACTACAGGAGGCGAGCAGATGCCTCTGCAACACTCTAACATGCAAAAACTGCATGCCGAAACCCAAAAATAACAGCTGCAGTACCTCCAGCTACTGATTAAGAGTCAGCTGCTGTTTCATCTGCATATGGTGTGGAGGAAACACAAGCTAAACACTAGATATCAACCCAAGGTTTGTGAAACTGACTCGCTTAATAACTTCTCATCTTCATCAAAATATCTCATTAAAAACGTACTCTTCCTTTACTAATTTGCACACAGAAGAAAAACTGCAGACCTTCACAAGTGTTGGGGCTTCAGGGATCAGACGGAGCGTGTAAAGACAGAGCTGACAGCTTACTGAGGCATAAACACACAGTTCTATAGGTACTTCAACAAAAAATCAAGACTGTGTGGCGGCTCAAGGACAAGGAGCATCCTAGAAACGAGTACACAGACACTCACACACACATCCACAGCTCTTGGCAGACAGCACGCATGAGGCTCCTCTTTCAAAAATCATTGGAATTTTCAACAGGGATGTCGATGAACAATAAAATGAAACGTGACTGGAAAATACAAACAGTCAATAGCAAAATCTCTTATCACCGTGAATGGTCAAACCATTTGTTGTTTTCCTGGTGTTTCTCCCATCCTGTTGGGAAAGGTCCAAACATCATTAGACCTGAACCACTTCCCCTGATACAAAATGTTGTCATTGGATCATGGGTGTTTTGCAAAGCTTCTCCTGAGGTTGTAGAATGGAAAACCAGAATGTCAGTAATCCCTCTGACACACTATACTACTGGATTCTTGTGGACGCTTCTGGGGAAAACGTTTAGAGCAAAACGCTACACAGTAGACAGGATGAAATGGGGAAGTGTGGTGAACTGGGAGATGGCCCTGCAATACAAGTACCCATTTGCCAAGTGTTTAACCAAGACACTGAATTCCTACAAGCTTTACAGAGACTGCATAATAGGTGACCTGACCTTTGACAACCTGATCGCCAGAAAAAATGTTGGCATTGAATGTTTCTGCAAGCAACTGATGTTGTATTTATACGTTATCAGGTTGCTGATAAGCTGTAACAACAATGCTGTGGTTAATGTGGGGTTATGTTTAAGCACCAAAACCACTTGGTTAAGGTTAGAAAAAGATCATGTTTGGGCTTTAAAAAATAGTATTAGCTGCACAATCACAGCTGGACAGGCCATCAATGTGTCTGTACAAGAGCAACCGCTCTTCGTGGCGCAATTCTGGCTGGAAACACGGTGATGTATATGGAAAAAAACAACTGCTTTTTGTGGCACTATCCTGACAAGAAACACAGCAATGTCTCAGTAAAAAACAATTGTTTTTCATGGCATTTTCCACAAAGGAAACACAGCGATGTCTAGGTAAAAAACAACTACTTTTTGTGGCACTATCCAAGAAGGAAACACAGCAATGTCTACAGAAAAACACCTGCTTTTTGTGGCACTATCCTGACAAGAAACACAGCAGTGTCTCAGTAATAAACAAGTGCTTTTCATGGCATTATCCCAGAAGAAAATATGGTCATATCATGATAAATAACAACCACTTTTTGTGGCACTATCTCAGAAGGAAATGCAGCGATTTCTCAGTAAAAAACAAGCACTTTTCGTGGCATTATCCTGACAAGAAACACAGGGATGTCTCAGTAAAAAACAAGCACTTGTTGTGCTTTTTCTGCAGCTTGGCAGGCATCTAGCTGTCACGCCATTCACCATCCCCTCCCAGGGACAAAGTCAGCTCATATTCTACATCACTTCAGAAACACTGATATGATACGTATGAAATGTACAAGTGTAACATTCGCAATTTGCAGAACCATACCATGCCAACATTTTCTTCCTCAGAAAATGATCAACCATGCTTATTTGGGTTTACTTGAGATACTACAACGCACTGTGGATTAAGAAACAATTCGGTCTGAAGCAAGAAAGCACACTGCCAATTGTAATTCCATTTATTCCTAGTGACCACTGCCCTGATGTCTCCCCCACAATATCTCCAATTCCTACAAGAGAACCAAGCCTCAAACAGGCCCCACTGCAGATCAACCATCCTGCATAATGAGGTGCAGAACCACAGCGGGCAAATACTTGCTCAATCTCAGACCCCAGCTCTGGCCATGTGGAAAACATCGTAGTTCCTGCATAATCATCACGTCTAAACAAACAGCCGAGGAGAGCATTTTAACAAAGTGGCATTCGAGTAACTGCTCCAGCTTTATATCTGTCCAACCCCATCACTAGCTTCCCCTGAGGGTAGCGTGGGGTTCAAAACAAAAGCAGCCCAAAGCAAACCTCAGCTACAGACGGATATCCATCACATCTTAATGCTGTAGGAACAGCTCTGGTCCCCTGACTGACCACTTGAAAGCCAGAACGGGCTCTCCATGCAGGGACACAGTGTGTTGCTGAGGCCCATTTACTTTAATATGGGCCAGAAGGCTGCCAACAACAACAAGAGGAAAAGGGATGCAGAGAGGGAGAAAGTATTCTGGTCTCACTGGGGTTGGGGGAATAAAAAAAGACAGAGTCACATCTTGGTTCTGGCAGTGATGTGAAATCTGATTAAGAGAGCAAAGAAGGCAGAGAGACACTGAGGGGCGTCTCTGTGGAGCTGTTTTACCCGTCAACCATGGATGGAGGAGGACAGTGTGGAGGAGCGAGGGGAGGAACAGTTTGACATTTATGGGACATACGCTTATTCACTTCCTTGCAGAGATACAAATGAAAAAATCGATTCCACTCTCATAGTCTGTTAGATATAAGGCTGTAGCCAGCAGCTGGTTAGCTTAGCTCAGCAGAAGGACTACAGAGAATCAGTATGCCCGGCCAAGAAATAGCCTGACACCTGAGGGCTGATTTATAGTTGAACACAGACTGTAAGCAGAGCCTTCACATGTCGCCTACGCCCCCGAGAGCATTAATACTTGTGCGATGGTGTGTCTGCGACGCTCTGCAATTAAATTGCCATCTTCTTCCACACCAATATTTGTGGAACTCTCTTTCCATAAATTCACTGCCATCAGTCTTTATAATGTGGTGAAGAAGAGTCGTACATATTTACTACTTCTTTATCAAATCTTTACTCAATTTGGACCATGTTTATGACAAAGGAGAAGCTGGAAATAGGTAGGATGAAATGCAATGCTACCAAGCGGAGCAGTCACAGTTGTTGTTGACATTTTGAAGCCTTGAGTTTGGCGTTCTGGCCTTTGCCATCTTGTGTTTTTTGGAGCCAGAGGTGACCATATTTGACTGAGAGGGTGGTGATGCGGAGGAGCGATCTGTACACTTCTTTTAAAGGCCTACATTTGAAAAGTCATTCATATTTAGAGCAAAGAAATCAAAACGGTTGCGGACTTTGTAAATCTTTAATAAAGCCACCCAACTTCCTCTTTAGCTCTTGATGGGAAAGTGTCTCAATTACTTTGGCTGACGGAGGGCTTTGTGATTTGAACATATTTTTGGGGGCATTTGCTAAAACGATGGGTGCAGTCTTTTTTTGGGGGAGGCAAATCTCTGCAAACAACATGACATGAGGAAAAAAAGAAATAACATTTTAAAAATTTGCTATTTTAAATTATTTATACCCACATACACCCAGGTTGTCATTGCAATTTACATGATCCTATACTACTTTAGATCTACTCAATTTCATATCACAAAGATTTCAATACCACCCTAACAATAGGTAAACCCTGCTAATAGATAAAAGAGGACAGAGCAGAAGCAAAGGAAGCATCACTGGGCAGACTTTAATACACAGGACACTCATCCAGTGACCACGCAGGGATTTCACAGACCCTAGACAATCCATGGGTTGAGCCTCTCAGTGCGCTGGCTGGCAGAGCCAAGCATGAAATGAGCTTTGCCCCTCAGAGAGTCAGACTGGGCCCGCGATGAGAAGGATGAGGTGAATCTCCTTCCCCAATGTCATCTGTTGTCTATAAATCCACAGCGTGAGTGCAGCCAGGGAATGTGAAGTTTATATGTGAATTAGAAGAAAAAATGACTGCTGTACATCAACGGGGGAATAAAAAACCTAAATTAAACCTGGAATGTCCTGGGATACAAAGAAAGAAAAACTGTTGTTACAGAGAGAACCCCAAAGGGGAACCGCAGGGTTTAATGACATGAAATTTCTTTGATTGATATTGAAGAGAACATATTTTGACAACATTACTTGGTCTGGTAACAGTTGTCTTCTTCCATAAAAACTGGAGAAGAGCTGGTTGTTTTAAACACAGCAGGGCTACAAAGACAGCGAGAGGTTAGGAAGTTACAAGGTAACTTTAGCATTTTTTACCCTGGACCCTATTTCCTTATGCATTTGTGTCTAAGTTCATACCATAGAGAGTTAACACATTATTCTCTACAACTCTCAGGTTCCAAAGCTACCAAGCAGCTGAAACAATAAGGGAGAAAATTTTAGAAACAGCCAAGTTAACTGATCCTGATCGGTGGAAACAGAGAACTCAAGCTCTTGTGGCTGGACTGAGAGGCTCTCATCACTCCTCACATGGTTTTATCTGAGCATAGACATTGACGGCCCCTGTGTTCAAATATGACACTCTTTTTATTAGCTGACCCCCTCCCCCCTCCTCCTTCAGACTGTTTCCAATTATTTCTGAACCCTGACTCTTCCACAAGACAAAAGGGTGGTAGTAAGTGTGTGGAGAGATTCACGGTGCCTCTCTGGAGAGCATTTCATTTCCCAGGCTGTGATGAGCTCCTTTGTTCTCACTTTAACTCTCAGCATCACATAATTGGCCACCATCTGGGGCTCTCATTCCTATTCTCCTCCTCCATCTCTTTCTCCTCTGTGTTTCTCGCGAGCCGCGCTCTCCACGTGCACTCCATATGTATGTTCATGGTAGGAAATCATACATCTGTTGTCAATCCTTTACACTTCCCTGAAACATTATGTAACATTATAATGAGGACCAATTACACAGTCGGCGTGCTCTCGACATCTCTGAGGTGCTTTGGAGAGCAATGTGTTTGTATTTTCTACCGGGGGGGGTGGGGGGTGGGGGAGAGGGGGGGGCACGACAGAGGGATAAATGGGATGGTGAGGGAGGAAGAGACATCACACAGAGCTCCTTTGGCCTTTAAATTGTGACTTTATTCTTTCACGAGGTCCTTAGTCATCCAACAGCTACAGCAAAGCTTTCCTGCTTTGCTCTTCCTACACGGTTCACAGTTCACTCTTTATCCTCGGCTGAATCAAAAGTCTGTCCAACGCCTCCGACTTGTACAGGGTCCAGCAGCAGCTGAGACTTTAACCAGTTCTGGCATCCTTTTACTCATAACTGGTTACATTCACAATTTAGTAAGAGTTTGTTCATCACTGAAAAGAGCTGAAATCTATAATGTTTCATAGCCGTGCTTGCAGTGTGACTTTAGGAATGGCAATGTGGGTCTGTCGGTCCATCACTTTGGTCCAAGCTATTGGATAGGGCAGCACAGTTATTCGAATATTAATCACAATCACTATTTGCGCCTCCCACAATTAAATGGACACGATCAACTGAAACATTCAAGCTTAAAATGTATGATCCCCTCATAGAAAACTCCACTGCATATCAGCTCAAGCTCTTCCTAAACTAAAAGCCAGCCTCCACTTTTAAAGAGCTGTCATGCTGTTAAGCACACATCCTGTAGCAGCAGCCTGTGAAAAACTTTCCACAATGTTGTGGCAGCAGATGGGCAAACAAAAATCATCTGCTCATCAACCGTCATCATCTGTTCTTTGGAAGTATTTCGGATTTGGGAGAAAACCAATCATATGCAAAGAAGGTTGAAAAAACAAAAAGTAATGTATTGTTGATGTTTGTGAATTTGAACCTGTTTTTTGATATGCAGTAGCCTGCATTTTAAGGGGGTACGGCCTTGAGCTGTTGACATTGTTTCTCCACTCTGCGTGTGTGTTCTATCCCGCTGTGTTGCAGCAGCGTGTCTCCAGCGGGCGTGTCCTTCCAGCACCTGGATGGATTCCCCGGCGACTGATTGGTGCGGCGGGTTGGTGCGGGGCTCCGCCAATCAGAGGGCGACGGCGCGGGGAAAGGATATAAAAGGCTGGTGTGCCCTGCAGCCGCTGGCAGACACCTTAGAAGCTCTATTTGTGTGGTTCAGCTTTCTGTATAGTGTGAGCGTTAGCTCTTGATTTGTGTGCTGTGAGCGTTAGCTCTTGATTTGTGTATTACCCAGATTTGGGCCAGGGGTAAGTTCACCACTGATTTCGATCACCTGCACCCACGGTTAGGTTTTTGTCACATTGTTTAGTAACACTAGGTTTAGGGGTGCTGGTCATTTGTATTTTTGTTTTCATCATTTCACTAGAGCAGTTAGTTAGGTTTTGTTTTAAGATTGCCTGATTTGTTGTTATTCCCGATTTATGTTAAACATTAGACAGATAGCTCCATTTTATTTTAAGGAGTCCTCTTTTGGTTATATTTATTTGTTGATTTGACAGCACCTGGCGGCCCTTTTCTGTTGACTTCATTATTAATTTCCATTTGTCTTTATAAATAAATACACTTTAATTTGCAATCCTTCCATCGGGTTGTGTGTGTGTGTTACTTCCCTTTTCCCGTAACGAGCTGAGTTTGTAACAGTATGAAACTTGTGTCTGCACCTCAAAGACGCAACACTAACTTGTTAAACCACTTGAGAAAACACCACAATCTGCAGCAAGATGAATGCATGAAGGCGAGAGGAATAACGTCACTAACGCTACCTCACTGGATCCCCGTCCTTGTCCAGTGTCAACTCAGACATCCATAGCGGTAATATAATTTTATTTATGTTTTGTTTCTAGGCAGATCCATTGAATTCAGGCGAAGAGGAACCTTATTTTAAGTCTTGTTCTAATGCAAAGATTTGTACATTAGCAGGAATGTAGCACAACATGGGAGTGAAAGCAGTCTTCTATTGATTTAAATGTGAAAGTGCAATAAAAATATTTTGTCAGTAAAATCAATAAGTCATCAGGATAAATATTTCTGATCTCAATATGAATCAAAATAATCAAGATTATCATTTTGGGCTAGTTCTGCTTCTAAGGTTTGTGACGTATGAAACCCCGGCTGTCTGAATTCAAGTTTTAAGAAGGCATAAATGCTCAGCTATGGCGTTGACTGCTTATTTCACTCATGATATGTCTTGTAGCATATAAAAAAAACACCATATGGAAATGATAACAAAGTTAAAAACTTGAATTTCAATGGAGGGGTTCTGTACTTTATGTGTAGTGCCTTTGTATAATGTGTATGATATCTATGTTGGACAGTCAGTCAATGTTATTGTATTCCAGTAGATATCCTGCCTTAAAGTAATCTCAAATATAGAATTCTTATTTATATTTGAATGATTTAAGACAGTTGTTCCCAACTAGTTAGTCGCAGTCCAAATTTGGGTCACAGGTCTATCCTGAATGGACCACAAGAGACTCGCTTACATGTCAGTTTGTAAAAAAACATACACTTTATTTTACTTTATTTTTAAGAACAGTACATTTCCAGCACAGAGCTTTTATTCTGAAGTAGCGTTTTCTGCTGTAGAGTGAGTGACAAACCGACATCTTGACTACATGGCAAACGCAAGTACAACGCTGAATGTTTTAAACTGTGGGGCCTCGAACTAATGACTAAGGAGAAATGTGGAAAGCTGGTCCAGTTGGGAACCACTGATTTAAGACATCCATTTTCAAGTTTTACTAACCCAAGTTTTTCTGTTTAGACTGGAATGGATCTCAGTTATTACTCAGTGATTTATGATGGTGTGGACTACACAGACTGAAAGCAGAAGTGCAGGTCAAAGTGTAACCAACTCTGGCTCACAATACAAATGTATTTAGGCTACTTGCTCAACATGATTAACGTCAGTCTACTGATGTTTAAGCACATGTCAGCCTTCATCAGACTGTAAGGTCCGGACAGTCCCACATAAGAACATTGTGTTTTACTGCTGTCCTCCTTAAATCATTTTCCATAAGAAGATGGCATTAAAACAGTAACATTAGAATTCCTCATCCTTGCCTTTTCTCTGCAGCGTAGAACATGTGATTCTAAGAAAAACCCAACAAAAGCATCAAGCTGGATGACAAATGCTGATCAAATGTGTCTGTTTTGTTTTCACACTCACATAAACTAGATTTGGCAGGTCAGGGGCTTTTCCTATTCTACTCTCACAGAGGAAAACAGTGGGTATCTGCACGTTTGCGTGATCTAAGAACGCATACAGGAGTGCATGTAGTTATTTAGGGCATGCATATCCCCAGTGGCAGGAAGTGGATGTTTCAAGTGGGAACAAAGGCTGTCTAAGTGAGGGTTGTGACGGAGGAGATCCTTTGTGGGGAGATGACAGGGAAAGACTAAAAATCCATCAAAACACCGCTATCAGCTCCAATGATCAAGGATCGTTTGATGAAGGAAGTCGGCTTAATTGGGACTCATCAATAAAAAAAAGCACCATATGCTCAAACCCAGACAGACTATGAGGGATGAGCCTCATTAAAAAATATAGCCGGAAAAAAAAAAAAAACAGGGAACATAAAGAATAATATAAGTGGGTTTATGAGGAAAAGAGCAATGAGGACGATCTTTGGTACTGACTGTTAATCTACAACCCCCACCCCAACACACACACACACACACACACACACACACACACACACACACACACACTTGCCAGACAAAGGAGACGTAAACTAATAAACAGCAGATAATGTAGCAGGCAGAAGTTATTGATATCATTTACAATGTATTAGCCCATCACCCATTTGTGTGTGTATGTATGTCTGGTTTGTCCCCAGGGGGGCTGAACACACACAGCAATGCCCCATCTGTTAATATTGTTGACAGCTATGTACATGTGTGTCTGTGTGCGTGTCTGTGTGGCCGCAGGGGGTGTGCAGGGTGGAAACATGACAGATCACAGCCCTAAATGACAGGGGGTGCAGAAACAAAATAAATGACACCATCTATTAGACAGTAATTTATATTAATACCTACACACTGAGGCATGAACACACACACACGGTCATACACAGACTCATTAAAACCAACTGAGCTCCATGGGCGAAACGAATACTACATGAAATACCAGCACCCTGCATGCCTCAGAGGCAAGACATTTCCACCATAAAATATAGAGGAAAAAATCAGTTGGGAGTCCTGGGCTCTGTTTCTATGAAAAGCAAATGGATGAAAAATATAATTTTGTTCCCACCAGACTTTATTCTGTGCTACACTGCTAAAATTTCATTTAGATGACGAAAGTTGGAAATTGTTTATTAGCAATAATCCCTTGAGATGTTTTATCTCGTTTCCAATGCCATGAGAACTTGGCTTTAACGGCACACAACTAAAACCTCAATGTAACATTTTCTGTTTCAGGGCTAGCAAAGAGACTGCAACTTATTCTATCGTTTCTATTTTTTTTAAAAAAATTTTATTTAACCAAAAAAAAAACTCTTGAGATTAAAAGTCTCTCTTTCAAGAGCGTCCTGGCCGAGACAGGCAACAACAGAAGTTATAGACAGACAACATAGAACAAAAATACAGAATAAAAATATGCAGCTCTAAAACAGGCAAAATAAAACACAAAATGAGCCTACAAAGAAAAGCCAAAAAGTATGTTAATATATACTAGAAATGAACCATAAAAACGGAAAACACGGCAACTACACATCATTACAAAAACCAGCTAAGACACACCGTGACATCGGCATACAGAAGATTGTGTAGAAAAATCCTGCAACAGTGCTTTGAAACAGCCGAGAGGAACCAACGAGTGCGACTTTAAGTCCTTCTGTAGCAGACTCCACATATAAGGAGCTGTGTACAAAATCGCTCGCTTGTCAAACTCTGTACGTACCCTTGGTACAGACAATAAAAACATGTTCTGTGAATGGAGAGCATAGCCATTTTCAATTTTAACGTACACACATAAATATGCCGGAAGAAGGCCAAGAAAAGCTTTGTCAACAAGAGAATGCCAATGAAAAGGTCTACGAAACTGTAAAGAGAGCCAGCCAACCTGAGCATACAGGATAAAGCGATGAGTTAAGCCTAGTTCACACGATTTTGACATCGCAGAGGATCTTGAGAGCTACCTTGGGTCGGAGGTGAGTCGGCAGATAGTCTGCCACGACGAGTCCTCGTGTGAACAAGCCTACGAGCAAGTCGCCCCCTCGTCTGTGACTGGGACTGGATATCTGGCATGCTAGAAAACTGTGACACGACTGACAAAGAGCATCAGCCAATGAGAGGCGGGATACATCCCACGTCAGCATGCAGGATGACAGAAGAAATGTGAAGAGGACAATCCGCAGGGTTGCCACTTGCCAGGTCTGCTTATTAGCCGCAACTTTGGGCTTGTTTCTAAAGTGGAGTTGCTTACTTGAGCTTGTTCTCTAAACGTAACCTTCCTCTATTATATCTGTCTAATAAGTTATTTAAATGCATGATAGTCACTTCTTTTGGGCTTGTTTCCATAGCCCTGGTTGCTTGTTTCTCTCCCAAGATCTGGCAACACTGACAAGCCAACAAGCAACAACAACAATGCCTTTACGATGTGTCGTCTCCAACTTAAGAAAGGTAGTTTGGGCTCTGTTGGCAAGGGCTTGGTGGAGAAATCTTGTGGTGTGCACACACAGGTTGTAACGCAGTTGGCGAGACTCCCAATGACAGAAACACATGTCACCAGGTATGAACACTCAAAAAATCACGATAGTCTCTGCGACGCAAAATCAGGGTGAAAATCATGTAATGTAAACTAGGCTTCAGTGGCTAAATCTGGAGTATAGTGAAGGCCAAGGTGGAAGAACAAGTTGGTGGTGCGGCATTTGTTTGTGGTTATTGTTGATCGGCACTTCCTGTGGACTGGGGTGTCTATCAACACCTTGCTTTTGATGTGGAATTTAAAAAGTTCCACACTTGTGAGATCATTTTTCTGGGTTCAGTTAGAGTGTCTCGTTCTCATCAATCATCTCCTTCTACATGATTTTGCATGGCGGTGGTAGCCACACACTGTGGTAGTAGCCAGCTAGCTAGTTACTGTGCATGTGTCACGTCTAGGTGGGGTAGGGGCCTTTGGGGAAGGTGGTTAAGCAAGAACGTTAAGAAACTGAAATTACTGAAGACGCCCTGGATTATTTACACGATCATATGTGTATTATTAACATGATGTCAATATTTAACTTTTTTAAATATCACACTAATCCTCAATGCTGGTATGCTCGGTGACATTTATATCAAATAATACGACAGACAAAATCAGGATATAATTCTCCAGAAGAAGCAGTAAAATTGATCTGTCACTCATAGATACATACACTATAAAATATAAAGAATCAGAAATATCTTAATTTTTAACTGCCGCCTTCTCATTCTGCTTACACATAGTGTTACCATCTTTCTAATGGCATTTCCCTTAGTGTTTATACATACTGTACACATTACTAAATGCACTCCGCAGGCTGTATTTCATTGTCATGACAGCCTGATGTTGGCATGATGTTTGATCGAGCGCTGGGAGATTAGATCAGAGTTTGAGGCCAGCACTTTCTGTACTGGCTGAGTGCCACAGGTCCACAAGCTTCACCACTAATTCTCAAGACGGCCGGCCTGCTATTAGCTCCAAACAACGGCACTTTCACCAATAAACCCTTCACATGCTGTTGCATGTAAATGTCAAACTCTCCATCTAATGCTTCGTATGGAGGGAAGCGCTTTGACTCTTAAGTGGGAATGAGAGTGCAGATAGATGCTCGCCCTCAAACTTTACAACCCCTCTGCACCCGTAGTTTTACAGTAACTCCCAGCTAATGCGTGCACCCCCTGTCCAGCTCCTTGGCTTCGGTGAAGGAGCTACTGTAAAAGCTGCCAGGAACAAACAGCTTCATTGCCCCCTTTTCTCTTTTCGCTCCTAATGCCCAACTTCTCTGGCTCCCATCATCTCCGGGAAGAGGTTCAAAATGATCAGGTTACTCCTCATTGAGGCCTGGTAACACTGCTGTGGTGAGGACTGACGTGCGCTCACCACAGAATAGAGAAAACAACAGAATCAACCCCCAGCGTCACGCAGAAGGGGGTGAATGAGTGTTAGGGATGATGGGGGAGAAGGGGAAGGAGGAGGTTGGGAGGTTGAGGTGGTGTCTCTTTTCTGGGGACATCAATGAAGATGTTACTAATGACGAATAACAGAATGATCCGATGCGGCTGCAGCAATGACCTGCAGAAGGACACGGCGGGGAACGTGTAGTTCCTCTATAGACACACAGTTTTGATACACAACACTGTGAGGAGGACATTCTGTACAGCACCATGTCAGCCATCATCTCTTAGAGCTGGGGTAGGTAGAAATCTGGAAAGGGAAAATAGGAATTTTAAAAAAGGTAGAATTTGAAAATACACTCTCCACCTGCAGCTCCCCCCTCTCTGTCCTAAGCCCCTCCCACCAGATGACCATGAGCATATGCACGTGCTTCAACTCAGTGTCTCCCATACATTGATTTATTTAATCTTATTTCACTGTAGAGTTGTAAGCAGCTTATTTGCTCAGCCCCTCTTTGCCTTGTCTCTTATTTATCAGACAAATGTGACAAAATTAGCTAACACTAGCAACCCAACTGTCTCTCCGCCTTGCTCTCCATCGTTGTAGACTGATTGCCCCGTAGGAGAATGGGCAGAAGAGACAGACGTTTGCTTGGTGGCTGTAGCTGCTCGAATTCAGCAGATGTCACAGCTGGCTGGTGGCCAGCGGCAGTACCAGTTCTCACCTGTGTTACAGCAGCAACAGAAAATTTGCTGATCCAGCAAATTGACACATTTTATTTCATTTATTGTCAGGCTCTCTTTTTGATTTGAAGTCCATGTTCTTTTTATGGGTTGCTTTGCAGAGTTGGCAGTTGTTGCCAATGCTGGAATAGCAACTTACTCCACTACTGAATCAGGCTTTCACCGAAGGCAGGTGCACAAACATCCCCATTTATGGAACAGCCAAATGGATGCCCTCTTTCCTAAATGACCTGTGACTGGCCAAAGTTTCCCATCATGGGCTAAATTTTTCTAAAGCCTGAAAACAGAGCAGAAAGGAGGTGAAGAAGACTAGTGTTATATCAGACCACTTGGATTACAATATGCTCAGTTTATGGTGGGATTTTTGCCCAGTGATGCCAAATTGAAACTGCCTACCCCAGCTTTAATTGACAGACCCTCAACAATGTGACTACAGGGATGTGCTGATTGCCTTTATGAAAGAGGTTTTCCAAATCAGACACTGTGGGGCCCCAGTCAGACAAAAATAAGACAACTGTGCTCCCCCAAAACATTCCTCAATATTCTTTGTCTTATTTGGTTAGGCGGATAATCATTCCAGTGTTTCCTACAGAACTACAATCTATGTGGTGGGGTCGCTAACTGTCCTTTTCTTTTCTTTTCCTTTGCCTGTGTGTGCTTGTGTATTATTCTGGGTCCCTTCTCTATGTCTGGTTTGGCGTCCCTGATCTATAACACAGGTGGATCTCTTCATTTTTTCCCTCAGCAGAAGTTTGTGGAGTTGTGAGGGAAACCCTGCATCCTCAGTTTTGGAACTCGTTCCCATAATTCGGGAGCTTTGGGGGATGTAAATAGGAAGAGTGATGTTGCTATGGAGTCAATTAGTTAGCTGTGAGCTACAACTTGAGCCCCCATCTTTTAAGCCTTTGGCCAAAAGTATGCTGAATTATCTATTAGCAGCTCCTGCTCGCAGTGTATCCATTGATGTACAGACAGCTATCACTGGATTACTTTGATGCTTAAGAAAATTGGACATGACGACTCTCAGGCAAGATCTGGAGTTAAAAGGAGTGTCTTTTTTCAATGATTTCCATAAATCTAGAGCTTACTAGAGCTACTTACAGTGGAATTCTTTTCTCCGTCTTCCTCAACAATGCGACAGACTAAACGACTGAGAGTGCTGGTGGGTGTATGAAAGACAACACAGTCTTCCTCTGATAAGACAAGAAATAAAAGCCCTAAGAGGTGTGCCCAGGGGAGGCTGGGAAGGGGTACACAAGAACCAGATTACCAGATGAAAGCATAGCTGACGCTGGGTGATATGATGCGTTCCTGCTCTATAAAGCACCAGGGCTGTTAACCTAAACAGTTACATAACTGGTTCTCTGAAGACAAGTACCGCAAGCTACAGCTCACACATAAGGGTCACTTGGGAGAACTTGCACAGTGTATGAGGCAGACCAGGAGATGGTTTGCTCTTTCCACTCCTGACAACCAGACTTTTATGAAGGATCACACAGGCAATGGACAAAGTGTGATCATGAATAGTTTGTAATTAAAAGAACATTCATCTCTTCACTGGAGCTTTCAGACCTCATGTCAACGTCAACAGCAAAAATAATCTGTGATTGTAAGTGGGGTCACACCATGTGTACAGAAAGTTTGTTTAGCCAGTGGACAATCAATGCTTACAGAGCAAAAATATCCCAACAGCATGTCAAAGAAACAACACACTGGAGGCAGCACTTTTCTTTAACTGGCAACTTACGGAGCTGATATTGATCAATTTTCCAAATCGCATAATCAGAGACATTTAAGATTCCATTTGTGTTGCCAGTTTGAGAGACGGGGAGAAAACCCCCGACACTGTTGCCATTTAATGGAGGATTAGCAACGTGACCTCAGAGATCAGAGGTTATCTGCTCCGGGGATGTCTGTTGGGTGAAGGGCTGGATATAAATGGTGGTATTTTCCCCCGTGGACGAGCAACTCAATCAAGTTAACATGAGTGTGCTGCTGTTGGCTTTCTCTGATGCTTTATCTTTACTGTGTTTGTGGGTGTGTGCATGTGCTCACTGGTGGACAGGATACTGAATCTCCTGCACATAAAGGCACAGCATTTACAGAAAATACTGCACTAAGGTACAGTTTTTTGATTTTCATTATATTTTTGTTGTATTTTTTCTAAATTATGTTAGCTTAGCTTTTGTTATTGTTTGTTTTTCTCTTTATGTTAAGATGAGGCCTGTTGTATAAGCTTGTGGCTTCTTGACCTCTCCTGACACATTCCATGTTTTTCATTATCTGGATTTACTGCAATCTTATGAGTGCAAATATAATAAAAAAAATAAAATAAAATAAAAATATTTATCAAAATAAAACGAAATAAAATAAAAATAAATAAATAAATAGAATAGAAGTATTTATAAAAATAAAATAAAGAATAAAATAAATATATTTACAAAATAAAAATAAAATAGAAATATTTATAAAAATAAAATAAAATTCTACATGTTATTTATTTTATCATTACTTTCTGTTTCATTTTTTATTTATGTTAGCCAAGTTTTTTTGTTTTTTTGTTTTTTGCTTTCTTGTTTTTATTTTATTTTTATTTGAGTGCAGGTCCATTGTATCAACTTGCGGCTTCTTGACATTTCCTGACATATATCTTGTATTTTATTATTTGGATTTTATGTAGTCTTATGTGTGTGCAAAAAAAAATCATTTAAATAATAAAACCCCTCAGGTTTCCTTTTCACTATCAAAATAAAACCTCTGGCCTGATTCATAACATCTTCTGGTGACACAAGTGATCAACTTTCTCATCAGTAACAAAGTGAAGTAACAGCAGTGGGCAAAAAAAAAAAAAAGAAAGCAAACTTCCAACCCAATATGCCCATTTACGGTCAGTCAGTGTTCCACGAGCTTGTTAAATAAATCAGAGGGTCTCCAGAGAGGAAAGCAAAACATTGGAGGCTCCTTCTAAACTCAGCTTCACCAGGAAAGCAAACAGTTTGGGTCCAAGTGAAAGTCTCTTTAGGTATGCACTCTGGACTGTAGAGCCGACTCATGTCCCTCTGGCTAACGCTTTGCAAAACTGGAACAATACTTAGGTACTATCTGCCTTATGTGATCAAACATCAGCCCCACAATGTTTCCAAACCAATACTGAGGATTTCATCATATTTTAGTGACAATAAACTAAACACAGAAAATCATTTTATGGCTCATGGATTTTTTGTCCTTGCGCACAGAGCCAGTAAAAGAGGGCAACAAATGACATCAGCATTCATTTATAGTGAAGATACACATCAACAGGCTGGCTGTATGTTGACTGATGGTGACGATATCCATAGTAAAAGTCTCTTTGAAAAAGTGTATTTCTCAGTTTTACCACCAAAAATCTGGAATCAATGCCTTTTGACATCACCAATAATGAATCAGCTTCACCTCATGCACAGTTGTAGGGCTGTGGCTAATGATTATTTTCATTATTGATTAATCTGTTGATCATTTTCTCAATATTTACACTAATTGTTTTATCTATTAAATGTCAGAAAATAGTGGAAAATGCCAATTATAACTTCCCACATCCCAAGGTGACGTTCACATAGACGCTTGTATTTTTGCTTCACAATTTACAAAACTGATTATTTGATTTTCATAAAAGTTGCCAATTGATTGACGTAATTTATTAAATCGACTAATCGCTGCAGCTCTGCACAGTTGATACAATGAGTGGAGACGGTTTCTCTATTCTCAAAATCAAAATCCTTTCTCCACCAGCTACTGTACACATCCCCCTCTACAGTACATTCCCACCCTCTCAGACTCTGGGATAGAACATGCCATTCTCTCTCTCCCTCTCTATTTCTATCCCCCCCTCTCTGTTTCCCCCTGCTCGCAGTGAGCCACAGAACATGTGGTGTATTTATTTGTTTTTTTTGGCTGTTGTTGGCTTGAGGTGGATGTTCCCAGCAGCAGCAGCGTTTGTCTCTCTGACTGGCAGCCATACCAGAATGGGTGGGTTTTACTGTCATATAAGACACAGTGATGAACGATTGATGAACCAGTGTATTGAATGTGGAGATATGGGATAGACCCCTTTAACAGAGAAGAGGGAATTAAATAGTAGGGCTGTACTGAATAGTTTGAAGCTTCATTCACAGCACTGACATTCAAATTCTAAATCAACATTTGAATGCTGCGTAGTTTGTTTTTTTTCCTTGCATGTTGATTCCTCCTGTTTAAACCTGTTAGTTCTGCACAGTTGCAGATCAAGATTAGGCTACACTAATATTACTATTACAGTATTATACTATTTGTTGAATGAGGTTCCAGTGGTGGCTGCGTGGGATTGTTTCCAACTCGTGTGATCCAAACACTTCCCATAACTCCAGAGTGCTGTCCATGAAAAATCATTGAACTAAATATTCTGCTTCAATCCATATTTGTTTGCTTTTGGGCTCAGATTCAGAATACTTTACAGATCCCCCAGTGGAAATTGGGAGACATTACGGTTGCTTTTAACTATTTAGATATAGAAAATGAAAGTAGTGTGCAAGAAAAAATGTGCCTCATGCTTCAATGCAACACAATGCATACATATAAATATAAAAATATAGAGAAAGTATAAGAAAATATAAAAACATAAGAAGAGATACTTTGTCTAAAAAACAGAATTTTTGATCTTGCTTTTGTTTGCTCTCCAGACTGCCGCGTACAAAGGGAGGCACGTACGTGTATTGACGGGGCGGACCAACAACAATCTTACAGCCCCATAACTTATATTCATTCACTGAAGATGTGGATTCAATTAAAAAAAGACTAACTCATCTAATCCAATGAATCTCTTTATTCAATTTGAGGATTTGCTTGGTGATGGCGTCATAAAATATGACAACAAACATTTGAAGTTTCATTCAAAAAACCTAAAGAGAAGCTTCAAATATTAAACAAGCGTGAATTTGCAATAGCTGCGACCATGTACAGGCACACATCAATGTGGTGGCCCTTTTTGCTAACTGGCGTAAACAGCCAATCAGCTGTCCTTTGGCTCACGACCAATCTATCTCCACAACAAATTTCAGCCTCTTAAGGCAAAAAGTGTGGCTGCCAAAGGGTGGGGAACTTTATGTGGACTGACCGACCAATCAATCAATCAATCAATCAATCAATCAATCAATCAATCAATCAAAAGAGTGAGCTATTAGAGCTGCTGGTCACAGCTAAAAATGACATTCTGTACAGCCCTGTTAAACAGTCTTCAAAAATTCTGTCTTAAATAAAAGGCAAAGTAACCAACTAACTATTCTTTTTATTGTGAATAAGTCCTTGGTTCTCCTGCCCTACAGTAACAATCTGTCAACAAACATAGCCACAATGGGGGCATCGGTGGCTTAGTGGTAGAGCAGGCTCCCCATGTACAAGGCTGTTGCCGCAGCGGCCCGGGTTCGAATCCAGCCTGTGGCCCTTTGCTGCATGTCACTCCCTCTCTCTCTCCCCCTTTCACACTTGTCTGTCCTATCAAATAAAGGCTAAAAATGCCCAAAAAATATCTTTAAAAAAAAACATAGCCACAATGGTGCACACATAGATGCATGTGCACAATTACTTTTTTAAAATCATCTGATAGGTCAGACAATCTTTCATGAAGAGTCGACTCCTGACCCAAATAACCTAATCAAACAGCCTAGGCATTATTTTCTACCACACTGCACTCAGAAGTAAAGACGGACTGATAACTATCCACAGATAGAAATCATCTCCATACAGTAGATTCATTATTTTAGAAACATCCAAGGTCACAGTATACGAACAAATCCAATGCCACATTAGGATGCATGTGGAAAAGCAGGCCTGTGTGGTGCACACTCACTCTCCTTCCCATTTGCTCTCCAGAGGAAATCAAAGGCAACATTCAAGGACACAAATCATCAAACTGAGTGAGGAAGATGGTGGTGACAAACAGGAAATGCTACAACACAAATTTGTGGTGGGTGTTTTTCTTTTTTTTCATTCAAAGACAGTTTGAAAGAAGAGAAAAGAAGAGAAACAACATACCCACCAAAGAACATCAGATTTAGAAGATATTTTTGAGATACATCCTCTGCCCCACTTTCTCTCTATGTTAGACAGGAGATCTGTTTCCCCAGTGCAACTTGTCACTGATACTGCTTTTACCTGCAACTACAAATGTTGTTCTATGTGCAGCAGCAAGAAACACATTTTGGAAAGATTTAATTGATGTAAACGTTCTGTACAAGGGTCTCTAAGGGTGGAGAACTGATCAGTCGACCAGTTTGTGGTCAGCTGGATCAGAGCTGATAAGATCAGATCCGTGGATTAGAGGAGCACCTGCTACAGAGGCGAGTGAAAGCAACCTTTTAGACCAAGCACTGGACCATGGGATGAGCTTTTTCCTTGAGAACGCAGCGGTATCTAACGTATGTGAGTGTGCTGCCTTTTTGCGCTCCAAGCATGTGGAATTACTGAACAGTATACATACTCAAACAGTCCAATAAACAGTCCAGCACCAAATGTAGAATGTCAATATGCAGCAGAGACTGTTGATGTTGCGGGAGGCCGCCAGAACTAATGAATGTGTGGAGAACCCTGCGTACAGCGATGGTGTGGTTACATGGCCGTCTGTTTTGCCTTCCCAGGTGCAGCACTCTTCCTCAATTCTGGTCCAATTTAAAAACTGCTGCTCCCATTAGACACAGAAACTTGGAAAAACAGGGTCCAAGTTGAAAATGACCACACTTTCCCTTCAAGTTTGGGGAGTTAAAGTATCAGAAGCAGGTTCGAAAATAAACTGCTACAGGCTCACCTCTGGCACTGACACCTGCGTCACTTGAGAGAAACATGAGGACATTAACTGACGATAAGAGTGACTACACCCTCAGATCTGACCCAAGCTCACAAGGCGAAGCTCTGTCGATTGCAGAGGAGGAAACTGCAACAGCAGCACTTGGACTGAATTACAGGGAAAATGACAGGAGTCAAGCTTCACTTGACCAAACAGATTTTCCTAAGAAGTTCTGGAAAAATGGAAATATGACTCCTCTGCTTATGCAAAACCTAAACAAGGATGCAGAGCGGTGAGCGGCATTTTGCCTAAATCCCAAGAAACCACAGATCCGACTGTGCAGGCAGGATCTAGTTAACAAGACTGAGAGGGAGTTTTACAGGAACATTTCTCACAAGACAGGGGAACCCCCCCTTAAATAAACTCCCTTTCAGACTATTAATCCAACCAGCGTCATTAGAAGCCACCACGACAAAACCACTCCATTGTGCATAGGGGCTAGACAGCTAATTAAATGAGTCACATGTTGGGAAATATCCCCGAGAGGACACAGACGTCTCTCTTTGTGTATGGCTTGTTTGTGTGATGGCATGTCAGCAGCCGCTCTCTTACCTGGACTTGTCCTTTTCCCATGATCTTGTCCACAATCTCGTTGTCATCCTTATTCAGCATGCTTTTGTCATAACACTTCTCATAGCACAGGATCCGCAGGTACTGGGAGCCCTCCAGCTCAATCTCAAACTCCTACACAACGACACAGAGAGAGATGAGGAGATCAGAACATTTTTATTGCAGTAGTGACAGCACCAATGTAGAGTAAAAGGTCTGTGTGACAGACTTCGTTCCACTGAGGCTCTGTGGTGTCTCTGAAGACACGGGTCTTGGCCTTGCTGACAAAGTATCCAAAGGAGTCCACTTCAAGGGTGCAGTATAGATCTAGGAGGAGACACAGAAGGTAGACAGATCCATCAAGAAAACTGACCACTAAAAAACATTTAGGCTTGTGACATGCGTGTAATTTTATGAGAAATAATAACTGTGTTTCTGAAACATATACTTTGTGAAACCGGAGTGAAACGATACACATCTGTCAATCACAGTTTTATCATCTTGTAGTAAAAGTCCAGCCATTATAACAGACTTTTAGTGGGTAATGATGTCATCGTTTGGAGATAATGTCTTTTCATTAAAGTCAAACATAATTATAGGTCACTTGTATGTCTTGTTAATTAAAGTTTCTTGACACTTAAAGCAAAAACAGACAAATATTGATCCAGCTTTGGCAAATGCAGCACAGAAGTACTTTCATTCAGTTGGCTGCACCACTCTTTAGATCAGGGCTGCAACGGTATGAGATAACCGTATGAGAACAGTCTCAGAAAATATTGTGGTTTCACATTATCACTCTATTACAGAATTTATATTTTTATCCCCTTAAAGGGATGAAAACAAAAGGTTTTTTGTTGATTGAACAAATGTTTTATTACAATAATTGAAAATAAAAAGCCCCCCCTTTGAAAACAGAGATTCTCTGTCCAGTTGCATTTTTTTCCCCCAATATCGTAGGTAAGCAAATGTACACAATATGATAACTGTTGACTTTTTTATCATGGTATACCTTCAAACCGGTATTTTCCTGCAACCCTACACTAGATTAGTGTATTTGTAAGACACATAAGTTTAGAGCTGAAACAATAAGTTGATTAGTTTAGGTTGCCATTGGCAATAATGTTGAGAAATTGGCAGCCTTTGGTTGCCATCACTGGCTACCACTTTTTAACATATAAAAAATAGGGACAGCAAAACGTGCACTACATTTAACTGGGACAGATGGTAGGTCACCTATCATATAGCTCGCCTCCCTCCACTGGTTGCCAGTTAACTTCAGACATGGTTTAGTCCCCAGTTATAAAACTAAGCTTCTGACTACTTATGCTCCAAGTCGTGACCTGAGATCCTCAAGCCTACCCTCGCTAGTCGTCCCCTGATTGAGGTTGGTGACTAAAGGTGGCCGAGCCTTTGCCATCAAGGCGCTGAGGCTCGGGAATTCTCTGCCTGAATTCTCTCCCTTGTTTTGTTCTATTGTTGCCTCAAAACACACTATTTATTCAGCTCTTCTTAAATACTGTATTGTTATCATTGTGTTATTTTCATGTGTTTGTGAAGCACTTTCTAACCTTTTTCAGATGAGTGCTATACATGTAAAATTATTATATTATTATTATTATAAAATGAATTAATTTTCAACATTAATTTCATTAGCTGTTGTTGTTACAGTCAGAATCAGAACCAGAAATTGCTGCACACACATCAGTGCGTTTATTCATCCTTTAAACTACTAATTATTTTCTTGGTTAATCAATTAATCGTTCAGCGAAAATGGCCCAAAAATTTCCAATGCCCAAAATGTTTTGTCAAACCAACAGTTCAAAAGACATTTTTGCTTTAAAAGTTCCTTTGAGTAATTAGGATACTGTGCAGTCATATATCAGCTTAATATTGAAAATGTGACTGAATGTTTAAAGGCTTAATTACGATACCCAGTAAAAAAAAATTGTAGCTTTGTTTTCTTCAATAAAAAAGAAGAAAATTGGGTCAGATCTGATACCCAACACAGATCCATTTACGCAAGTACATGCACCAATGCAAGTGCAACATTGTCTGGTTATGGTCCTGACTGTAACAGTGACATTTAAATAAAAAACTGAGTGAATCTGAGTTTGGGGTGCACGTTTTGCTATTTGCAACCTGGCAACCATTACTGTTGAGCCATGTAATACATTTTTGAATTAATCGTTCCTCATTCTCAAGAGGAAATGCTTGAAAGTTGAATTTCTAAAGGTTTTCACAATTACAGTGAGTGAGTGTCTGATTGTGGTATCAGATTTGTAATGAATGTGCACTTAAAAGTTAAAAAGGTTACGTTCCATCAAAGTGAACAAGCTCTTTAAATTGTCGATAAGTTGTAGTTTGATGCACATCAATCTGGTGCCTGTGTACACATCATTTAGCACCAGCAGACCCTCATACCACAGCCGCCGCTCCGGTGGGATCAGCTCACACTCAGTTCTTCCACGGAGCCAGTAAGGCTGTTAATGTGTTTCTTTAAATGCTGCTGCCTGTGGCGGTTCCTGCAGACCTCGCTGCCGGCTGTCTGTAAAGTGTCAATAGTACGTCCCGCAGCCTGGACCTGGTCCCTGGGGTTAACCTCCATCTGACAGCATGATGGATGGATGCACTGCTCGACCTTTCACCAGGAGAGTCACCACGATTAGGTGAGGGAGCCAGAGATAGCGGCGGGGGAGCTGGTTGAATCTCATATGCATATTGCAGAATGACAGAGAATATATTTACACTGCAACATCAGAAACAACAGCCTGACCGGAGCCTTGGTTAACACCATGGAGAGATACAAAGCATTCCACCTGGGTGAGCCAGGACACATATGTGGCCATATAACAATCACTAACAGGACTGTACAGTAAAATGGAGTCTCATTCCATCTGGTTTCATTCCTGCTTTGTTTGTTTTCTCAGCATCCTGAAAGGCCCTGACATAATTACTCCCAATGAGGAAGAGATTAGTGCTGCTGGTACGCGGGAAGTCCGGCGGAGAGGAATTCAGTGTGACCATCTGGGGGATATTCATAAAAATGAGGCAGTTATGGTACGCTTCCGCTACATACCGAAGCATAAAAGCTGGAAGGCTACCACCTCTGCTTTGATGTCTGGCATCCCAAAAACACAAACTACCTGACAGATGGGGGAAGGTTTGGGGTGATGTTTTTGACATATCAAAACTAGGGTTGTAACAGTTGTGCCAAACTGTCACGGCACAGAGGTTTGGTGTATCCAACCACATGCAGAATACACAGTATGTAGGCCTATGAAAATAATGTGGAACCAATGGTCACAAGTGCGAGTTCCACTATGCTATCAGCAACATATGACGTTAGCACAACAAAGCCTCCAGGAACAGCACTGGGCTTCAAAGCCAATATGACATAGTGGCCAAACTGTGTAACTAAAACTTCTGGGTCCATCACGTGATGCCATGTGGTCCAGAGAGATATTTGCCCATAGATTTATATTATGAAAAAGACATCTGTAAATTAGTGGAGATGTTTTTGAGCATCACAACCCCTACAAAATGACTTCTTTCACTATTGGGATTTGATCCATTTGGTCTGATAACATTTTAAAAGTCTAGAAGAGCTGCACAATTACATGATCTAATCCCCATTCAAGATACCGAAGGGCTAATCCCAAAGTTTGCTGCTCTGCTGGCGGAGTCTCTAGCGCGCCTACTCTATGGGCCGAAGGATGAACATGGCCCCTACACCAAAGCTGTATCCAGTTCACTTTACACATCCATGAGCACTACAAGCTGCTGAGCGTTAGTAGGTCACACTTTAGTGAGCACAAATGAAATGCCAGAGCAAGAAGATATGTCTGCAGGTTCCCAGTCTGCTACAACAGCAACAGGGGGAGAGAGTCGTCAATGGAAACACATCCAAAATGCTAATGCACATTGAACAGCATCACCTGATGTGCCGATCAGTGGGACAAGGAATAAACAAACTAGAGACCAACTCCTTATCCCTACTGCTTTAAAGCAGCCTTTAGACACAAAAGCAGAACAACACTGAAGCATTTGGCATATCACTGACAAACAGTCAAGGTGGAACTACTTGTAACAGTCCTCTTACTGTACTAGTTTAAGCTAGAAGGGCTGAAAAACTATTGTGTTTGTGTTGTTTTTTTCCCCTTAACATTTGTGCAAATTCTTGTGTGATGGCACATTGTAGAGACATGAAATCTTCATTAATGATTGGATGTTGTGACCAAATACTGCCCATAAAATACGATCAGAATCGGCCTATTAGGGGGCGCACATCCCTCACTCCACAAGTCCGACTGGCATGAAATTCAACACACACGTACAGCTTAATGTATTCTACAAAGACGGCTCAAGAACGTGTCTGACTAGATTTTCCGCCATTTTAAGATTGCTCAAAGGGGGGCGCCACAAGTTCCAAACAGGTCCACTAGCCTGGCACAAAACTTAGCCATAAATCAATGACAGTTCGTCCAAACGTCACTAAACTTGGTGATATTTACTTCAAAAGGTAATCTTGGACATACTGAGACTACAAGAAGCACAGCTAGAAAGAAAATGTGAGAAATGGACGCTATACAAGACTCAAAATGACGACACTGGACTGGAATAATATTCAATAGATACACTAATCCTTAAGGCTGTAAAATGTGTGTTTACTGAAGCAGTTTTTGTTTTGTCAGCACTTATTATTTTTCAATTATTTAATTTTTTTATTATGCTGTTGTCAATGTCACAAAAATTGTTCTAATAAAGATTATGGTGAAGAAAAGGGAACTTTAAAGGGTCTTGATCCATCGCAGCTTTCGACTTCTAACAGTCCGTGTTGGCTTAAACAACTGACTCACCACATGTCGCTATGTTTGTATTTGTTTTGTATTTTCAGTTTCAACCGTACTTCTGTGTACCGTTACACCCCTAATCAAAACTGATTCAGCTAGTTTACACAGGGATGCAAATCAGTTGAGCACTGTTTTGTGAAGACAAAACAGCTGTTGGTTGTGTTCAATTTAGAAAGAAAAAGTACCAGTAGTCAGGGCATTTGTTTGAGACACTACAGTGATTCAAACTGCTCTTTTCATCTAGCCGCAGAGAAGAAGAGAGTGTATTCATAGTCCTGAGCAGCTCCCACTTTTCTCTGGAAGCTTATTTCCTCTCCATGTGAAATGGGTTTCAACCTAAAATTCAAACAAGGCCAGGGAGAGCATATTTAGAGTCTTTTTGTGTCCTCGCAGTGGATCCAGGAGGGCTCTGAGAAGTAGGACAGACTAAAAGAGGCCTGGAACTCCATATGTTTTTATTTTCCTGGCAGGTCACCACCAGGCGCAGGGTATGAGGGGGATAAATTGGTCAGCATGGGGGCTCTGACCCTAAATGCAGGGGTTAATGAATACCATCCTCTTCCATCTCAATTAACTGAGCACTGCAGCGCTTGTGGTGTGTGTGTGTTTTTATACAGGAGGCTAATCTTTGCCTGGGGCTGTGTTGAGTGCTGGGTCAAACTGTGGGTTCACAGAAATGGGAGACAAGTGATAATCAGTTAAACTAAACGGTGTCTCTACAGCTGCAAGTGGCAGTCACCAGGACAAGAAATCTGTTTGTATGTTTTGTTTGAAGGCTTCAGGAGAAAGTAGTCTTCTGAGAGAACAAAATGAGGAGAGAACAGGCATAACTTAATTGTTTTCATAGAATCCAGAAGGAGAAAACTAATAAAAGCATGGCAGATAATGAATGGGAATGCATGCAGCCATGGCTGGATTAGATTACATGCAGTCATGAGAGCATGTGAACACTAACAGCACTGTTTCGTCTGTAATTTTTATGGGAACAGTGGCGACTGATGAAAGATTTGGTCCTGATTTATGAGTAAAAAAGTACCGTAAGACTAAAAATAAAGAAATATATCTTTCTTTTGTCCGGTAGCAACTGCACTATTATTCCATTATTAGTTATATACAGTACATCACATGTGAATTAAGTTCAGCGCGGGCGCCCGTCTGGGGGTCAGGGGTGTTTGCGCTTGGGGCCCACCCGAGCGGACGGGCTGGGCCGAGGCGACTCTGAGCATAGGGCGGCCCCACGCCGGCAGCCGGGCCCCTCTCGACGCAGCTGCAAGGGTTCAAGAAACGTCATGTTTGCCGGAGCTTCCACCACCTGCGTGGGCGGGGAGGTTCAGGGGAGAACCACCGACCCGGTGGCGGGCTCCGTCATGGAACACCTGGGGCAGCACGGTGATGCAGTGGTTAGCATTGTGGCCTCACAGCAAGAGGGTTCCTGGTTCGAACCCAGGGTGGAGGGTTCTCTGGGTACTCAGGCTCCAAAAACATGCAGGTTAATTGGTGACTCTAAATTGCCCGTAGGTGTGAATGGTTGTCTGTCTCTATGTGTCAGCCCTGTGATAGTCTGGTGACCTGTCCAGGGTGTACCCCTCCTCTCGCCCAAATGTCAGCTGGGATAGGCTCCAGCACCATATATATATATATATATATATATATATATATATACATATACACATATATATATATATATACACATACACATATATATATATATATATATATATATATATATATATATATATATATATATATATATATATATATATATATACACACACACACACAGTACAGGCCAAAAGTTTGGACACACCTTCTCATTCAATACGTTTTCTTTATTTTCATGACTATTTACATTGTAGATTCTCACTGAAGGCATCAAAACTATGAATGAACACATGTGGAGTTATGTACTTAACAAAAAAGGTGAAATAACTGAAAACATGTTTTATATTCTAGTTTCTTCAAAATAGCCACCCTTTGCTCTGATTACTGCTTTGCACACTCTTGGCATTCTCTCCATGAGCTTCAAGAGGTAGCCACCTGAAATGGTTTCCACTTCACAGGTGTGCCTTATCAGGGTTAATTAGTGGAATTTCTTGCTTTATCAATGGGGTTGGGACCATCAGTTGTGTTGTGCAGAAGTCAGGTTAATACACAGCCGACAGCCCTATTGGACAACTGTTAAAATTCATATTATGGCAAGAACCAATCAGCTAACTAAAGAAAACGAGTGGCCATCATTACTTTAAGAAATGAAGGTCAGTCAGTCCGGAAAATTGCAAAAACTTTAAATGTGTCCCCAAGTGGAGTCGCAAAAACCATCAAGCGCTACAACGAAACTGGCACACATGAGGACCGACCCAGGAAAAGAAGACCAAGAGTCACCTCTGCTTCTGAGGATAAGTTCATCCGAGTCACCAGCCTCAGAAATCCCAAGTTAACAGCAGCTCAGATCAGAGACCAGATGAATGCCACACAGAGTTGTAGCAGCAGACCCATCTCTAGAACAACTGTTAAGAGGAGACTGCGCGAATCAGGCCTTCATGGTCAAATAGCTGCTAGGAAACCACTGCTAAGGAGAGGCAACAAGCAGAAGAGATTTGTTTGGGCCAAGAAACACAAGGAATGGACATTAGACCAGTGGAAATCTGTGCTTTGGTCTGATGAGTCCAAATTTGAGATCTTTGGTTCCAACCGCCGTGTCTTTGTGAGACGCAGAAAAGTTGAACGGATGGATTCCACATGCCTGGTTCCCACTGTGAAGCATGGAGGAGGAGGTGTGATGGTGTGGGGGTGTTTTGCTGGTGACACTGTTGGGGATTTATTCAAAATTGAAGGCACACTGAACCAGCATGGCTACCACAGCATCCTGCAGCGACATGCCATCCCATCCGGTTTGCGTTTAGTTGGATGATCATTTATTTTTCAACAGGACAATGACCCCAAACACACCTCCAGGCTGTGTAAGGGCTATTTGATCAAGAAGGAGAGTGATGGAGTGCTGCGGCAGATGACCTGGCCTCCACAGTCACCGGACCTGAACCCAATGGAGATGGTTTGGGGTGAGCTGGACCGCAGAGTGAAGGCAAAGGGGCCAACAAGTGCTAAACACCTCTGGGAACTCCTTCAAGACTGTTGGAAAACCATTTCAGGTGACTACCTCTTGAAGCTCATGGAGAGAATGCCAAGAGTGTGCAAAGCAGTAATCAGAGCAAAGGGCGGCTATTTTGAAGAAACTAGAATATAAAACATGTTTTCAGTTATTTCACCTTTTTTGTTAAGTACATAACTCCACATGTGTTCATTCATAGTTTTGATGCCTTCAGTGAGAATCTACAATGTAAATAGTCATGAAAATAAAGAAAACGCATTGAATGAGAAGGTGTGTCCAAACTTTTGGCCTGTACTGTACATATATATATATATATATATATATATATATATATATATATATAAATATATATATATATATATATATATGTATATATACATGCCACATTATGTTATTAATATCTCTATCTAGAGATAAAGAGGTATAGAGGTATTTACCTGCAGTATATATACACCTACTTGTCTGGGCAATAAAACACTGACACTGAACACTGAACTACTACTGATTCATGTATGACCTAAAAAACACAACTGTGAAATATATAAGTGTAGCAGCTCAATCTAGATCTGTGCACACTCTTTCTAGCACAGACAACTTCAGTTTGTTGCAGCAGCTGTTGAATACATATTGAGGGAACAATGCACAGTGTCACTTGTTGACACTCACACAAACTCAAAAATAAACCCAAGAACAAAGTGAACATGTTTTGCACCTCTCTACTAGGTCATGTTTTCCACTCATTTTTTATTCTAACAGAGTTTTGGGGAGATGCTCGACTCCCAGCTCCCTCCTCTGTGACCCAGTTTGACTACTTTGCCCTGGGCTGAATTTAAAGCCCTTTCCCACTGGGGGGGATCGCTGTGACACAAATAACACAGCTCCAATAAAATATTCTGGTACATGCTTCTGTGAGTTTTCAATCAAATCAGGAACAATTAGAGGCTATTGTTGATGATTACACGTCTACTTAACAATCTGAACCACTGAATAATGATAGCTAATTCCACTCATTACACTTTGAAATTCTGATATGATAATAATTACCATATGGAACAACAAGAGCACACACTGTACGCACACTATTATGCAAAAGAGCAGCAAATTGCTCCAAAACTCTTGTAAAGAACGCATGGTACGCTTTAAGTAGAGACAGTGAAGGAGACATTGACATTGCAAGAGAAACCACAGTGAACCTCTAACACACACAGGCTCAACTACACAACATCTACTGTACATAACAAGTAACATTTGATCCCATCATTAAGCTACATCTGGAGGAAACTGTGTAATTTCAGCGATTTGTGGTTTCATATAGGGCTGTTTTCAAAACAGAAATGAGAGAAATGGGAAATTCTGCCAGTGCTGGACAGGTTTCATAACGAGGACTCTACAGTGTTATTAACAAATATTACAAACATCCATCTATCTCTGAAAGGAGTAAAAACAACACACTGTTGCTACGACTGTCTCCCAACTCTAACCTTCAATGCAATTAGAATTTAGCTATTTCAATGTTTATCGGACACTGAGGACGAGATACCTCTCAAGATAAGATTTTATTTATCCTGGGGGAAACTGCTGCAGCAGTTGCAACTAGAATTTTCTCTGTGCGGTTGAAACTGCCGTCCATGTCTGTGAAAACATGGCTAGTTCACACACATCTTCCCCACAACAGCACAGAAGATCTATACAGTCAGCACAGTTTCAAGGTGAGCACCAAAGATTAGTGTCACCAATTTATTATCTGACCAAATGTCTGTTTCTGAGTTATGATGGTGAGTAATGGTCGGAAAAGTGTTATTGCAAAACATTATGATGTCGCAGTGAAGTTGACCTTTTGGATATTAAATGTCAAAAACATATTTTGTAAGGTCAGTGTGGCCTTTGACTAACAAAATCTAATCAGTTCATTCTAAAGTCCAAGTGAACATTTGTGCCAAATTTAAAGAAATTTCCTTGAGATACTGCGTTCATGAAGATGAGACAGAAGAGGGCATAGTGACCTTGTTCTTTGACCTATGAACACCAAAATCTAATCAGTATATTTTTGAGTCCAAAAGGACGTTTGCGTCAAATTTGAAGAAATTCCATCAAGGCCATCAGCACTAGAACTTGAAGATGAAAACCAAAACTCAAAATATGATGTTTGATCTCGATCTGCCAAAAGTAAACCAACTTTAAAAGAATGTATCACGACTTTAAACCAGATGATAGAAGGCTTGAAGTGACTAATAATGCAACACAAGACAATTTAATAGTTTACTGGAAAAATTGAAATGCAGCATGTGGGCAAAAGTAAAAAGTTTATGTTCATTAAAAGAATTAACTGCATGATAATAGTGCCAATACAGTTTTATATTAAAGTTTAACTGATGCTGAACAGCTGTAGTGGTGAATAAAAAGTTGCTCATCTCAGCATCCTGGGCACAGCCAGTATACTCCCACATATAAACGCTTAACTACCCACACATGCACATACACACCCACACTCAAACACACACATATAAAACACAGTCATCCACACAGCAAATTCCTAACCTAAAAACACAGGTGCAGCAGCATGTGACTTTATGACAGAGCAATGCTTTGAACACAGCTGAATTCAAGAACTCAGTGATGTAGGAGTGTGTTGTGTAAACTGAACTGAAGCATACTTTAGAATTAATCATGAACTATTAATATTGTCTTTTCCGTCTCTCAAATGTAGGGTTGTACCTAAGGTCATTTTTTACATTCGAAGCTTCTATTGGGGTGTTCAAATAAAGCTCAAAATGTTTGTCATCATATTTTATGATGTCATTATCCTGAAGGTTCGAAGCTTTGAAGGATTCAGTCCTATTTAAAGCTGAAGCTGCACATATGGGCTGATAATCACACTTATGGTCTGTAATCTAATAATATCATGCAGCATATTTTAGTAACTGTGGGAAGTCTGTGCTCTCTGACTCTTGTCTTTCTGCTGCAGGAAACCAACATCAGTTACTTTATTTGCTGGATACAGTGAAGAGGAGGTTTGTTTTCCCTCACCTGGCACAAGTGGGTGGTGTGAGTGATCCCAGGACTTACAAAAGAAAAAGTACAAGAAAGGTTTTCAACATGTTTAAACTCTGCATAAACCCCAAAGGGGATTTACTTAAATGCCATTTGAGATTGTGAGATTTGGGTAAACAGCATTTACAGTACACACATTCACGCCTTACCAGAATCCTGATGATTAGGCTACGTTTTGTTTATGTCTGACCCCCATATAGAGGGACTTTTTATTCTACTTTGACACAAAACACTTCTGTAATGCCCAATATCACCACCACCACCAAAGTGACCCATAACAACAACACATCCGCTACCTCGCACTACCTTCACGGCTTGCATGCCCCACCCTGGTTTTACACGCTTCACTGGACACACTGACATCAAACTGTATCAGTAAAACCACCAAACTTCCCTCAACACACTCACACACACACACACACACACGCATACTCTTTTTTTCTTCATTTTTAAACCCTTCAGCTCTCCGCGCTCCATCGAGGATCAAACAGGCTTTCAGAGGAGAGAGCTTTCCAATCCATTACCCGGGAAATTCTAGCGGGCCGGCTTTCATATTCTAAAGGCTGTCATGGTAACAGAGGAAATCACATTTCTTCATCTCACTCTCTTTTCCAGATATTTGATATTTGAACTGCTGCAACAGGGCACAAAGTGTACCGAAGCACCAGCTGTCCACTACTGACACGTCTGCACGTTCCTGCCAACATCGCACTCGGCTGACAATAAACACACTTGGAGCTGCATCCGCACACGTTGTTATACAAAGGAGCATTTGTGTAAAGTATGCGATATCAGAGACAACTGCCGTTATGTTTGCCAGCAGTTCAGTTTCAAAACAATTGGTCTCTCTTTCCTTTTAATGTGCCTCGAGTGTTTTTGTGATGTGTGCTAAATGAAAACAACCACAGGAATTCCACAGTGGCTTCAACTTCTCTTTTTCTCCCTCTTCTATCATCTTCGCTCTCATTCCCCATCCATCCATCTGGCCGTCTCTGCGTTGGGCTATAGCATGATGGAAACTGCATGTGCCGACTGCTGTGATTGACTGGATCATGTGTTTCGCTGGCAGACATGTATCTGCACAGCAGCTATGTGTGAGGGGGACGCTTAGCCACACACACACACACACACACACACACACACACACACACACAAAAAAAAAAAGCTGTTTCTGGCCGACTTACTGGCTGACTCCTTGAATCCTTTGGCAGAGTGGACGATCACATGCAGAAAGCCGTACAGGCCAGGAGTCTCCTCATCTGGAAAACAAGAACACACAGAGCAGTCAAGTCGTGTTCCTCGTGTAAATATGATGACGTACGGCATTTAAAAGTCATTAAGAAAGGGAGTTTGTGTACATAGAACAGTGCAAAGATAAACACACAGAAACAGAGAGGAAAAAAGCCCATGGAGCACTACTGTCTCGTTTCAATCTCAAACACCCAAGAAATACTCGCACAGTTAGAAAACAGACACTCTCCTGTATCATCCTCTATTGCCTTGGCAGTGTAACATCACCTGCTGCAGGCTGTAATATTCTCTTGTGTCATATCTCCATGACTGTCACATCCCATCATGACTGCCTCTCACATTAGTCATGGACCGTTTTGCTTTAGAGAAACGTTTTCTCCGTATCAAAGCACTCCCTCTTTATTTCTCTCACAGTGTCAATCAGACATGTCATTGACAGCTGTGCTATTAATTCTTTCTTTTGTTTCAGGTCCTCTTATACCAAAAAAAGTCTTTCTTCACTCTTAGGAACCTGGCCAGAAATGCAGCAGAAAAGGCAGCTTTAAATGGCAATTTTAGGGTGTACTGTATTACCCCTTTTCAACAGTTGGGCTGGTTTGGCTTGGCTTGGTTTGGGCCGTCAGCCCAGCACAGCAGGGATTTGCATTCCCATTACAGCAGGGCTACTTTCTTGAAGGTAAACTGATGATGGCTTGTCTTGAGTGATGATGTTTGAAAGCAGAGTGCTGATCCAAGGCTGAAGTTCCCTGTTATTTCTGCTGCATGTGGGGACAGGTAAAAGAAGTTTACCTGTTGGAGGTGAGCTGTTTGCAGAGGTACAGTAAGAGCCTGTTGTCTGCAGCTCTTCATCAACATCTCACTGTAGCTGTTTCTGCTTTCACTTTCCTCCCTGCCATATTATCAGACTTGCTTTCATTGAAGAAAAGCTGCCAACAAAGTTCCGCTAATTCAGTGATAACACATTTAATTTCCGATAGATTCTTCACAATAAAAGTCCCCCATTATTTTGTTATGTGAAAACTTTTATCGTGAAGCTGCAAAATAAGGAAATGTTGAGTTTTCGAGCAGTAACTTCACACAACTTCAAATGCGGCTGATAGCGAGTATGAAACAGTGAACAGCTTTTAAAACGCATTTTTCTCTGGTCACCTGCAGACATAGGTGGAGTGTCGCAAAACACACGCTTGTTTCAGGGGGAGAATGGGGGTCGTCCGGAGTTAGCTGTGGTCGGGGAGACGTCACTGCTACTTGCATGAGAGCAAGTGGTCCGGCTTTTGGACCTACTCCAGGGAAAGTCTATCTCTGACGCGGCTTGGCGTGGCACGGCGTGTCTAAACTGACAATGGAAACACAAATCGACGCGGCATGGCTTTACTTGGCGTGGCCAAGAGTGACAACGGAATAATCCAATCTAACAAACTCCTCATGAACAAGAGGGATTCATCAGGCTGAAATGAGTGATTTTTAACAACTTGGTTTATCTAAAGTCATTATATCTTCATTATATACAGATCATTATTTAAATAATAAATGCTCTCACCCGAAGAAGAGACACATCAAACTTGAAGTGATAATTAACTGTGATCACAAACTTTCCTCAGATCAGTATCAGACCTCACATCAACAAGCACAGTCTTCTGTCATAACAAGTGGAGATTCGTGGGTGGATGTTCGTTGGGTGACCTGATATACCCCCCGCCTCCCCGCCGACATGACATGAAGGGGATACACTCTTGTTTTGGCTAAGGCCTGGCCGTATCTTGGTAAATAAACTATGATGGAGGGCCACAGGACTGTTGGAGCTCCACTGTAGGCGGCAGTGAGGAGAGCAGTCAGTTAACGTGTGTGTTTGTGTGTGTTGTGTGTGTGTGTGTGTGTTGTATGTAAGTGATGGGAGTTTCACAGGAAGAAGGTTCAAAGGTTCAGCTTCGAGGTGGCCTACAGCGTGTCCTGCTTTTAGAGTGAGAATCAAGATCTTTTAATGATAATCTCACTTGAACAATAAACTGTCGACTTCATTTAACTAGTATGTGATAATTGAGGCGTCAAATCAAAGTGTGAGTTTTTAATTCTCTGCCATCTTATCCATCCTCTTAGTTATTATGAGACATTCCTTCCCCAGCTGGTCTCCATTTAAACTCCTACTGTGCTCCCTGCTTCACATGTCACTGAGGTGTGTGTTTATGTTTGCTTTATAATGAGGAGCGTTTTAAAGTCCAGGACAAGATGTGGGGTCTGAGCTGTGTTTTAACACACAGGGATATCACCTCCCCGGGACAAAAAGAAAACTATCCACAAACTTAAGCAAAATGACGAACTCCTTACACAGCAGATCAAGTCAGCAGACAAGTTACCATGTAAGTAAAAAAAATCCTGGAGCCTGACAAAGCAGTTAACATCATTAACCAGACTACTTTGTGAGTGAAACAAATATTATATATATATATATATATATATATATATATATCAAGCAAATCGGTGGATAAAAAGACATTGCACATATTTTTACAGCCCAAAGCTCAAAATGCTTTGAACAGATTTTAAGGCGTCACCGGCAACTTTTGGAGAAGAGCTATAAAAGTGCATTTGAATAACCTCCCATCATGACTTCCGAGTGAAATATCAATGTGAGGGATTTGTTGGTTAAATCTGATATCTGCCTCCTCACAGACTCTTTTATCTCTGCTACAGGACGGGAACTATAAATGTAGAACACCTTCAACATTTCAACACTCACAAAGAGGGCAAACTACTGAAATAAAAGGTGTCTTTTTACGTTCTGCAAAAGTGTCACATCTATGATCACCTGTCCTTGCAAAAATTAAAGTATTGTATGATATAGTTGTGAAGCTGTTTTTTAGTTATTATGCCATCTGTTGGAACAAACTGCCAGAGGAGCTAACATTCGTACCAACAGAAATATTATAACAGGCTAAACGCTACTGTGTTCATGATTTCCTTTTAACTGAAACTGCATTTTTATTTTCCCTTTTTATCTATGTCTCTTTTTTCTTATCATTATTATGGTTTTGGTTTAAACTTTCTATTTTTTATCTCATACCAGACTTCATTGAAGAACCTTGAGCTGCCTCTGTTTCTGAAATGTTCTCATAAAGAAGCAAATATGTGATAAAACACATAGTCTTAATGCTTGATCTCCTGCAGGTTTACACCTGGCAGAGATAATAATTAAAGAAGGAACTAAGTCATTAGCATGTGTACTAAAGAAAATAAGTCACAGTACTACACTTCAGGGTTGAGCCGGCCACCAACATCTGAAAAAGCTCCAGTTTCCAGTGAAGTTCACCAGAATGCAGAAACAAAAATACAAACCAAGAATCCCTATCATCACCACTTTAAAGCTGCTGGAGGTCAAAATAAAGGCCTACTTGTACAGACTTACCATTGTACAAGAGAAGAAACATTTTTCTCCATGATGCAAAAGATTAAGACAGTGTGCCTTTCTGTCAGCTCTGTGGCTATACATGTGCATTGTGTGTGCACGTGAAAGCAGAGACCCTGGTGGCATTTAGGGAGATCAGAGTAGGTCGGCCAGATGGCTTTAATGTCACCACCAGCCTCTGAAAGTGTTGCAACACAGAGATCTGGAGCAAAAACAAACATATAGGAGCTGGGAACTCAGCGCAGACCACCGCCGGCACACTGCGTGGCATTGACTGCTACGAGCTAGATGAGAAACATATTGTAACCTAGATTCTCTCCTGCAAGGCCCCCCTCTCTCATTATGTGGCTTTTTTGTGCTGAGAGTGTAATAGGCACTTTTGTGTGAATTTAAACTCAAAGCAGAGCGAGGAGAGGAAGGAGCACTGTGTGTGTTTGTGATTGCTGGGCAAAAAAAAAGGAGAAAGCAAGAGAAATATACAAAGCACCCACACATAAGAGGACCTGAATAAAGAAGATACTGTGTGAGAGTGTTTCTTACCGTCTTTGTTACTGGTGACAGGAATGTTGTGGACAGTTCGGAGTTTGAAACAGGAGCTGGTCAGGACCTGGAGCTCCACTGAACTTAATACACAGGACTGGAGATCTGGAAAGAACACACAGTAACCACACAGCCACGGTCAAACTTTCACTTTCCTGTGGTACAGTCAGTTTGTACAAAGTGGTTTGAAACCACTTGACAAAGCAGAGAATGTTTTCTGAGGACAGAATTTATTCACGGCAAGCGTTACCTTTCTTCTGGAGTTTCTGGATGCTTTCCCTCCATTCTGACCTCTCGTAGTCGGAGGAGAGGAGGAACAGGTAGCTCTGAATACACAGGAAAAAAATACTGTTAAATCTCTGACAGTGTTTCTCATTAAAGGAGCAGTGTGTACGATTTAGGGGGATTTAGTGATATCTAGCAGTGAGGAATGCAGATTGTAACCGGCCAAAACTTCTCCTGGTTAGAATTCCCCCTGTTCATTGTTAATTATATGGAAATGACTAAAAGTAATTTCTTATCTAATTTTCATTTATCATTATTGTAACCTTAAAGTGATTCTTACATTTTCTAATTGAATAAATGTGTAGCCTACATGCTGACTAAAAATGTTTTAATGTCTCATCAACTATGTGTCACACATCTACAGCCTGGCGCCTTTTCCTAAAATTTGCCAGATCTCAATGGCGTTGGCTAACCTTGAGTCTCCTTAGTGAGGCTAGCTACTGATTCCAAGTCCAAAAAAGAAAAAAAGTCTCACAGGAAAACAGAAAACGTCACAGTGCATGGACAGATTTGTTTGCTTTCACTGCTTACACTGCAAAGTTTAAGTACAAAAAGGGCATTTGAACTGTTTTTTTTTTCTTTCAAAATCTATGGAAAGTAAATATCCAAATTAAGGATGCAAAGTTTGCCAGCAGGGATAAGGGAAAGTTAATCAATACTGTGTCCTCCACCTATAAGAAATGAATGACCCCATGCATGAAACCTAGACTTTTAAAACCCTTTAACGATGTCCTGAGAATACCCATCAAGTGCTACAGTTTGGGTTGGGCCCTTAAAACAGGTCTATGTTTGGTTAAAAGCCTTCTTTTTTTAACTTCAAAGTGGAATAGGGAAATAACAATGTGCCTCATGCAGTGTATTTTTTATTAACCAGGTCAACACAGGAATTCACTTTTGCTTCATGTCTTTCGTGGCACAAATGTACGCTTTAGCTGATTCTGTATTTTGACCATTTGTGAACTGCTTTAAACCCAGTCCATGCTTTGTGGGTGTGACTTTATGCTGAGTCATCATCACTCATATCTACATAATCAATGTGTTTATGATTACATTAACTGTTTCACCAAATCTTGCAGGAAACACTGTCTCCTCTGCAAATCATTAATGGAAAACGTGAAAAAATCCCACTCAAGAAATTATTGCAGATTTTATACATAACCTAGATGCACCTTTAAAATACTATGATGTGAAAATATCTCATGCTGCCACAAGATTTTTATTTTGGAAACCTAAATCTGATCCATCATAAAGGACTCTTTTAAAAGGTACATGCCTCCCTCTAGTGGCAAGAGTTGAGTGTTGCAGCTACATGGATGCAGAGAGTGTCGGGACGAACACATTTACCTTTCCATGTTTGTTGTGGATGCGGAAGGGGATGGTGGGAGAGTGCAGGAGCAGCCACGACTCCTGCTCATTCATCTTCTTCCTCAGACGCTCCACACGACTCTGACCCTTCGGTGCTTTCTAAACACATAAACAACCAAAATGATGCACAGAATCTCATTCAGTGCTGAAACCAGAGTCCGACTCCTTACCAGAGTCATAACTTAGATTTTAACACACAGACATGATGCACATATATATTTTTATATATTTTTAGTTTCAGCGTGACTCACACTGAGACACATACTTCAATCTACCAATATCTATGGCAACTAGACCAGCAAAGACTATGGATAAGCCCCTGAAAGCGAGCACAGCGCTGTAAAGTCTTTATGTATAATTCAAGGATCTCAGCTTCTCCTCAGAATTGAAGGAAAACAAATACACACATCCTCCCAGCCCTCACCAGGAAGCCGTGAGTCACAGCCTAGATACAATCAGCCCAATCTGGCCTCCTCTGACTCGAAATACCAGCCGTGGTCACTTGCTGTGCCCTGGGTGGGTTTACCACTGCGAGAGGGGAATAACAGGAACTGTCTGCTCCTGAAGCCTTCAATGTGTCTCAGCCCGGGGCGCGGGGGCGATTACTGCACAGACTTGTAGCAGCGTTTTTTTTTAACCTCTGTCACTCACTGAATGTTTTAGCACTGGTAGGAATTAACAAGAAGGGCTGATGCAATGGCAAATATACAATACAATATACATTTGTAATCACTTACATTCATGTCGTAATTCTTGTGTAAAACGTGTGAAGGTTTCTTTTCTTTTTACTAGCAAGCACCACTGAGGATAAAAGTTCTTGAATGTTGAATCTTGACTTTGCAAGCACAAGTGTGACGCAGCAATCTGATCTCTGGTGCAAATCGCAGAAACAATTTGGAGATTAGGAGGAACTTCATAAGTTTTTGATTTAAAGGGATAGTTCAATTTATTTATTTATTTGAATTTAGGTTGTATGAGGTACCTTTCCATAGTCAGTATATTACCCACAGTCGAGGCACACTCCCAGTTCGGAGAAGCAGACTGGAGTACTGCCAAGGAAGCTAAGCAATGTACTGCAAAGTGTACTCTATACTTAGAATTAGGGCTGTCAAAATAGCGCATTCATTTTGATTAATTAATCACAGAAAAAATAACAAGTTCAAAAAAATATTACGCTGATTAATCATGTTCTGTGGTGCCCTTTGACCTACTGCGATATGAAGGCCACAGTGGCTTTGTCACATGATGGAGGCAGATGAGATGACGCTGCTCAGCCATGTGAATGGAACATTTACAATTAAAAAACGCCCAGATAGAACTGTTGATAGGAGCACCGTACTCTGCAATGTCTGCGCTAAGGATTTCCGTACCATCGGAGTACTTCAAGCCTGAAACATCACCTCAGCGCAAAGCATTTTGCAGTGAACCTGGAGGTCTGAGCTAGCACAGCCTCTGATGCTAGCAGTAGCAGCTAGCCTCGTCAAGCCACACTCGACCACGCAATCAGATGCAAACTGAGCATGTCTACCTGTGACCGACTGACTAACTCCCTTCGAGGACAGGGGACAACTGTGCCCCAAAAGTTTTTTAAATACTTTCAACAAAAGTTCATATATGTGATTAATTTAGATTAATTAATCACAGAGCATGTAAACAATTCATGTTTTTAATCGCTTGACAGCCCTACTTTTACCGCTTTACCTCGCCATCAGACAGCCCTCTCTGACAGGGAGCTGAAGCTGTTATCTATGTACTCTTCAAAGCCGCCAGACACCTTTGACAAAAACAGTAATTTTACCTTGCAGAACACAGGAGCTGCTGGTCTTCCGCTGCCTCAATCGGTTTGATTGTGTTGTTGTGTGACTTTGGTGTTAGCTCAGATTCACAAAAGCCACACAATAACACAAACAAACTGATGTAGGCCGTGGTAGACCAGTGACCATTGAAATAGTACAAAATAAAACAGTATTAGTTGTTGGATAAGTACCTCATACAACCCTACATCAAACTATACCTTCAAGTTTCACATTTTTTTCCCAGTTTCTGGATCAGTTTTTTGGATGTCTCTTTATCGCCCTCACAGAGTTTCCCTACATGACGCATTAAACCTGATCCTGTCTAAGACAAACAAAGGTGTGGATGACAAGTACTAAGGTAAAAAGGAAGGAGCCGTGTTTCCAGCATAGAATTACTGATACGAGGGAGTCTTCCACGAATGTCTGTGCATGCCACGATAAATATCTTCAAGCAGGACACATCAGTCAAAAAGTCCCCCCTGAGTCATTTGTATGTGTTTGTGTTTCTCACACAATAGGGAAGCAGCTAATGACTCATTTTAAGGAACCACTAAAGGTCCCGCTCAGAGATCACCAACCCCAGAAAATTAAAAAAAGTTTCACACGCCAGTAACAGCCAGCAGGATTACCTTCTCTTTCTGTATCTCACTCTTTAAGACTGAGATCTTGATCTTCATCTCCTCGATCTCGTGCTCGGGCAGGACCTGGATACTGGGGCAGGAGTCAGAGTCGTCCAGGGTCTGGAAGGTCAAGTCTGCCAGAGGAATGTACCACTTGCACTCATACTGCTGATGGCGACTGCAGACAGGGGATTCAGAAGGAGAATATGCAACACAGTTAGTCAGATAATGGTACAATAAATCCTTCCTCTTTTTTTTAGAGTCACCAAACCATTTGTTGTCACCATCCAGGTGTTGTCGATATGTGTTTTGAAATGTTTTTTGTTGATGAAGGTCTAGCTGAGACACTGTGTATTTAAATAAAGTTCACTGCAAGTAACAGGACAATGTGCGGAAATTCTCATCTCTTATCAGAAAAATCATTCCTAGTAAGAGATGATTAATGACATGATTCATTTTACTGTAATTACTGACTTCACATCGTTAAAATAAAAAAAGTTCAACAGTTTCATTTCGTTTCTATTTTTAGTAAAACACACAACATCCTGTGAGCCTTACAAATGAGAACTGCAGTTTAAGGCCCTACTCACAAATGTGCTGCTTTTCTATTCAGAAGTATACTCATCTGACCTTGAGACTAGTTCGATCCAAACACGCCAAACTAAGGAGCAATGTTCAGCCTTTTCACGTAGTCACAATGCCTAAATTAATGAAAATGATGCACGCTCAGCAGAGTGTAGAGAGGATTGATTTGCATTGTCACTAATGAGACTTTCATTAGTGTTCCTGGGTGCAGCACAGTCAACTCATTATCGGTGCGACGCCTTCATCAGAGGGCCAATTTAAGAAGTTTGATAGTGAGAAACCACACTGGAAACAAAATTCTCATTTGCTACAACTAAAATCCACTGATTGAAGATGTTTTCAGATATTTTACTAGTATAAGTACAACACTACACTGTGAAAATACTCCACTTCAAGTAAAAGTTGTTTAAAACCTTACTTATTTCAGTAAAAGTCAGTGTTTTACTTTTATATCTGATGTTTTTAATATCACAGAAGCTTTTCTGGTAATATTACCATTATAATATTAGTAATATTACTACCTTTAATATAAGCTGTCAAAAGGTTTTATAAGGTCTTTTGTACCTGCGGGTTGGGCAAGTTATTCCTAATAAAACTATTTGTCCTAATTGTTTTGGGGGTTGCTTTAATACAGGAAGGGAAAAATACTGAGTTCAGAGCTGCCCGCTGATAGTCGACCAAATGTTCATCAACCAGAAAGATCATTAGTCAGCAAGATTTCACTGGTCGCTTAGTTGCAGAAAACAAAAAACATACAAACATGAAACTCTATTAGGAACTATTGTCAAAATAGATCAAAACCTATATGACTGGACTGTGTGGGAATTTGAAAAGACAGACACAGGAAGTGGCCACGCTCAACAGTCAGACAGGAGTCAGGTTAATTTCCAGGGCTGGTTAATAACGTGTCGGGCAGGAAATCCAAAGTGTGGGATCATTCTGAGAAGGTGAACGACGAACCCAAGGTGATATGTAAACTCATCTTCATTGGTCGACTACAAACATGACGTATCATCTGAAACATGGAAGTAGCTACATGCCCATTAGCCCACAGCGTCATTAACAGGCGGCTCGCTCAGTGTGTGACGTGCACTTGTAGATAAAATATAGGCCTATATTAATGAAGGTTCATTAGTACGGTTTTGTATTTCTCTGTAATGTAGCACAGTGTTAAAAATGTTACTGATACTATTCTTTCTCACACCTTCAACTCAAACCATTGTGTTGCCCCGCACAAAATATATCATTTAATAATTAAATTAGTATCATAAACATGCGGGCGACTAGTTGACTAATGGCCCTAAATGACGGCTATTGGTCAACATGTTGAATCAATGAAAATGTGACTGATTCACAAATAACAGAAGTGAGATAATCGCTGGATACAGTGGGATTGAGGATCCTCTGTGACTTAACCCCATGTGACTGAGTTTCTGGATGTGTGTGCTGCTATTCCTGTGTGTGTAGCCTGTAGGCGGCATGCTGAGATAACACTCCAGACTATAATAGTCTAATTTACAGGCCTGGTAGTTATGGCAACGCTATGTGTTCCTCCAAGTGAGGGGGTGGCAGCAAATGACACAGTCAAACGATGAATGTCAACCAAAATAAGATCCAATCAGGCTAACAGCTGCTGCCGTGCTGACGAGGCGAGCGACACGCAATCCTGTAAATGTGACACTTAATCTGTGGACATGTGTCAAGCCTTGAGATGCAGCATCACACACACTCAAACAAAATCCCTGCGCTTGTTTTACCTCTCTTTCCTTTGCCTCCAGCTCGAAGAGATTCCCTAAACACACAACCCTCTGCTTGTGCGTACACATTTTCTTGAATAGCACCTTCATCCTCGCTCTCTGTTCACCATGTATATCAGCTACTCTCCAAAATACCAGAGGGAAAATGCCTGCTATCCTTTCTCTTTGTTAGCAAGGCTTCAAAACCTCTGCACCCTCTGCTTTGCAAAGCCAGGAACAGAAAGAGACAGAATCCTCGGTAAAGTGCCGGTTTCATCCTTTTCTGTTTCACTGTCTGGGACGGACGTGCTGATGTGGAATGAACAATACAGATAGAAACCTAGAGAGGGTCATCCTAAGATATGGTGGATATTTAAAGGCATACATTTATGGTTCTGTAGTGAATACACTGTTATAATATTCTGGATGGAGAGGAAAAGGTGAAGTGGACTCACCCAACAGCCGTCTTCTTCATCTTGGCACAGAGCAGCAAATCGGTGAAGAGGAAGACGTGCCGAAGCTTCCTGGAGCTTTCTGACACCTCCACCAGGAAGCCATCCTTCACCAGCTGACGAGCCTACCAGAACACAACACAACACAGGTCAAACAATGTCAAGAGAAGCGAGTGAAGGGCTGCCTTGTTTTCAAGGAGATCGATTCAAGGATTTTAACTGGTTCCTTCCCCGCTTGGGTTTCAACAAGCTCGGGGGAAAATGATCGAAATACAACAACTCTAAAATCACTACATTGGCTCCAAATCTGCTTTACAGTCGCTTTGCAAATCTACATCTTAGTTAAATGTTATTCGAAAGCCTCACAGTTGCATTTGATGTGTGTTAGATCTCAAAGGGAAACTCTACTGATTTTGCACATCAAAGTCAGAGTGTTTACAGGTCTTGGGGAGATGTATAAAGCCGTTTGTGGCTCCAGAGGGAGCTGTGGGAAGTCTAATGAATTGCCTACGAGACAACAAGTTAGGATGAAAAAATGTGGGGGAGTGGAATCAGAAAGAAGTCTATACTTCAACCTGCTGTTCATCTCTGAACCAACAGCTGGCGGTTGAGTTGCATTGTGAGCGATGTAGGCGCCAGGTTTTGACAGTGAAGGAGAATGTGTGAAATGTGATCTGTTGCATTAATATTCATCTCTTTTTTAGTTTATTTTACACTGTCTATTGTGGGTGCGACAATGTTATAGGAGTGAGGTGCTAAATCAGTAAATCGGACTACTCTCAACGAGACAAACAACGCACTGAGGGGCACATTCACACAGAACTGATTGCAGCCACTGATAGCACCATAAATTGTGCATTACCTGAGACTGCTATCCACCCTGTCTCAAAGTCCAATTCACATAGGATATTGCGCTAATGATATTACAGTGCAAACACACCCATTAAGTTTTGCAACTCAGTGCTATTTGCCCTTTTTTGTCAGCACCGTGAGTTACCGGTGCTGACCAATGAGGTGTAGAGACATTATTCAGAACTTCAGGTGAGGAATTTAAATGTGACAGAGAGAAACCGACTGACTTTGAGGTTCTCCTGTTTGTGTACAAAGCTCTTAATGGTCAGGTCTTCATCCTGGCTGTCCCATGCTCCAGATTTAAGCTCAAGGGTGATCATGCCTTTACTGTGTCTGCCCCCCAACTGTGGAACAGCATCCCTTTCCCAATCAGATCTGCTTCCTCCACTGACTTGTTTAAGTCCAGGCTCAAAACCTACTTTTATTCATAGTGTCTGAGTCCCCCTGAAGTGGATTTCCCTCATGTGTGAAGCTGTGTATCTGACAGTTATGTTTAATTCTCATGTATGTGTTTTCAGCATTGTATTCCTTTTGTACAGCACTTTGGTCAAGGTGAGATGTTTTTAAGTGTCCTTTATAAATAAATTTGAGTCGAGGCGGCACGGTGCTGCAGTGGTTAGCATTGTCGCCTCACAGTAAGAGGGTTCCTGGTTCGAGCCCAGGGTAGGGGGCCCGAAACAGGGAGCCCTTCTGTGCAGAGCTTGCATGTTCTGCCGTGGCAGTGTGGGGTTTTCTCTGGGTACTCTGGCTTCCTCCCACAGTCCAAAGACATGCAGGTTAGCAATAGTTTGGGGACCTGTCAAGGGTGTACCCCGCTTCTCACCCAAAGTCAAACCCAAACCCTCCGTGACCCCCACACAGGAAAAGCGGTTATGGAAAATGAATGAATCAGCTGAGTGTTTGGTATTTAATAACCTAGGTTGAGTTTCAACCAACTCTTTAAAGATGCAATACTTTCACTGTAACTGCGCATGGCTATTAGGGCTGATCATTTGCATAGAAAGGGGCAAACTTTGCGCCAAATCTATGCATATTACCTCATTTAAAAATGTGCAAAGAGCACAGGAGCACCGAGGCGCTGTTTGCTTGGCAGTGCAGTTAGGCTGTAATTCACCCTTTGCAGGTAATTTTGAGAATTACAGTTTCTGCTTGTCTTATTTGTACAGGTTTAGCAGCTACAAAAGCCACACAATCCTTTTGTGAATTCTCCCATCAATGTAAACTTTCATTTGTTAACAAGAAAATTCAACAAGGCACCAAATACACCTAACTTCCAAACCTTCTAATGAACTCTATCTCAACTGTACTCGTCTTTTACCTCTAGAGGTTATCAAATCATGTTTGTAGAGCACTTATAACTTTATGGAATGTGTTCGATCAATACGCCTGAATTTATTTTTAGGGTTTCATGTTGAGTCAAAACCTGCAAAGGAAAGAAATGACAGGACACAAGGCAGACAGGAAGATATGAGCTGTCCTGAAAACACCTCAGTCAAAGGAGGCAATTTAAGTATTATCCCTGGCTGCCTTCCTACATGCAGAGTATTTTCCTCCATCCAGGGTCACTCTCTCCTTGCACCATGACACAACAATTAACTTCAAAGTCAATTATCCAGACAACTGGCTTTTGTTTTTGCTGTATCAACCTAAATAGGGAAAGTACTGGGCAAAAACAACAATAGCATACTGAACACTGCTATTCTATTTATTTTAAATACAGTCTGTGGACTCTATCTAGTTATTGGCAGGTATCTACATTGTTATCTCGTTCATACTAAGAGATGAGGGTATTAATTTACACATAATGACACAGATAACCACACACACCTCTCCCTTGGGTGTGGTGACGGCAGTCCTGCGAGGGTCGATCTCCTCGTTGATGGAGGAGAGAAAGTTCTGAGATATCCGCAGAGCGTCCTGCAGGAGGGGGAAGTCCGGGTGGTCCTTAGGAGTGTGTTTCAGCAAGTCCTGCAACACATGCACAAATGCAATGGTGACATAGACGCACACAATCATGGCTTGGTTTAAAACTTTGTTGGTGCAATAAAATGTCTTTTTCTGTAAACTGTCAGAAATTCATTTCTACCTCCTAAAAAATCCACGTATGCACAAGCCCTGATTGAATTTTGTGTTATTATTCAAAACATAATTGCACTGTGCGAACACAGTGAATACTTAAGTAATCTCTGAAAATCCCATTTCCTTGTTTTTATTGAAGGTGCTCTCATCTGCATAGCAGCGGGGTGAACAGGACAGCTGACAACAGAGACTTGAGATGCCGTCTTCGTTCCAAAACAAACAAATTTTCACCTCCTCTTACTTTGCATAAAAAGACAGGAACATGACCTTCGCAGAATCCCTCACACTAGCGTTAGATGCGCTGGGCATGTTGTTGTTCTGACAGCTTTATGCAAAAGTAGTCGTGCAATAAACTCCCGTAACATAACTCGACACATCCAGGCATCTCCGCTGACTTGATTGGCAGTTCCCACTTAATTACTATTACTCATCCAAAGAGGTCGGTTTATTTAGGCTGCGAGGACACTGTGATAAACAACAAAAAGCAGGCTTTGATTTTTTTAGCACTTGGGCTGCTGTGTGGAGCCGCTAACGGAGAATTAAGATGTGTGAAAGACAACATTTTATTCTCGAGAGTGGATTTGCTGAGAGGAATGTCGAGTCTATCATCAGAAATCTTTCTGGTAGAAACTGTTTATTCTGCTTTGTGTGTGTGTGTGTGTGTGTGTGTGTGTGTGTGTGTGTGTGTGTGTGTGTGATCAGTTCATCAACATGCAAAACAAAGGAGTGACACAACAACACATATTTTCTCACTTGCCTCTTGTGCTATCTGGCCATGTAGTTTTTATTGTTTTACTTTATTCAGTGGTGGAAAAGATAATTTACGCATCAGAATAGGGACTGTGAAGTTGACGTCATGCGTTTTAAATTTTGGGACAGATCTTGTGAGGAATATGCTCTGCTACAATGGTTACCCGATAACCTTTCATTTTGTTTATTAAAAAGTTACCAAATCTGATGTAGAAAGAAAAAGAGAAATAAAAGTGACTCTATACAGAGAAATTGAATTGCAATGCCAATATTTCAAAAAGTAATCACAACAGACCTATTTCCTGAACTAACTGCATTACCTATGGATAAGTTTTAAAGTTACAAATGTCCAGAAGCTCGAGAACAATTTTGTGTGAGCACAGTGATACTTGCAAAGGAAAGATGGCTCTCCGCTCTTTGGCCTTGTTAGGATATAACACCAAGCAAAATACATACGATAAGGAGGTAACTACCGTAGCAGGCCAATCAACAGAGCACATACCTCACAAAATGGCACTCGCATGCAATATGGCATGAGGTACCTTCACATACCTTATACCAGAAAACTCCATTTCAAATAATAATCCTGCATTTAAAATCCTACTTAAGAAAAGTAAAGTACTTTCAACTAAAAGTACTCCAAGTATCAAAAGTAAAAGTACGGGGCTGGTTGCACTAAGAACCTTGAGTTAAGATTTTCCTTAATGTCCGAGATAAGGTTTTCTTGAAGAATAAAAAAATCAATTGCACAAAACATCCTTTAGTCCTTAAGGATTTAAGGTTTTCCCCTTATCTTGGTCTTATACTTATGCTTAAAGTTTGTTAAACCATTGCACAAAAGAACCTTAGTAACCAAAGTAAAGACAAAAACTTAAATTACCCTTGACTCCATCTTAACCGCAACATGGTTGAGCTTATGGAGATAAATGAGAGAAATTAAGGCATCCTGAGAAGAGTGTTCCATGACTGGAGGAACCTGTTGGACACACTTAATGATGAGCAGGTTATTTTGAATTTTACCAGAAGTCCATTAATGACTGTGACCGTCTAGGGTTGGATAACTCAACGCTCCAAAGCTGCGCTCTTCCAGTCCCTTCACAATTAATGATGGCTCTGTGGATTTATGTAACAGGATCTTTCCAGTCAGTTATTGGCGAGGTATTTCATGTGAGCTTTAAGTGGCATACTTAAGGAGCAAACTTAAGGTGCTTTGTGCAACTGACCCCTGGTTCGGCAGTAAAATGTCCCCTGTGACATATGATGTGATATATTATTGTTATTGTTAATATTGATGCATCAACAAGTAAGCTGCATTTTATTGCTGAAGCTGGTCCAGTGCTTCTCAATCTGGGGGTCGGCCCCCTTTCAAAGGGTCACAAGATAAATCTGAGGGGTCCTGAGATGATTAATGTGAGGGGAAGGAAAAACAAAAAGTAAAAGTCGTTCTCTAATCTTGGCCTTTTGTGAAATATCGGAAGAACTAACAACTCATTGGCATTTGAAACATTACAAAGAGCTCCAACCAGATTGGTTTGGTTGTTGTGTATTTTATAAGTTTATAGTATTTTCTATGCAAGTTCTAAATCTAAGAAGTAACTAATATTGTAGCATATTAGTATAGTAGTAAATAGCATAAGTAAAAAGTAGCATTGAAATGAAATATGAAAGTAAACTGTGAGTTACTCAAAATTGTACTTAAATTTAAATACAGTACTCGAGTAAATGTACTTAGTTCATTTCCACCACTGGTTATATGTGCCAGTGTGTTGAGTTATCTGTGTCCACACACCGATATGGTGGAAGTGAATGGAGTTTCTCTCCTGTCTTTTCTGTCATTTGGATGAAATGATCCTTTAAAGTCATGTACAGTAAGTGCGAGCAGCATACTCACATGAAGGACCAGGGTGCTTCTGGTAACACGGTCAATGGGCTTGTAAAGGAGAGCTGTGGGAAGACAAAAGAAGAGGAAGGCTCTGAGTCAGTGTTGCTTACACACACACACACACACACACACACACACACACACACAAACGAACAACAAACACACATAAATAAACAAACAAACAAACACACACACAAGGTCACAGTTCCACTGCTCCAACAAGGACAAATACTCCGACTCATGGCACCTGTAGTCTGACAGGTGATATGATTTCGGCCGCCTACAACTTGTTCAGAACACAGCAGCCCGAGCACTGATGAGGACCAGACAACGAGCACATACATCTCCTATTTTAAAGTCATTACATTGGGAAATGGGAAAACACAGGGGTCCCTTGACCTCTCACCTCAAGATATCTGAATGTAAATGAGTTCTATTGTTCTCCCCTTTATGGACGTGCCTACTGTATGCTAGGCCCATGCAGATTTGGACAAAAAACACACAGCTTTCTCATTCAGTACAAAGCAACCCGCCACAATCAAAACATCTGCCACCACAAAAAGATTTTCTATTTTTGGAGCTGAACCGTTCATTAGAAGTGCTGTTAAAATATATCTGTAAGTTTGGTTATTTATAGCACCACACTATTGAGCACAGAGTGCACTCTTGGCACAGGTGAAGCAGCAGAACGTCAGGCACGTTGATGGAGAGACTTAACCGTTCATTCTACTGTGTCTAAACTGGGTCTAACTAGCCTCTGCAGCAGCTGCTTCTCTCCATCCATTTGATCTGATCAGCTCTGAACATGTCAACAGATCAATTATCCACCCTGCGACTCCCACAGACCCGCAAAAATGTGAGAAGGGACACAGAGCAATACAAAAGGACAAAGTCTTGGTGTCTTGATGTGGCATTTTGGAGGGATTTTGACCCCTTTTTTGTTTGTTTTTACAAATTCTCGATCTCGGTAACAAATGCTATCAACCCCAACACATGCTAACAACCTGAGGTACATAATTGAGCATGGGGATAGCAATCGTACACTTATTCATCATAATGATCAATCAGTAACAGATGTATGATGAGATGCTTCTCAAATTAATCTTCAGGTTCCCTCCTTTCATATGATGTAAACCACTTATGTGTGGCATCTAATGTTGACCTGTTATCTCCCCCTAAAGGTCCCCTGTACCCCTGCTAAAAAGACGGCAAAAATGGGCCTCTTTGGTTTTCGTAGTATTTTTTATCCTTTGTGTTATTCATTCTCGTGACTTTCCCCCTCTTTGTTATCAAAAAAGCCAATCAGTAGCCTGAAAAACAGCTATTACTGAAAGGCTATCTGGAGCAGTGACTCTGTAGCGCATTCTTACAACTTCTATTAGGTGTACACATGTAAAAATTCCTGTTAGCAAGGTTAGAGCCAGCACTATTTTGCTTCATTTCTGACCCCTCACAAAGAAGATAATAGCACACACTATGATGTTACAAGCCAAGAACTCAGTTTTCCCCTGTCAGCACTAAAAACTGAGCTTCTGAAAATCTTCTTCTGGACTCTGGAATTTTACAAAGGTCTGTCTTCAGTGACCGAAAATGCAGTTTGTGTTTGGACCTAAAGCCAAAATGCTTAGAAAAAGCTATGTTTTAGAAAATACTCATGTATGTTTGGACAAGGATTAAATGACAACAAGCATCCACACTGCTGAAGCGCCTTTTAGCGATACACGCAGCTGACCCTGACCTTTGAGGTCCATGTGCGAACAACAGAAGATCATATTATTGTTATTTTAAAAAAAGAAATCTGATTGTACGTGTGTTGTTATAAGTTGAAAGGTTGAAGGTGGGGGACTGTTCAGTTTGTTCTGCACAACAAAGGAATGGACACACACACACACACACACACACACACAAGTCCAGAGCCAGGCTGCTTAACATGCAGTCCACCTCCGTGGTCGATGCTGCAGTCTCCTATTGGTTCTCAAAGAGTTTGCTTCAACTGCATATTTAGGCTGCTACTAGGTAAACTACAGCCTGGACGACGGACTTTAAGAGTCCCTCTGAATAACACTGAGGCACACAAAAACAGCACAAATGAAAGCATGTTTATATAGAAAGTGCAATAACCACAGACAAGTGCCCAAACAGCACCGCTCCTATCTCCAAATCAAAGTTTAAGCCTGCACCACCACACTTGGCTGGTTTCCGGCTTTGCTGCGGGGTTGATGCGAACAGCGGCAGGTCTGACACACATGACAGCTCTGGGTGAGAAACTCCCACAGACAGGACAGAGGGGAAAGATGGAAAGAAAATGGAAAAAATGGGGGTGGGCGGCAGGCAGGGTGGCAGATGTGAGAACCCCTGGGGAGACACGAATAAGAAGCAAGCACACATATAGATGTAAAAGAAGAGAAGACAGAGGGAGGTTGAAGGAGATGACTTTTATTCTCTCCTCAGTCAGACCTGGATTGCAGCAGTCATCTAATGAAATGCCAAAAACGTCTCAAGGTCTCAAAATAATAATGCCACTGGTGTCACGAAGCATTGTAAAAAAAAAAAAAAGAAAAAAGTATAATAATGTTTTTCCGCACATGCGCTCAGAAATCAAAAAAGGCTATGCAATAAAAGCAAACCACATCAGCAAGAGCACAAGAATCTGGAAACCAGCTGACAGTGTTCCACTCAATGATCAAGCTAATCTCCATTCATTACAGTGCAGACTTAAAGCGACTGATTTTAAAACCAAGGGAAGAAAAGCTAGCCAGGTGAAACAGAGAGAAGTGCTGTGCCTTCTGTATGCAGGGCAGGTTGTCTCAGACAGACAGTGCTCCGCTCCCACAGAGACACAGGAACAGTGCTACACTCATCTGTTTAAACCACTGAACATCGCTCCCATCAGCTGTACAGTAGTACGGACGTGCTGTCTCTCATTTCTTCTACGCCTCTGTACGCTTACTTTTAAGTGTTCGTCCTCCTTTCTTCTCGCCTCCTCCTTCAACTAAGAGAAATGAAAGGGCGCGAGCAGAAACCTACAGGGAACATGTTCGGATCTACTGATAGGGCTTGTCATATTAAACTTTACACACCCTCATATGCTCAAATACACACGGACACACACTCACACACCCAGCTACTGTATAAGACCAAAGAGAATCTTCTAGAGGGTCTTGCTGATGCTCTTTGAAGTTTCTCCACCCTATGGTCATTAATAATGCGGCCTCCATCTACGGTCCTGGTTCACTGAACCAATACGTTACCTCCTGGAGGATTTACTACATGACCTGCTCTGTCTGCAAGGGCTGCAAACTCCTCTAATTATGTGTGAGTGCAGGTTTATATTCACCTCAAGTACAGCTACTTTAGGTGACTTTAGGTTACCATGGGTACAATTTTACTTCCAGTTTTGTTAGTGCAGTACATTTGAGGACATCAGTTGGGAGTACGCTAGCTGGTTGTACAAGTCAGTACATCATGTATTGATTATTTATGTCCCGCTTTGTGCTGCGTGTCTGAAATTCTACTGCAACTGGGATCTATTTGAAAACAAGAGTCTGTATGCAGTCAGGCGGCATACTCACAGTGACAACGTCAATGTTAAGCTGGTAACAATTCCCATGTTCCTAAGTTCAGCATGTTAACATGCTAACAGTTGCTAATTAGCACTAATCACACAGTTCAGCTGTGGCTGATGTGAATGTCATTTTTATTTGCAGGTATTTGATCAGAAAGTAAAATATTGGGGAAATTTTGACCTGATGATGGTTCTAGATGGAAAGTTAAAGCAGCAGTGCAAGACATCTGTCTCCCCCCTCTGGCAGCGAGAGTAAGTACACAAACACTATCAACGCATGCTTATGACGTATGCCTGCAGGCGAACTCGCCACATCTCCCCGTCCCTGGGAGCATTCTTTTCAAGTTGTTTTTAGTCTCAAGTTTAATTTAGTTTATTTATTTGAGTCCTCCTCCCCTATTTCATCAACTAAAAAATGGACACTTCTCATTCAAATTAAACAAAATGAGCAAAAAAAACAAGAAACACTTGGCACAAAAAAACAAAACAAACTATAGACCCACAAGCAAACAAACTATAGAAAAAAAAAATCCTTCCTCTGAACACCAAGTTTGTTTTTTTATCTGGAGCATCCATACTTTTCTTGGACGCTTCTTAGCTAGCTTCTGCCAGACTCCTAGCTGCCACTCTGTTGCACTGGTGTCCCCTGTTCCCTCTGGCTCTGGCAGGTTGATGTAAAACTAATTATTTCTGGTGCAGCAGCTCAGGAGAAGTCGCCAGCGACACCAGACACCACAAATTGGAATACAGTGAAATACAGAGAGCTATCCTAGGCAGGTTTTGCGAGGGCTTGGATGTAACGGTCGTTCATTTATATACTTAAATCCCGCACTCTAGCTCTAAGGAGATTTAACAATAATAATGTTCACTGGTTTAGAACGTAACGCTTGCTATTTGGCATTAAACACAAAGTACTGATGGGGCTTATAGGAATGTCATTAGTTTGCAGGTATTTGGTCATTAAGTATTGGACAAATTTTGACCTGGAGATGGGGATAGATGGAAAGTTATGGGATCGTCAAAGTCAGTATTATTCATCTTCAGAGGATCATGAATGTTTGTACAAAATCTCCTTGTAATCCTCACAATTTTTGGAACCAATGTACTGTCAGTCTGATGACAGTTTAGCCCCTGGAGCAACAGACAATATTTCGGGGGTTCCAGTGTGGCCAGCGGATTTCTTGATAATGGATATAGTAAATGGAAAATAGACTACATTTGTATAGTGTGCCAAGGTTTCGTTTTCTGTGCAAAGTTCATTGTTTACAGTCCGATTAGCAACTTAAGATGCAAGAGCAGAAAACTTGAAGGTACGTAACACTGTAAAGGACGCGCCTGCCATCTTTTGAAGTACATGCTCTGTTCTCCCTATAACCAAAGTGTATGCACTCAGTCCAAAAATGAGATAGTTTATGAATTATGTGAGTGGCGTTAGTGCATTGGGGTATATAATCCAGCCTTGGGCTGCCAAGTCATATGATCCATGTTGTTTATCTTAAATAGTTTGTCCAAATATCGTTGCTTCACCATGTAGCAGGCGCAATAACACGGTGTGATCCATACAAGATGGCGCCCCTTCGCAAAGATTTAACACCTTGTGAAGTCACCTTCACATTCTCTACGGAGTGGGAATCGAGAGATGACATCTATGACCGGGTTGTTTCACAAGTAGCTAGTTTACACTCAGTTAAAAAGCTAATGAGAAGCTGAATCGTCATCAGATGATGGTCGATGGGTTCCGAGATTGCATTTCGGCCATTGTGTTTAACCTCTTTGACTCCCCACACGGACTGTTTACCTGCATGAAACCGAAGCCCATTGAGAGATTACAGCGTATCAAACAGTTGTTGAGATATTTCAGCCTGGACGAGGTCACTCAATGGCTACAGAAAGATCAATAACACCTTCTACAGCGAAGTTCAAAGTCCAGTCAAAAGTCAGGACGAGAGGATGAGAAGATAGTGAGGGAGAATCAGACAGAGAAGCAGATTATTGGAAGTCGATGACCTGTCACAGTGGGATGCCTCTGATTGGTCCTGTTCTCAAGGTCGCCTGGACGAGTTGGCTGACAGACAGACAGTTTGTCTTTTCTATGAAGGGGGTAGACCAAAGTCTTTGACACATACTGCACCGGTCTACAGCTAGGACACGGGGACTGCCAACTTTATTTGGCAAGACATTCAGCCGACACCAGTGTTAGACATGAACCGTGTCGAGGACGAGGAGGGCAGAGCGGGAAAATGAAGATGGCAGAATGACAGATAGGGAGAGAGTATGTATGGATTAAGAAAATGGAGAGAAAACTGTCAGGGTATGGAGCAGGAGTCCCCATTTACAAGTAAAACAGGATGTCAGATGTTTGATTTAGTACTTGTGTTTCTGTATGCATCTATTCATTAGAAAGTGGCTGGCAGATAAACCAGTATGTAAACAAGCCTGACAAATTGACTTATTCGACTGAAGAAAACACACAAAAGCACAAGTCAGTTCATGTGGCTGAGGTCCAGTTAGATCATGTTAAAGGCGAGGAGGATGGGTGGATGAGCACAGGGAGGAAAGCATGATAAAAGACATATGAAGGGAAAAGAAAGAGGAAACAATAGCTGAGCTGAGCCAGAGAAACCCCTCGCCTACCGCGCCAGGTAATTAAGGAACTGCAATACAAACAGTAATCAAAGCAACTGCCCTGGGTGCTGACAAACACTGATTGTTGAGGGACTATGACACCAGCTTCATGCTACTTATCTACCGTGGTAACCTATGATACAGCAGACCAGTCATATAGTAGTGTGATATAGCACAGTCTCAGCAGTGAAAATGAGAAACTGGTGTGATTATAACAACCAGCATGTTTGTTTTTCCCCCCTCATTTACGGTGCATTAATTAACACTTCACAGGTACACACATGTGAACACTCACCCACCCTCTCTCAGCCAAACAAAGCCCCATCATTTGCTCTTCATGTTTGGATAGGGCACATTTCATTCTTTCCTCTGGAGGTCTATTCCCTGGTTCAGTTGTGCCAATTCCCCCAAAACAGCTTAAGTTGGCAAGACACTGCCAGAGCACAACCAGCTACCTGATACATAAACTCCCTCACACACTGATCAGACTTGTTCCGATCCTCTGGTGATAAGTATTCCCTACGAGGAGCAGTCTGGGGGCAGCAGTTCTTATACAGACCAAACGTGCTCTGCTTTTAAACACACACACACTCAAAAAAAAAGCTGTATATCCTGTATTTTAATTAAAAGACATAAACAATTGCAGTCTGGTGAGCTACATACATATACGGATCATCACTCAGCAGACACACAAAAGAACGCTTCAAAAGAAACTAATTTTATCACTTCATTACGTGAGCTACATGTACATGCAACATCATTAGCAGACAGTTACTATTTGTGCAGCACGAGCATCACTTCACAAAGGTCCAAATACCCATCAGTTATGCTGGTATCCCGAATCAACCCTTGTCCCAACTTCACATCAGCAAACACAGTGCACTACCAATCTACCGTAGAATCAGCGACGATGTCATTCTAGAAAAATGGCAAGAAAAAGGAAAAACAGCACCAAGTCGCCTACATTGAGCGGCGGCAGCTCATATCATGCAGTCGTTACCGTATGTGCAGTTACAACACAGTCTGAGGACCAGAAGCACCTCCATATCCCTCATGTCCTCTCCTCACTCTGTTCTTCTGCTCACTGCCTCCTTTCTCAGGCAGAGACAGACAGAGAGAGAGAGAGAGAGAGAGAGAGGGGGAGTTAAAGAGAGAGAGCAAGTGTGTGTGTGTGTGTGTGTGTGTGTGTGTGTGTGCGCACGTGTGAGAGAGAGAGAGAGAGAGAGAGAGAGAGAGAGAAAGTGCTCACACATGTGCCCGTTTGCCTCCCAAAGCCCGCCACTGCATACACAAGTAGAAGGGGCAGGACCGGAGTCTTAAAGCAGCGAGCAAGCTGAGACAGACGCGCACGCACGCTCACAAATAGACACACAAATACAAGAACGCACCAGACACACACTGACACACACGGACAAGAACGCACACACATACACACACTAACACTTACCCTCCATCGAGACAGTCGTGGTACAATCTTTGGAGTCTTTAGGACCTTTTACTTTGAGGTTCTGAAAGAAAGGAGCGGAATGATCAATTTAATTAATTATACACACACAACCACGCTCTCGCTCCCACACACACACACACACACACACACACACACACAGCTCTCTTCTGCTTGGCTGAGGCTAATAGAACTAATGAAGAAGTATAGGGTCACTGCAGCAGACTGAGACAGCTGAAGGAGTCTGGACGATACAAGTTTTACGTCACAGTAAATTATATTTACAGCCACCAACACACCTCTACAGCGTGACTGTGCTATTATATTCATTAAGGTTTTGATTGCTTTGCCGTACATTGCATTTGGATTAGTGTTGCGATGGGGCGCTGTATTGGAAATCACAATTACAGCAAAAGACAGGAGTACAATCCACTAATAGATATGTATTACAAGTATGTGTGTATGTAACTTAAATGCAAGCAGGCTGTGAAGGTTCTACAATGCTAGTGGGTAGTAAAAGGTCAAAAACATGACAGGAAATTGAGGGTTTTATATTTATAAATTTAAGGTGACTACCTCCACAGCATCTAAACTTGACGGTTGCAAAGGGTACGGTTGGTAATTTTTAACCTGGACTCTGTTTCCCCATGTTTTTGTGTCTAAGTGACTAATGGGAACAACAATTTTAGAACCGCCGCAATAGAGGATGCAATGTAACCACCCAGGGCATGTTCATATTGTCAACTTATGTCCACTAAAAGTGCTTGTTTTTAGAACATCTTTTCATGGATTCATGGATAAGTGACAAACCACCTTCTAAGGCAAACTGGCACAATATAATCATGGAGTGTTTTCTTCTAGTATACAAAGAGACGATTCATGGAAATATGGACTCCATACCTCTGGATGTTGTTTGTAAAAAGAACAAAAGTCAATAAATATATTTGATTTTTGCCACTGACAGGCTCAGATTGTTATTCTAAGTGTCTGGCCACATTATAGAAATGATCCCCACAGAGATAGACCTTTTTGTTAAAGGGAAATTTCGGTTTATTTCAACCTGTATCGTCCTAAATTTGTTTCAAGTGACTAGTGACATAAAAATAATAGTTAGCATGTTAGCCCTTAGCCTAGATACAGCCGTGGCGCATTAGTAGCGTCAGACCTGTTAAAACGTAATTGAACGGGCATACCTTCAAGTGCAAAGTTAGTCCACTAAACGAGCTTTTTTTCCACAAAGAGCACCCCATATCGTTAGGATAAATGTCAGAGAACATACAGAAAACGACATGTAAACGTGTTGTCTTACCTTACTGGTGTTTGTTTATCATCTAGCTCTGCTTTCCAAAGCGCGGCCGAAATATCGCAAGAACAAGCAGCGATCTCATAGCGTGCCTGAACAAGCAGCAACAGCTGGAAGGATACACTGACGAAGAGCTTCGTGAAATTGAAGAACGGAGGAGGAGAGAGAGAGAGGCGCAACAGGTAGAGGACGAATGGCTGCTGCAAGGCTGCGTAGCTCTGGAGATTGGTGGTGTACCTGTGAGGAATGCCTCTGTTGCAAGGAATGGGACCGGTTGCAGCCTTATTTTCAAGGTCTGAATATGACCGAGGACGAGACACCTCCGCCTGGAGTAACGTTAGTATCCAGCTGGGCTTTATCTAGAGCTGGCGAGATATATTTCGGCCGCGCTTTAGAAAGCAGAGCTAGAGGGATAAACAAACACGGCACCACACCGGTAAGTTAAGACAACACGTTTACATGTCATTTTCTATATATTCTCTGACATTTATCCTAACGATATAAGGCGGTCTTTGGGGGAAAAAAAGCTTGTTTAGTGGACTAACTTTGCACGGCCGAAATATATCTCGCGAGCTCTAGATAAAGCCCAGCTGGATACTACTCCAGGTGGAGGTGTGCGCCCCGGCTGTATCTAGGCTAACGGCTAACATGCTAACTATTATTTTTATGTCACTAGTCACTTGAAACAAATTTAGGACGATAGGAGACAGGTTGAAATAAACCGAAATTTCCTTTTAAATAACAGTATGAGCCTGTCAGTGGCAAAAACAAGCACTTTTACTGGACATAAATTGATGGTGTGACAATGCTCCTTGAGGTTACACTGCAGCCTGTTTTGCTGCTGCAGGCTACAGTGGTCTTGCTCAATATTGAACCAACTTCAAAAACTGTATTTCCCATTAGTCACTTAGACTCAAAAATATGGGAACATCCAGGTTGAAAAATACCAAATGTAAGATCTTGACCCCGTATTTTTGTTCAAGGTACGCTACAATTAACATAACAGATTGAATGTAAGTATCCCTTATGCAAATTTAAAGTGTACAGCCATGTACAAATCTAGCATGGAAACAAGGAAGTGAGGCTTTATCAGGGTTATCACTTCAGTCACAGAGGTTTGTTAATTAACATCTGTAACACCTTTAAAGCAATCAGGAGGATTTTAGCACCCCAGATCACCACCCTCCTCTACATAAGCTCTATATGTGTTAATTGTATTTCAAGCTGGTGTTCCTCAAAGTAAAACCACATTTCCCATAAACACTGTTGCTTCCTGTCGAAAAGAGGATGTTTTGATTCATCTTGCTTCCCCTCTGTGCTCCATGTGCATTTGTTCTCTCCTTCACTTTACTGAAGAGGATTAATGTGACGGTTTAAGACACCTGAGACCAAATAGATTGTTTAATTCACTTACTATTAAGACAAGTTTGCTGTGGTAATAAATCTAAATATATAGTTACAGCTTTTTCCTCCATAAACTTCACTGGTGCAGGACGAAAGGAAAATGTGTTCTGTACTGAAGCAGCAAGAATTTGTCTTTTTTTGTGTGTTTATGGTAATTATGCTGCCGTCTATACACACACAGCGACTCTGATTATGGGACAAGATTACACCAAATCCTCATATTACAGAAAGAAACAAAAGCCCAGAATCTAATAAATGCTGCATATGTGCTATTCAGACATGTCTTGCTTACATAACGCCAACCGTTTTTTGAGTCTGTGATCATCATTGGAAGATAAACTCACCTCAGATATCTTCTGGAACTGGCCGTTGGCCTGGCTGCATTTCACTGCCGTCTCTAGCGCCACTTTGTAGTTGTCCACAAAAGCCTTGTACACTCCCAACTGGCTGGCCTGTGAAAATAGAACGAATTGGAGACATTAAGGTACAGGAGAAAAATGGTGGTGTGAGAAAATGATAGTGGTATGAGTGAATCTCTCTTCTATTGAAACTTGGTTGCCTGTAACAACCTTGGGACTGATTTCTATGTACAGGACTCAGGATGTGAGGTTATGTGTGCTCTCAAGTACCTTGCCTCTCTTCAGCTCCACTTCAGTGCCATCAGTGTGCAACACCTAGTTGACGTTATGTTAGAAATGCAGTCCGCTAACGCCAACAAACGACCAGCACCCCCCACCAATACAAAGTCCACACATGCTGTGTTTTCTGCTATAAAGGTTTTGCTACGGCAGCCTGGAGATGGACCTTCAGTTAAAGCTGTAGTTAATTTAATTCAGCCAGTGCAAGACCCAGTGACAAGGGGGTGGATATCCAAACTTTCTGTTGCTGCCATTACACAGGTTAGACCTCTCCCTGCTACTGGCCACCAGCCAGGTGTGACCCCCAGCACTGGAGTTTGCACTGGCTGAATATAAGTTGTTACAGGCGCTATCTGAAGGTCTCTGGAGCTGCCATCCGCTCTCTCCTGTGGACAAAAAAAGTGTCCATGTCCAAGTGGTAGGGAGTGAGGTGGAGGGACTGTGATGTGCTAGCTTAACTCATTTGTGGTCTGATAAACAGTAAATTCATCTAATTCAGTGCCCCATATCACAGATTCAGTTTCCCCTGTGCTGAAAAAACTACTAGAGGAAACACAGATGTGAAATATTTTGTGTTATTGTGATTTTAGCTGGCAAATGTTAGCTAATGTCAGGTTGCTTGCTAACATCATGATGTATAAAGAGAACTAGATACAGCGTAGGGAACTGGGACTTCATTCATTCCCATTAACATTGCTCAGTGGCACATTAAGCCAGATACATGATTTCTGTGTTATGAAATTACTCAGACCTTCTGTGTCTTGGTGCCCATGGAGCAGGCGGAATAGAGACTTACAGTGGCCGTGCAGATAACTTCTTCTTTAGCCTTCTGCTAATTTGTATGGAGATAGCGTGATTTAATCATGCAGCTCATTTAGACTTCAGAAATGTTATTGGACCAAATAAATAAAATCCATATAGGGAAACAAGTAATTTCATGTGGGTTGTGGTGCTCATTTAAAAAATGTATCCACGTTTCTACAGACATCTCTTGCACATTGTAAACTTATGGGAAAAAGTCTTTTTGGACCCCATGTCTTCATGTGACAGACCTGGAAGCTGTAGCCCCTTTTACACTGCCGGATTGGAGAGTTGATCCGAGGTGCCCAATTTTCCGCCTCTTAGGGGAGACATATTGGCGGAACCCTTTTAGTTTAAAAAGACCAAGGTGGCCTTCTGCAACGGGAGGGGCTGTTGAAGACAGGAAATAGCTGATAGCAGGAATTAGCAAGCAGCTAGTAGCAAGAGGGAAATGCAAACCTGACAGACACTGTAAAGATGAGCAACTGGGGAGACAAGGAATTGCGCGCCCTCCTTGCCCTCGCAAACGAAGAGGCCATTAACCGTCAGATGGCGGGACAGTGAAGAACGGGCTGACTTATGAGAGAATCGCCGAAGGACTGACTAGCCGCGGCTTTCCTCCTATGTCACTGTTTACGTCACACGCTGAGCTACACGTTTTGTTACTTGCTCACACCCCCCATTGCCCCGAAAAAGCTGCATTCTGTATAAACACAATTAGGTAGGCAGCATTTTGCTGCACTCGCTGATTTTGTTTTTATACTGCCAATGCTGAAAGAAGACTGATTGGGCTTTCCTGCAAATTTGCACAATTCCTATCTAAAAAGAGCTTGAAATTCCATGTTTGACGGCCATGTCCAGTTGGCTTTGTCAAAGAGTCGGGCACTGTTCCTGGCGGCTTGGCTAACTTGGACAAACTGCGTGGTAGTTAATGTAGCAAAATACTGTCTTAAGTGAATAACGTCAGCAAATTTATCCAGACTCCAGGGGCTGGTCTTAAATCACTTTATCAACTAACATTACAAAGCAACCAACGCCAGATCCATGCAACGTATTTTAGTTATAGCTAGCTGGCTGGTTTACTGTCTATTTGATTTAGTATTTCAACACAAGTCTGTCATGGCGGTAAACCAGTGAAGAGAGCACAACTTGCATTCACCTTGAAATATTACTTCCATACTTCCTTACATACGTACTGTCGCACAATGAGATTAAAATTCATATAGAGCTCTGGCAAATGAATTAATTTCTATTCCCATCAGAATTTAGCCTGAAGTGGAGGGTTGAAAAGACTGCTGCAGTCCCACTTCTGCTCTATCAGCATACATGAAATTATCCCCACACACACACACACACACACACACACACAGGTACACACATACAGTGTAGCCATGCACACAGACTAATCACATTCCCATCATGCCACTCCACTGGTGGCTCTGTGCAGATTCACTTTCCCTTTCGCCATCCCTTTCATTAACAGCAGCTCTCTGCTGCACTGTATGTGCATTGTAACACAAGCTGCAGACCAGCAGTGCATGAATATGCATCCTGCTACAGCTATGCTTGAATGGCTGGGCTGAAGAGCTGACTGCACCCTATTAAAGCAATGAGATTGGATTCGGCTGAATAGATTGAATGAGTAAGACTTGTTACTTTTGTCCTTAACACCCCCCCAACTCCTATTTTCATTTCCTCTCCTTCCACTTCCCCTCAGAGCATGAAGTGGAGAGTCGGGCACAAGAGAGGAGACATGGAAGAAGCATCCAGCCTCATATGATACAAACTGTAAATCAATATATTCTTCATAGGAAACGGATGATGGAGAAAATAAAACATAGCCAAGTTATTTTGATGTGCATTTTGTGATTTGATCCTGACAAACATTTAGTCACATAAAGACTTGCACAGACAAGAACTCAGCCAAACAAGTGTCACGGTCTGTTTATCATCTCATCATAATTGGAGACTTCAAACCAAAACCTTGGATGGAAGGGAGAAACCACCATGTGTGATCACATTTCCAAAGATAGACATTTTTGACTTGGCAGCTTGGCTGGAAAGAACAAATCAAGCACAATGACGTGATCAAGTTATTTTGACCAGTTTATCATGTTGCTTGGACACGGCGTGTGACCGGTATGAAACCTCTCCAACTCTGTCCGTCATTGCGATGCAGGGCTTTGAGCGATGCTCTGAACATAGCGCCTACACTTCAAACAACACGATCACAGGTCAAAGTGGCGGATGGGAAAACAACAGCTTGTGTCTGAAAGTGGAGGTGGGAAGGAGGAGATGAAGAGGGATTGAAAAAAAGGAGGGTAGGAGACAGAAAGAGAGTCTTGACTAGAAATAGACACTTTCAAGCAGATGAAAATGCTGATAGATGGCTTATGTACTCCTTGACATGTTAGATGGCAGAACGCTGCAGGCCAAACCATGTATCTAACAATATCTTAAGCTCTGAACATGACACACAACAGGCTGAGCTCTGTTTTGATCATTTATGTATTGTTGCAGAAAATGCCTAACTCTGTTTAGACACTCATTATTAGGCATCAGCAATTAGCAATTTAGCAATATCTGTATTCTGGACATGCTTGACTTCACTAACTAATCCCAGTATACAATCAATTTCACAGTCAAATATTGTACCGTGGAGTGCTTTGAGAGGAAGGTCAGCTGTTTCCTGCGGAAGAGGTTGGGCTTACCACGAAGCCTCAGCAGCATCGCCTTGTACGGGAGGAACAACAAGCTGAAACTGCCCTTCAGTAGTCTGACAGAGGAGTTTATGGTCACCCGAGCAAGAGAGGTGCTGCTGTATAGGGACTCCAGTGACGCCAAAGTCTCCTCGGCTGGCATAGAAGTAAGAACCGGCAGGAAGTGGAAGGCTCACGAGGCAGTCAACCAGGCTGAGTTCCGCTTGCGACACAGTGAGCTGGTGGGAACAGTGGCGTCCGGACGGTCAGGGCTCGGGAGCAACCCAAGACCTCACTTCAACAAGGCCCAGGGAAAGTAAAGGCGTCAGCTGATCCAGGAGGAGGTCTGAGCAGGGGTGGAGGAAGCCCGCTGCACTAGGACAGTAGGGATGCAGCAGCAGGGGGCGTGGACCCGATGGGAGGAGGCAGCTGACCGGAAGATATCGTGGACAGAGCTATGGCGATCTGAGCCACACCGGATCAAGTTCCTCATCCAGTCGGTGTACGATGTCCTCCCAAGCCCGTCCAACCTCTTCCGCTGGGGCCTGGCTGAGAATCCACTGTGCCCTCTCTGCCAGAGTGCTGGATCGCTGGAGCACATCCTGAGCTGCTGCCCAAGGGCGCTGGGGGACGGGCGCTACCGCTGGTGCCATGACCAAGTGTTGCGGGTCATCGCAGAGGTCATCAGCACAGGGATCTCCACCAGTAAACACCAACAACCAACAGGGCAGTCCATCGCCTTTGTTAGGGCTGGGGAGAAGCCACAGCAGTGCCAGAGTCAAGCAGGGAGGCTGCTGGCAACAGCTCGAGACTGGCAGCTGAAAGTCGACCTAGGGAGACAGCTCAAATTCCTGGAGAACATCGCAGTGACCACACTCAGGCCAGACATGGTCCTGGTGTCAGAAACAACTAGACAAGTGGTCCTGCTGGAGTTGACTGTTCCCTGGGAAGACCAGATGGAGGAGGCCTTTGAGAGGAAGAGAGCCAAGTATGAGGATCTGGCAGGCGAATGCCGAAGCAGAGGATGGAGGACCCGATGCAACCCCATCGAGGTCGGGTGCAGAGGATTCGTAGGCCAGTCTCTCATCAGAGCACTCAGGATTTTGGGAGTGAAGGGACAACACAACAGAAGAGCCATCAAAAACATCACTGACGCGGCAGAGAAGGCGTCCAGATGGCTGTGGATCAAGCGGGGAGATCCGTGGACAACTAAAGCTACTTAAACACAAGCCGGGACTGATCACCCCGGCTGGGTTGCCTGGGCGAGGGTGTCTGTTGTGAGACCCGAAACACCCAGTGAACCCAGGATACAACACTGATGATGTGTCTAAGTTGCACCGAAAGTGTATTTTAGAATTAGAACTGTATGTGCAGCACACTGTTTGCCAAAGTTCCTCCTGTTACGTTAATACATTGTTCCCCCTTTATCTTAAACACTCAAACTTCAGTCAGCTGTGCTCATGTCATGTGATTAACACCTGTGAAGAACGATCAAACCAGGGAGATTCTACCACAATTCTCACTCACAAATGAGGCCAGCGACTGGGCATAATTCATAGATAAATCCAAACTTTAAATCAAAGTGTAACTAGGAGAGCAATCTGAGAGCACAGACCTCCGCCAAGGCTAAATGCCTCATTTCACAATGTTGATGAAAGTGAAAAATATTGTATGTATACACCCCGTGATTCGGATCCCCTCCAAAATTTAATAGGTTCTTTCTTAGCCCATGCTACACCATTACACCAAGTTTCATGGAAATTGGGCCAGCAGTTTTTCTGTGATCCTGCTGACAAACATGAAATTGGGATGGGACAGGAGTTTTTTTGTGGTCGTGGGATGGGACATGAGTAAAAATCCACTCCCATGTCACCCTCTATCACCAACCTTACAACAAAATGGGCTGAAGTAAATACCATGCAACATTCTGACGTCCCAATAAATAGACTAAACAGCAGACGTTTGAATCCTGAGGACAAAAACTGAACTACACTAAGAGTGTACAGCCATGTTAGCATCTCTGTAAGGCTATTTTTAGGCACAGCAATGATTTGAGCTAAAAGCTAACGTAAGCATTTTAGTATGCTTACAATAACAATGCTAAAATGCAAATGTGAAGCAGATATGTTAACCACTTTCAACATCTTAGTTTGGCATGTTAGCATCCTAACATTTGCTAGAGACAAAGCACAGTTGAGGATGATGGGAATGTTGTTTAGGTAATGGACCAGAGTATGACAAATTAAAATTTTCATGAAAGGTTAAGTCTTCAATTAAAACATAACATATTTCAAACCAAAGACATGATAATTTATTTTTGAAGACATGCCCACACATGACATCATATCCCTTAATAGTCAGACAGCGCAATGTGTCTTCTAAATATAATTATTGACTCAAAACTGAACTTTGAAGCAAGCTGTTTTGTTTGAGGAAACAGTCCTGGTACTGCATTGACGAAACCATGATGACTTTTTTTCTATCATACTTTAACTGGATCAATTTTTATCTTTTCCTTTGAAAGCCTACCTTTAAATAACTGAAACTCTCTGAGTCAAATTGTCATATGGTCTGGTAGGCTGATTGGTAGGTCATAGCCTAACCCAGCATCCCTGTACACCAGGCAGTTACAGCAGATAACTAGCTCAATTTTAAATGAGGGTACCCACCCTTTGCACAGTTTATAGTCCCAAGAAAAAAGTGGTACGAAAAACAAAAACCTTGTTCCAGCAGCCATCACTCAGATTAACAACTATTTTATTTTAGTGATTCATGGATCCTTGTTCTTTTACCATGTCTGTGCATTGTCTGTGTTGCCTGCTGCATCTACTGCAGACAAAATCTACCTACGTGTACATATAAAGTAACCTGAACCTGTGGGATTACCAAAGTTATTATTATTCATCCCGAGGGGACCATGAAAGCCTGCACCAAATGTCATGGCAATTTATTCAATATTTGTTGAGATATTTCACTAAATGCCAACCATATCAACCTACTGAGAAACTTGACAATGGTCAGGGGATCACCAAAATCAGTCAGCTTCATTTCCTTGTGACAATACATTTCTGAATATAATTTCATAGCAATCAGTCCAGTAGATGCTGAGATATTTCAGTCTGGAACAAAGTGGTGGCCACATTGCCCTCCATAGAGCCCGTGCCAATTGTAGGTTATAATGGGGATGCAGTAATCTGTTTACCAGTGTAACATAATACACGGATTACAGTTATAGTTGGTGCCAGAAAATGAATGTATGTCTTCAGAAATGTGTGTAAAATCTGTTCTTATTAGCCTAAAATCTCTTCAAAACCATGACTGTAGCGAGATTAAACCCTTCCCACTTAACAAATTATCAAAGTCAACTGGAATGCCTCCAGGGACTTTGATAATGTGGTCGGTCAAATGCAATCCTGGCAGCCACGGGCTGCAGCTGAGCCCCCTTCTTGTCTGGAAAAGGTGAGAAAAGTTGGAATGGTGGCTGGCTTTTATTCCCCGTCTGCCTGTTTTCTGTAACTCTGTCCCTCTGTGTTGCTTCAGTGGCCTCCGTGCTGCCGACAAGGAGCAGTAGGGAGTAGACCAGCTAATTACAGTGCCATCTGTACTCTCACACTGCCACTCTGACTAAATGTTTAGCTGCCACATGACATGCTCATGTACGCACATATACGCAGCACAGATGGGCGCTGATGACTACACTAATAGGTGTCACTTGGTGGTGTGACTCCTGGGGTCCACAGAGAGGAGGGGAGGGGGATGAGAGGAAGTACTTAAACTACTAAAAAGGATTAAATTTCTACATAAGAGATCTGCTCAGTTTCTCTGCTACTAAATATAAGCTCATGTAGCAATGCCAATCAATCTTCCCAAGCTGCCAACACATGTAAGAAATGTACAAAACCAAAGAATTTTATTTATACAGAACAAGGGCTGCATGATACGAGGAAAATATTCATTAACCTCGTTGAATAATAAATAAACATAAAGTGTACCCAGTTCTTGACTCTTGTGCCATGTCATCTCTCTTGTATCAAAAATAATGCCAGACAGCAGACATGCTATTATGTTTTTAGGCACCAGTTACTCTCTGGCATCTGTACTTTTGTCTACACTGATCTTGTCACACTCTTCTCCTGCAGTACGACAGCACTAGTCCAATAAACCTCACTCGTGTGCAGATTCTGCCCAATCAGATGATGCCTAACAGCCAGGCTCTTTGTGCAGCCCTGTGCAAAACACAGTCCTGAACTAATAAAATTATTATTTAAAAAAGGAAATATTACCACAAAGAATAAGTGACAACACTAAGAATCTGACTAGACCTTCAATGCTAACTTTCCGTACGCATCAATCGTGCCAAAGAGACATTTCACAAGATTCCAAAAAAGAAGCATAAAAGTTTGACAGCCTGCTCTGGATAGCTGTTTGTTCTTTTAAACATTAAATAGCCAACTAATTTATAGTCGATAAATCAGTCTAAGTAATTTTTTAGGGAAAAACATTTCTGGTTCCAGCTTCTTAAATTTTTCTGGTTTCTTCACTCATCTATGACAGTAAACTGAACATCTTTGGGTTGTGGACAAAACAAGACATTTGAGGACGTTATCGTCCCACTGGTAGAAGGCCCGGGGCCGACCCAGAACATGCTAGAGGGATTACATATCTCATCTGGCCTGGGAACGCCTTGGGATCCCCAAGGAGGAGCTGGAAAGCCCGCGACCTGGCTTCAGATAAGCAATTGAAAATGGATGGATGGATGGATGGATGGATGGATCTTGGCCTTTGGGAAAAGGTGATTGACCATTTTCCATTTTTTACCATTCCATAGACCAAACAACTGATGGATTAATCAAGAAAACAATTGACAAATTAATCAACAGTGAAAATAGTCATCAGTTGCAACCCTAATCTGCAGTAGTGATTTTGACCCACTTATGGAAGCTTGGGGTTGTATTATAGCTAGAAGTTACAGATTCAGTCACTTGGCTTGTCTTGAACCAGATTCCATTGAGTCCTTAAGTGAGAAACATGGCTACAGGAAGTCCTTTCCATCAGTTTCTCGCTCAGAACTTGTCCACCTTCACCTTCAGACTATTTAATCTATTGTCTTAAATACCCAATGTACAAACTGGAAGTTGCAAACTTTTAGTCACAGTGGGTTACTGCTAATCATAACCCTGGCTAGCATGATTTTATAAGACGACAAAGTGCACCTGAAACCCTCTGTGAGATGTTGAAAACCGAAAGCGAAAGATGTCAACATGGTTGAGAGCGCCGTTTCATATCAGAATGAGACAGACATCCTCATCAGGTTCCTCATAACGCCGGCACGAAATTTACTGAGTTATTCAAGCTGAGCTGTGATATTTATACATCTGTCGAACTGAAACAGGCCACTGAGAGTCTGTGGCTGAGTTGGGGGGTGAGTGAGCAGAACAGATACATCTAAATGTCGCTTAACATTCAACCTTATGATAAAAAAAGAAAAGAAAACCTTGATTCAGTCCAGAAATATATATGATCAGATACTGTAAGCTCATAAAAAGATCAGACTTGCAGTCTACTGTGTGCTGACATCTTGTCTACTGCACAGACATGAACTCTCTGTTCAAATTTGTGAAAATTACAGATGCTATCTCACAGAAACACACAATAAATCCCAGGCCAGTAGAGCCAGAAATATTTAACAACTTCATACACTAACTTCTCTTTTTTAAAAGACTAAAATAGAAATCCTGGTTCTGACGAGTTTTTCTGCCTGAGCTGGCATGACACTCATTGGTGTGCTCTAGTCAAAACAACAGTGTGCTCATGACTTGGCAAAATGTCCCAGGATCTCTCATAATGGGACATCTGATTAACTCACAGCTCATTAGCGAGAATAAATTACGTCTCCCCAGACCGAAAAACGTGGTGCAAGCTGAACAAGGGACATAATTAATCACTGATCCAGCATCAGTTAATCACATTTATCTGTTCATTGTCACACAATTTAAAGATTTGTAAAGCTGCGTAAATAATTCTGACAACCCTATGAGTGTAAAGCAAGTTGCCTATTTCTATACTTCTGTCCTTTGACAATACAATGGTTTGATATTAGCTGTACCATTTCTTTTAAAACAGAGGAAACTTAAAGGGGTAGTTTGGATTTTTGAAGTGTGGTTGTATGAGGTGCTTATCCACAGCCAGTGTATTACATACTGCTGGTGATCAGCACACCCCCAGTTTAGAGACAGGAAGTGGAATATCTGAATATCAGTTTAAGTTGATTTTATATTGAGAATGCTTTTATTGCTTTACCTTGTCGGACAGCCCTTTTCGTTGGCACTACATTCTCTCAGCCGTAGAACTTATTACTATCTCCTTTGCAAACTGCTGAAAGTCTGACCCTAACAGCTGATCTGCGGTATACAGTGCACAGCTATCCGGTTGAATAAATATAATGTCAAAGGAAAGGGGCTGTCTGACAGCAAGGTGAAGTGGTAAAAATATTCTCAATCTGGCGTACAATTAAATTGATATCATACTCCAAACTGAGGGCGTGCTGAAAGCCATCTACTGTAGTTAATACACAGACTATGGATAAGTACCACAGATGTACGATATAAACTAAACACAAAAACTAAGGAAATTTGTGTTTGGTAGATTATTTCTTTGTTGTAACAATGCTTCTTGGCAATAAATCTTATACTGTTGGAAAGCCTGTTTACTTCCCTTTTAAATGGTGCCACATTTGTGCCACATTACTGCCTTTGTGAACATGCATTTATGAGATGAGCAGCAGAGATGAGTGTGTGGGTTGCGCATGTAATATTTGCCAAATCTTCTCTGCCAATACCATACAGCTTTTCTTCTTTTTTTTTTTTTTTTTTTGCTGTTGTTTTAAGCTTCTGGTACCTGCAGGTGCTGACAATCAGGTGCCAATCAGCACCTGTGAGCATGGGCCCTGCTACAGTGGTCATAAATTCACAATTCATTATCAGGCCGATAAATTATAGGGTGATAATGGGACATTTTTATTTTTATTATTATGCATTATTCCGATAATTAAAATTATAGCCGATAAATATTCCAACAACACAAAGCCAGACTGCTTCACTGACTTAACATGGGCAGCATCTACACACCCGACAGAGTGGGTGGTGGTACATGTACCTTTGAACTTGGTTTGTGAGTGGCCAATAAACACACAAGAAGAAGAACAACAACTGCAGCATACGAGGGCAATACAAGCTGTGGTGTGGACATTGTTCACAGTTCTAGAGGAAGACAACAGGATTGCGCCGAGGGTCTGATCTTTGATTGCAGCTGTCAAACAGGTTAGACACAGCACTGAAGAACCCTCTCCAGAGTGTTAGCATGAGCCGATTAGCAGCAGCGGCTAACATCCAACACAAGGCTTTTAAAAGCTCTGTTGTTAAACTTATTAATAAGCGCTGGCCAAGTGATGCTAGAGATAATGATGGTTTGTATCGTTACCTGGCAATCCAGTCTGGAGCATGTCCCTCTCTCTGGCTGTGTGTATGTGAGATACAGCTGCTTGTTTGTCTGAGTTGAGTGTTAATGTGTGAGGTAAATCAATGTGAAATTATCGGATATTGCATCGGTTGAAAGAATCCATATCGGTGCATCCCTATTAATATATCATATCACCCCAGAAAAAATCTGAACTATTCCCTTAAGGAGTTTCTGTGTAAATTATAATAACAGTTATGTTTTTCAACCAACTAGTTAATTCATATTTTAACATTAAATCCATGGCACTCGATATGTATTGCCCTGGAATGGTGCTAGGCAAAGTAATGATGATTTTATTGTCCATTATCTTTAAAAATCCTATCACAAGATTAGGCTGTAAAGTCAGAGTAATAATTTGAACAGCAGGATGGCAAAAATAATAATAACAACCTCAACACTATGAAAATTATGAGCATAATAAAAGTGACTTAAATCATTATTTGTTCTCTGAGGTATTCTGAGGCTCCCGACCGTAGAGGCAAACCCTGTTGTTACTGTCAGGTAAAAGGGCTTACAGTGGTTCACTGCCACTTCTCTGAATAGACAGTTTGTTAGTCTGTCTCGTTCCAGTCCTGGAAAATTATAAACCACAATATTCTGTTACTGCCCGCCCACAGTGGGTAAACGGGGTGAACTAACAGGACACAGTGTGCCAGGGTTTATTGACTCCAATCATACCAGCTACACTACGGCTCTCAGTACCAAATGACATTCAAAAAGAGTTAAGAGTTTCTACTGATGGCTGCCTCGGGCTTTTACACACTGAATGGAAGCATTACACTGTAAATTAAATTTCGATGAGGATTTACTTTTCCTAAAAGAAGTCCAATTTCTTACATCTCAGCTAAAAGTCTCTATTACAGTATGTTGCATCAGCCCATCTACAGTACGCCAATCACATGTAATGAGTATCTAAAAGAGACACACACACACGCTGTTACAGTATGTTATGTGCAGAGAAGCATTCAAATTACATTATCCACTGCAAATCTGACAATGCAATGATGTAACACAGAGGGGCTGACTTTGAGACGAGCCAAAGCTGGAGCCTTGCTAATTCCACACACAGACACATCTACACACATAACATGATGATGTTGTTACATTATGTACTGAGAGCGCCTGTTTAAGCAACATAACCCAGTGCAAACATGACGCTGTTATAGATCGGAGGCTGCAACATTTCTGCTAATGCACTCAGACCTCAGACACGGGGGCGCACACACACACGCTTACGCACGCACAGTGTAATTCAGATGAGTGATTCACTGAGTACAAATAGTGTTTGACAATTTTCCCGCTGACACCCGTTTACATGTGCCATGCAAATGATGGAGCGGGATAAAAGAAAGGCCCACACACTTTAGTTCCTGAGCCCACGCCACACTCACCAGCTTCTGGAACAAATGTCCCACGGTGACCTTCTCGTCCCACTGCTGGATGTTGGGTAAGAGGGCGTCGTAGAACTCCTTGTGGATCTCAAAAATGTCCTGGATTTTGTAAAAGATGGTCTCTACCTGCTGGATGGTCAGGACGGGCTGCGAGGTTGTGGCCGTGGCTTTTAGGGGACGCATGGGCTGGATGATCAGAGACAGAGAGAACGGACAGAGTCAGTGAACACAACCAAGGACCAGTACATATATGAAGAAGTGGAAACCGAGACATCACACCTAAACTCAGTTAATGTTTCTTCTTGTTAATATCATAAGCTTTATGACAGTTGGTATAATTGTTTTTCAATATACATATTATGTTTGTTTCAACTGTGGCTTAAAGTTCTGAAAAAATGGGTTGAAGTTGTGTCTATTTTAAAAGCAGGCTTTGACAGCAAGTATAATTTTGAGGCAGTTAGTTGGCACTTAATCAGCGGCCTAATTGGGCCACTGCCTGAAAATAAAATCAGTTTCTGATCTTGCTCTGCGTCACCCAGTGATAAGCGTGTAATCTAAGCCTCTCTGCTCTGCAATTGGGTGACTCTCTTCCCTGCAGTGCAGTCTCTGACCACTCAGATTGTACGCCTACTCAGCTAATCATAGATATGTGCGGAGAGAGGACATGGCAGGGGGGAGACCCTGAATTACAGTGAAAACAAAAACGCTCTCACGTCATGGAAGCCAAAATTCTCTCAGGCTGATGATGACTCAGTCCTGCGCTGATAACAGTGGTTGTATGGAGGCAGAACACAAAGCTCAAAAGCCCTCACCAGGTCTGACAAGAGTGTTACGACAGATCTCCATCTACATTACAGAACAGTGTCATGTGATTATGGAGGCTGTACAAATACAACTAGTCACACATTTATAGAGTATTTTGTGTGTGGTATCATTGATGGAGAACAAAATAGAAAGCTTTTATTGTCACTGTGTGGTATACAATGAAATTAGAAGTGCTGCTCCTGGTCAGTGCAAAAAAAGACACAGGAAGACACTGCAAACACAAAATCAACTTCAGCAAACAAACATCCACAGACGACAGGTAAAAATACATGACTATACAGTAAGTCTGCACTAGAATAGAAGTATGTATTGCACTAAATTAAATGCAATTATTGCACCATAATGAATGTAATTGTTGCACATGAACCATTAGGTCTGCTCTCAAAAGACAGACATCACAATGTGTGTAAGGGGTCATTCAATACTTTCTGGAGTTAAGTGGAGTTTTGGCCCAGGGAAAGAAACTGTATATTGATACTGTAAGTGAAAGCAGGAGCACCTGAACAAACTGATACTCAGCATGTCTTCAAACCTTGTAGCCCATAGTCATATCACTGTCATCTGATCTATTGTTCACAGCAGCGTATTGATGAAAAAGCTCAGTATCAGGTAATAACATGAAAAAAAAAAATCCTGTTTTTCATGTTTTTTCAAAATATTGTCATAACAAGATGTGTTCAAGTTACAAAAAGAAACTTTTCTTCTCTGCTTCATCACCACAGATAGCCAGACAGCGCCATGGATCACTCAATACACAGCACAGTGTGACTACTGATATTTTGGGGATATTGTGGATATTTCTGTATGCATTTATTCACCGAACTGATCTTCTGAACGATTCTCTGTTAAAGCTTTGTTAAAGTTTCTGGATGCGCCTCTCCCTGCTGATTCTGACAGAAAATTGTAAAAATCCCTCTTAGTGTGGGTCTACAGTGTGCATACATATCACAGTATCATCCACCGTGCTCAATAACAGCAAAATTTTGCCATGTCTCAACCAGAGCATGAAGCAGTACTTAATCACGTCGTACAGATGGGCCATAGCCGTTCTCCAGCACTGTTTCTTCATCCAAAAATAAGTTTCACATGATGACAATATGTTAAGTATCGTGTAAAAATGTGAAAAACACCTTGTCATAACAAGACACTTTTCATGTTACCCGATAACGATCAGTTTTCTTTGCTGGCGTGGCATCAATACGCTGATGTAGTAGCTGACCAGACAAGTTTCACACACGATTAGTTGTGTCAATACATTATGAGCCAGGAGGACAGGAAATAAGAGGAGAGGGCCTTTCTGTAGCCTGTAAAGTTTTTGCTGATATCTCACCTTAAAAGTTTTGTTCCCAGAAAGAAACTTTTCTAGTGTTGTTGAGTTTAGTATAGTCTAGCTTAGTCAGTGTCTGCGTCTCGTGAATGACCTGCTACATCTACAATTACCCCTTTAATTTGGGGTGTTTGGCAGGTGAGAGGAATTCAATTTCTCCCCTGTCTCTTTGAAGCACAGTGAGGCGGTTTGTCAGGAGTTTTTTTGTCTGAACCAACAAGCTGAATACAATGGACTTGTCCATTGCCTTTTTCAGGTGTTAACACCTGCTGCTATACCAATAGATCCAAGTATAAGCAACTGCTGGTGTCAGATAGAGTCAACATTCTCCCTAGATTTTGTCAAATTCACCACCATAATCTGTAACACCGAGAGCTGACACAGAGGGATACCAAAACACAATCAAACACATGACCTACTTTTGTTTACAGTCCTGGTCTGCCTTTAATTTCATAACCTACCGAACATAAAAAATGCAACAAAGCAAAAACTAAAGTGTAAATACACTGTGTTTCTCTCAATGACAGAGGAAGTGGAGGTGGACAGGAACTAACGCGTCATTGTGCGAGTTGTACAATGACTTGTTGTGTCGTCACTGAGGGCTCAAAGAGAAGGAACTGAGAGACAGACCAGATTTCTGCAAGTATTGCTGCAATCGTTTGTTTACCACACTTCTGACGATGTCTTTTTTTTCTTTGTTTTACTATAACTGTTGTGTGACTGTCCATGTTCAATTCTACAGTTTGTTGTTTAACTGACAACGTGTTGGTCAAAGTGAAGCATGTGGCCGAGAGCGGCAGGATATGATGTAATGGCTTAGCATGGGGAAGCATGTTCAGTAAGTGTTGCAGGAAGCTGCTGTGACTGTGGTCAGTGTGACCATTAACCACCAATAGAGTTCTGACAGTTCACACAGGCCTGCACCAGCTCACACGGCAGCAGCACTGCAACATGTATGCTGCTGCCGGAGTCTTAAAGGGACATTTCACCCCAAAATCATAAATACATATTTTTCCTCTTAGCTGTCGTATCATATATCAATCTACATAGATCAGCCTAGTGTTGGAGATATCGGCCGAAGAGATGTCTGCCTTCTCTCCAATATAACGGAACTAGGTGGCACTCAGTTTGTGGAGCTCAAAGCATAAAGAAAAAAATTGAAAAACTCAACAGCAATGTCTCTTTCCTGAAATCATGACCCAGTTACTCAAGGTAATCCACGGGCCTTGTTATGAGCAGTTCCACATGCAAACTACTTTCTTTCGACTGAACCACAACCGCAAACCGTAAACATTAATGGCGTCCTCCTCGGCTGAGCTGTAACCTTAGCTAGCTCAGTGGTGCTAGCTGACCTAGCAGTAGATGTACGCTTCCATCTGCACTGTGATACAATTGGCAGATGTGGTTGAGCAGGAAGTAGGGATGCACAGATTGTGAAATTCTGGACCAACACTGATACCAATGTTTAAAATAACAATTTGGTCAATAGCTGATACTAATGTTTGGCTGTTGCTTATAATGTTTTTGATGTTATTTATCCCCCCTTTTTGTGCCAGGGAAAAAAAGAAAGTCCTTCATTACAATACCTTTCAATCAAACCTCTAAAAAAAAACCTTATTTCATATGAAAAACGTTTAAGCCATTCAAAATAAATTTTACATTGCAGTGAAAACATCAACAAAGTCGTCCATTCAACAACTGTATTTATTATAGTATCTCGCCGAAAACTCATTTTAATTACATTTGAACACCTCATAAGAACATGATAATTTACCTTCACCCAATACTTATTTTTTACTGAAGAGAGTTTGAACATGTCAAAATTTAATTCAGTTCAACCAGTTCCTGCTACCGATTGCTAACAGCTAACAGCTAACGTTAACTAGCTCTCCTCCTGCTGATATTAAAGGGAAATTTCGGTTTATTTCAACCCGTCTCCTAGAGTTCTAAATTTGTTTCAAGTGACTAGTGACATAGAAATAATAGTTAGCATGTTAGCCGTTAGCCTAGATACAGCTGTAGTGTCAGACCTGTTAAAACGTAATTGAACGGGCATCCTTTCAAGTGCAAAGTTAGTCCACTAAACAAGCTTTTTCTCCACAAAGACCGCCTCATATCGTTAGGATAAATGTCAGAGAACATATAGAAAACGACATGTAAACGTGTTGTCTTACCTTACCGGTGTGGTGCCATGTTTGTTGTTTACCATTTAGCTAAGGCTGCAACTGGTCCCATTCCTTGCAACAGAGGCATTCCTCTTCTGTGGGCACTGGGGTACAGCATTCACAGGTACACCACCAATCTCCAGAGCTACGCAGTCTTGCAGCAGCCATTCCTCCTCTGTCGTCCTCTACCTGTTGTGCCTCTCTCTCTCTCCTCCTCCGTTCTTCACTTTCACAAAGCTCTTCGTCAGTGTATTCTGGCTCAAATAAATAAGGGCGGCCATAAAACTCTGCAAAATCAAATTCCTCCTCCACAAAGTCAAAGTCTGGCAAAAAGTCAGCCATTATTCTATAAATCTTTCATAAAATAAATGAATGAACTTTTCAGGCAACCGTCCAGTTCTGCCTTCCAGCTGTTGCTGCTTGTTATCGTGAGATTTTAGGCACGGTATGAGATCACTGCTTGTTCTCGCGATATTTCAGCCATGCTTTGGAAAGCAGAGGTAAGTGGTAAACACACCGTAAGGTAAGACAACAACTCTGAATCCCACCTAAATGTGGAATGTTAGTATATAGGCTTTCCACATCGAGTCGATGGCCGCCCTTATTTATTTGAGCCAGAATACACTGACGAAGAGCTTCGTGAAATTGAAGAACGGAGGAGGAGAGAGAGGGGCACAACAGGTAGAGGACAAGAGAGGAGGAATGGCTGCTGGAAGGATTTAGCTCTGGAGATTGGTGGTGTAACGTTACCTGTGAATGCTGTACCCCAGTGCCCACAGAAGAGGAATACCTCTGTTGCAAGGAATGGGACCGGTTGCAGCCTTAGCTAAATGGTAAACAACAAACATGGCACCACACCGGTAAGGTAAGACAACACGTTTACATGTCGTTTTCTATATTTTCTCTGACATGTATCCTAACGATATGAGGCGGTCTTGGTGGAAAAAAAGCTTGTTTAGTGGACTAACCTTAACTATTATTTCTATGTCACTAGTCACTTGAAACAAATTTAGGACTCTAGGAGACGGGTTGAAATAAACTGAAATTTCCCTTTAACACAGATTTGTTGTTAACAATGTCACATTATCAGGGAAACAATAGGGGGCGCCCCCTGATACATCAGTGGTGAGTTTATTACATTTAGTCCCGACAGCATCCCAGGCGAGATCTCTGTCCATTCCCAAAATGTTTTCTATTGTCCCCAGGATGACAGGACGCTGTTAGCCTCGAGCCCTGCTTTTTAGCCTGCACAAAATTGCTGTGACACAACAGAAAAACATCATCCACCGCCATCAGTGAAAGTCATATTATTTGCAGGAAGGCCAATGGCAGTCAACAAGGTGAATGTCATCACATACAGACGTCCAGCCGATAAATCAGTGCATCCCGAGCAGAAAGAAAATAGTTCCTACATGAAACTGCTCACAACAAGGTCTCTGGATTATCTTGAGTAACTGGGTCATGATTTCTGGACAGAGACATTGCTGTTGAGTTTTGCAAATGTATTTTTTTGGCTCTTTGAGCACCACAAGCTGAGTGCCATCTAGCTCCATTATACTCAAGAGAAGGCAGACGTCTTTACAGCCAATATCTCCAACACCCGGGCAAATCACACCAAAAAAAAAAAAAACTAGTGATAAATAGCACTAGTGGTAAGAGCAAAAATGCGCAATTTAGATTTTTTGGTGAACTGTCCCTTTAACACACTGGGGGTTGCCACCAAAAGAAGTGAATCTGTCAGTCAGTGTCAGAGAGAGACATTTTCTTCACACCAGCTGTATTATGTTAACATGTGGTGTTGTGTGTTTTGTGATGTGTTTTGTGCACTGTGTGTGTGTGCGTGTGTGTGTGTGTGTGTGTGCATCTCACCAATAGCAGGGCCTCCAGCTGGTTAATGTAGATCTCCTCACTGGCCAAGAAACCGGACAGCACCAGTTTCTTCATCTCCAGTCCTTTCTCTATGTCCCCCTGCAGGATAAAACACACATGTAGTTATACATTTCACATTTCTAACCAACACCACATCACAGAACGGTGACTCACGCTCGTTTCCTGCATGATGCCACTGCAGTTACCACATTAGGTAAACATGAGACTAATACACACACATCCAGAGTTTGTAGGAATGAGCGGCATCTGTTTATTGGGAATCTAGGCAGATCTAAAAACATGTAAATGGCTTACTTCCTCTGTGGGAAACACTTACTCCTCATACAGTACTTCGAGGCAGCCGCTGCATTTTGATTCAATATCAGGGAAGTCACCTCCCTAGCCATGTCTGGGGAACACCGAGTGAGAGCAAAACAAGACGCACTAATACTTTTATCCCTGTCCTGAGGAAAACACTAGTCTGAGTGAGAATACTTCAAAGAAGAAAAGGTGAGAAATACAGCTGCAAGCAGTGAGCGACAGAGGTTAGACTGAGGTGAGGTTCTTCACAGTCTTGCTGTTGGTATTCTGCATTATCCCGTCATCCCAGCATGCACTGGGCAGAAGGCAGTGAAATACGGGATACTGGAGGATGTGACAGTCAGACTCACTTCAGTAAACACCTTTAGGCATTCAATTCATCTGTCCGACATGCCTGTTATTCATCTACTGTACTTTGGATATAACTATAAATCTCACATGATTTATATAAAATCAAAGGTGTCAAAGTGCTTTCACACTACATGTCACATTCACCCATTCACACATACATTCACACACTGGTGGCTGACGCTACCATTCAAGGTGCCACCTGCTACTCAGTGACCACTCACACACTGATGTAACAGCCATCGGGAGCAATTTGGGGTTCGGTATCTTGCCCAAGGATACTTTGGCAAGGAACCGGGGATCAAACCTCCTGCTCTCCAATTAGTGGACGACCCGCTCCACCTCCTGACACAGCCGCCCCTGTCAAACTGTGAAATTCCTTGTAAGTAAGTAAGTAATTTCACGTGTTATCGACGCTTATTCAATTTAAGAAAATGTAAAGAGACAAAATGACTGGACAGCATGACTTTAAACGTGAAGTCAACAATCCTGATTCAATATGCTTTTGTCAAGTTCAGTTAATATCTCCTTTCAGACCTCTACTTGTTTGTTCTGTGACGCTGCCTTTGTACATGGCATGCTCGTGCTAACCACTGCGCCAAGCGGTTTGTTCTGTGTGAGCACTGAAGAAAAAAACCTGGTGTTCACACACAGTCCTGGGTTGTAAATGAGAAACAAACAAAGTGGCTCGGACTGAGCCACACAACACAATTGTGATGTGCTTGTACACAGGACATGGGAAAGGCCACGGTTGTATGAAGAAAAAGGAGAGTGGGAACAGAGGGATGTTAACAAGGAGCTTCTGAAGGAGCACTGACGGGAGGGGCGCATTTGTTTGTGCTGGGTGCAAATATCATCCATCTTTGTCCAGAAACTCTGACTCCACCTTCAATGAGCGATGTTTACCTTTGTGTGTACAAGTGCTTTAAAAGGTATTTATGTTGTTTAAATAGAGAACGCACAGACAGGTAGAGACAAAGATTTTTCTTCTCCCTGCTCTTTTCAATCGTGGACTTGGATAAAGTTGTTACAGATTAGAATGAATGTTTTGGAGCTCACTAGCCACAGTGGCAGGTGGACAAAAAAGTCAAATCCCAAGCACCCATTGGTTTGTGGACTCCCGTTTTAAAGCCTCACGTTAAGCATTTTGGCTGTCACCATCTTTGTTTTTGGAGCCAGAGGTGACCATATTTGGATGAGATGTTGGCACTGTAGAGCAGCAAGGGTCGGATGTAACCGAGAAGCGGAGGACACGAACTCAAAGCGGCCACACTCTTAAATATGCGTAACTTTGGGGCTTAGCTATAAAGACCAAAACCGTTTTGGTTTTTTTTTGTTTTTTTTGTACCAGGCTGTGAACATGTTTATCTCTGCTGTGACGCTGGACATTTCAACATGGAGGTCTGTGGGGATTTACTCTGTTTTGGAGTCAACACTTGAGACAACCCTAATACAAACTGTGTGCTTTGCAGATCAACACACAGACTCACTCTCATCACTTGCACCATCTAATTCAGTCAGCAAGCTGTTGAGTTTATATAGTTCACACTATGTGATGGTGTGAGAATGATAAAGATGCTTCATTCTTCATATACAGAGTATATTATTCACACTGTAGTGTAAATGGTAAAAACCCACAGTGGTGTTAATGTAATCTTAACAAGTAAGGTCAAGCCACTTTATTTATAAATCATATCAAACAATGTGTTGACCAAAACATTCAAAATGCGTGAAATCAACACGAACAATCCTCATTTAAATATTCCTCCATAATAAAACAGCATATAGATTAACAGTAAATCAGCAGCTTTCCCAAACAAAACACCTGCTCAGGCTGTCATTCACACACACGTCCACGCACACAAAAAAGGCAACACAGCGGAGAACTGTGGTGAAAGCAGTGTTGAAGTGTCATATGTACTTTGAGGGAGGCCAAAGAACGGGCATGAGGGCAGAGAGGAAGATTAATTATTAACAAGAGCAGATCCTTACAATGATATCAGCACACCAGCCCTGCCTGATAAGACAAGGAAGGAGCCATGGCCTCATTGTTTTAACCCAATCACGACAACATCCACCTTCTGACACTGATGTTATCCCTCGAGACTGGAGGTGTGCTGTATAACCATGTACAGCGTATACACTGTGTGCCAATAAACACTTTACATGTCTTAATTACAGGTTTAGTAAGCATCCGTTCACTGGAGACAGAGATTTAGCAGAAACGAGCGAGAGAAATGAGAAATATGTATGTGCTGCCTAATTTTTTTTGCCACCTGTGATAACTTAAATGTTACATGTACACCTGTTTATCAACATACATTTCCACACGTATGATGATTGCAGCATTGATGCTTAATCTCCCTGTGATTGTTTCTGTCAAGTAGCGCCAACCATACAGAGGAAGACTTTTAAAAGACTAAAGTCTGGCACCTTCTCACATCTACAGACAGTGTGAGTTTTAAGTCTCACACTGAAAGATTTTGCAAAGACTGAGGATCATGCAGGGTCACTATTTGCAAGACTAGAACCAGATTCCTTTTGAGATTATTGTCAGTCCTGCTCCTGGTGAAAAATATTACGCTAAAATCCCTTTCAGAAATATGACAATTCCTCATGTGTCTGCAAAAAAGATACACAGTACTTGCCTACAAACTTGTTGTCTCAACTCACTACCAGCAAGCGGTTGGCTGTGTTATTTTAGTGAAAGGAGATAGTGGGAGTGAAAGATGAACCGTTTCAAAAATAAGATTTCTCACTAAAGTAAGTGCTGGTTGGTGGATCAGATACACACGGAATTTAACACAAGGAGCGACCTCTGAGGCTGAAAAATGAAGCCAACACATAGTTGCAAAAACTGCAGCTCCTCTAATGGCCACTTAAGGCTGGAACCAGGGGTGAGTCAATCCCCATAGACCCTCATTGCCCAACTTTACTTAGGAGGTAAAGTCCTAAAAAATAGTATATGACAGCAACATAACATAAAACAGGTGGGGCAGGTGTTTAAAAATGGTTGGTTAAAAAAGTTTGGGCTGAGAGATTCAGAATTTTTATCTTACCTGCAAATTAAATCTGTTTTGAAGTCATTGCTTTCTAAGGGTATGGACATAGGGAACAAGAGAGACTTGGAAGACCAAGTAATGAGGGCTGCTGGCAAGAGAGGTACAGTCTCAACAATGTATAAGCTGTTGTGTTCTGCTATCTTTGACAACAAGGCAACAAGGCTGCTCTAACTCTTCAAGATGATGCTATGCCTGATGAATTTGACAGTCCCTGGAACTTTATTAGATCGTGTTTTGAGAAAACTTAAACAGACTGTATAATTGAATCTCTGTCATACTCTGTACTCCCCCACCTCCTTTTTTGTTAGTTCATTTGTTCAGTTGTTTGTCTGTCCGTTTGTCATATGATTTTGGTTGTTGTCATCTTGTTTGTTGCTGTAATTGCTATTAAAAATGAAAAGTTATTAATAACTTTACAGCAGAAATAAACGTGTTTAAGTCTTAAAATCTTAACGGGTGAGTTATGTAAAAACTGGGCTGTAAAGTTACGCAAAATTACTTATGGTCTGCTTTGGGGGACAAACTATCTGCAGATAGTGTCCTCAGCTTCTAAGTTCCTCCATAGAGCCAGCCTTTTGCCCAAATATGGTCACTTCTGGTTCCAAAACAGCCAAAATGCCAGACTCGTCCATAAACCAAAGGGCGACATCACAGTAGCTACATTCATTAATTTATACAGTCTATGGTTAAACATTGACTCTCGTTAACTCCACACCTCCAGCCAGTTTCTCCTCCTTTTCCATAGTACAAGAGAACCAAGACTTGTTCATGTTCTTGCACCTCAGTGGAGGGCCCTCCATGTTTACTGTCCACCAGGCATGCTGCTTCCTGTTTGGTGCTGGAGAGAGCGAAGCTACTGGTTGTTGACAGTGTTCACTGAACCTCACATCAAGACATCAAGACGAGAAAAAGACCAACTTAAACCAAACGATCAAGATCACGGGAGCACGCAACAATTCTATCAAAACTCTCTCTCTGATATTATTCCAACATTGGAAATCTGTCTGTATAAGTAATTTGGTGTATGTCCGACGGAATAGTGAGTAAAAATCTAAAGTGAATCATAAAAAGAGCCAGAAGTGACAACTAATCTCTTTCAATCCAACTGTGGAGAGATTTCAATGAGGGACGTCTTTCAAAATCTATCAGGCTGCATTCACATCAACACCTCGGCAAGTTAATGAAGGATTTCGACAGCCCATGTATTCAGCAGAGTTTGAGTCTGCTTTAATGCTGGCATTCCTTGAAAGAAACTGAGAGAAAACGTTCCCTCTAACTCAAACACAAAACAAAAGCGGCACCAGAAATGAGTCACACTCTTGAGACTCTTTGATATGCAAGTACGGCTGCAGCTCACCATTTATTTTAAGCACCACAAACCACATGTCCACATCTCCAGTGTCATTGTACTTCTATCGAAATTACACCCCTAAGCTATTTCTTACAAGATTTCTTAGCTTCTTTGAGGTCTGAGGTATGATGCCAGTTCTGTGTCGTCACACTGACCCACAACTAAACGCATGCATTTTGTAGTAAAAGTAAACGAGTATATGTTGATGACTTGTAAGTCTTACTACCTCCGTGACAAACATGTCACATTAGGGTGAAAAAAGAAACAGGAAAACTATTTTTTCCGACAGTGGGAATATTTTCCCTCAGCTGTACAAAGAGCTACTGTGTGGCGGGAGAGGGCAAGATGAGAAATACATGAGCGGTGAAAGGATTTTTCCATGGCAACCTGCTCCTGTGTGTCTCACTTACGTTTTTAATATGGAGAAGAAGAAAAACTATATGCTTTCTGTTGTGCCCTCTGCTCTCATTGTGTGTGATAAAGGAGCTGATATCAAGAGTGACTGGGAACGACGCAGACAGCTCTGCTATTTGTCAATTCATCTGGGAGGAGTACACACACTCACACACTCACAAACACACACTGCTTCACAGACAGAAGTTACTATTAGAAACAGACCAGCCGTCTTTAAAAAGCAGCAGAGTAAGGAGACATGTGCTCTGGAGTCGCTGTCTCATCAGGCCACGCTGACACATCAATGGCTGTCACACACACACACACACACACACACACATACACACAGTCTTGCAGCCCAGATGGCTCATAGGCACACGTAGCGGCACAAAGTGACGCCACATCACGCCAAAACATCAGCAAGACTACACACTTTGCTATATATAGTCAAGCTTTCAAGCCCAGTCAGCAGGTCACACTTGCGTAAGTGTGTCCATATGTGTGTATGAGTGTGTGTATTCCCCTGCATCCAGCTGTCTCACCTTGAACTGTCTATGTGTCGGAGTGATGGGATCCAGCTCCCCATCTCCATATTCAAACACCTCCTCCTCCTCCAGCACACTGTCCAAGTAGCACAGCACCTCCTCCTCTTCTTCCTCCATGATTCTCTCTTTCTTTTTCTTTCTTTCTCCTCCTCCTCCTCTCCTCTTTCTGCCTCTGATTCCCTTCTTCAAGGCCTGTCCGGACACATCAGTGTTTTCCCTTCAGAGCAAGTCGTCTGGACACCGAGAGAGAAAGAGAGAGGACCCCGCCTACACAACCCCACCCCCCTTCCTCTGCCGGGCTTCCTGGTGTGAGTGAGTGAGTGTGTGTGTGTGTGTGTGTGTGTGTGTGTGTGTGTGTGTGTGTGTGTGTGTGTACCACTGTTCCACCTCGGTCGATGAGGTCTGCCCTCCCTCTACACCCGCCCCTCCCCTCACAACAAAATGCTATCCAGCCACTTCCTTGATGACTACATAGACTGTTTGTCTGAGCTTCACTGGGACAGTGCTGCTTCTTTCTCTTCATTTCTTTCTTCCGTATCTTCAGGCAAAAGCCACTTCCTCAAACACACAGCTTCTCTCTTTCTCACATCACTGAGTGTTGCAGAGTTCTGTCTCCTTCTCTCTGGCCATTGTCTCTGTATTGATCTGCTGAGAGCCTTGGATGTGGAGCTGAGACCAGCTAATGTGCCGCTGGTGCGGCTGATTCTAATTACAGGTCACATAGTTCACTGGGTAACAGCAGTTTAAAGCAGGCAGAACACCAGGTTCAAATATAAAAATGTTAAAGCAGACATGTGCACCAAGAAGGTCTGTTTGGAAAATCAATAACTCTGGATACTGGAAAGAAGATTACAGTCAAAACGACTTGTCCCATTTGAGATGTGATGACTCAGCTGTGAGTCTGTGAGTGAAAACAGTTCACTTGCCACGACCTCTCACCCTGCTCCTGAACCCTAGGAGCCATTTTACAGGAAGTCAGCCTCCCTCTGGATTTTCCTCCCCCCATTTCTCCGGCTGGTTCTTCAGAGTCTTAAGTCTTAAGGCAATTTCTGCAAGCTTACCTCGCAAATTCAAGGCTAGTTCTTCAGGTTGCTTACCTCCTAGCCTGGGGATACTTGACTTGTTTTGCCCAGGGGCTACTTTTGCAACATGACAGGAGGCCAGGGGCCAGTTGGTAATCAAACATCTACAATATTTATCAAATAAAATGAATAAACTTTTAAAAAAATAAGCACAGGTAAAGGCAAATTCATGTGTTCATTTTTCATTTAATTGCCTGTTTTCAGCCTTCAATGTGTGCTGTCACCACTCCTCTTTGCCAAGAGATAAATCCAGATGACCAGTCCTGCTTAGTTCAGGTGTAAAAAGGGGCGTCTCTAGGATATGAGGACGGCCAGGAGGTATGGAGGATCCTCCCCTACCATTTTTAATATAAACAAGCTCTATTTTGGTAATTATTTTCAATGTATTCTTGCTCCTTATTTAGATTCAGAGTGAAAAAAAAAAAAATCCCAGCGTGAATCAATTTATTTTGATTGTGAGTTAGAAAATGGTCAGCTCCCACCTGGCACCTATCAGGGGCCAGATTTGGCCTGCAGGTCGCAAGTTGAGTATCATTATCCTCGCCTTTATTATGTAGGTGAGTTTTATTTTACAAGCTGCAGCCTTGGAAGAGCGTTGGGAAAACAAAAAAAGAGTAAATTTATGCTTGTGGCTTGTATTTCTAGGTCATCTCAGTTGCAAGCCATTAATATGGGTGGATAAAGGAGCATACAAAAAAGAGGACAAAGGATAGAAAGTAAAATAACAAAAGGCAGAAACAAGGAGGATCAAATAAAATGAAGAAAATAAAGAATAAAACTGAAGCTACCAAAATAATTAATAAATGGCTTTATTTCTCCATCTTTGTACTATTTCCTCTATTTACTTTCCTGTTAAATTTTCCCTTTTATTTTTTTTTACTTATTTATCTATTTACTTATTTGAATTATTTTTATTTTTTTTTTTAGTCATTTTTAAATGTATGTATTTTTTTTTATTAATTCATACATTCATTTTACATTTATTTTTTATTTATTCATTTTTAAATACATTTGTTTATTTTACATTTTGGCAGCTTTTGTGCTCCAAATAACTTGTCAAGTAAATTTAATTTATTCAGCATTAAATCACCAATTTTCCCTTTTATAACACCCACTATCTTTAGACCCACCATTTAAAAATCCTTTGAAGGTGGGGAAAAAAACACAGACAGAGCAACAATAGAGGGTGGTATACACAGATATACAGACGCCATGGTTTTAAACCAACCCAAAATACAAACTAAAACATATTCATGTCCATTTAACTCTCATGCGCGCACATTTACAAACACGCTCCTCATGCAGAACGTATGCAACTTTGCGTGGAGGTGCCAGCGTTGGATCTCTCACATCAGCAGACGAAAGGCAAACTCAGCGGAAAGAAAGGCCAACTTAACAAGGCGGTGAAGAGAGGACGACTGCAGTGGAAAGACTTTAGAGGCTGCAGCGTCTGATGTGAATCCTCCACATTTAATCTGTGGCAGCATCAAACCAGCCTACCAAACTATAAACTGCTCCAAAATAAAGCATCAGAACTACATATTGAGATTATCCAGAGCTGTTTGCCTAACATTATGCCTGCAATGACGGCTACTTAAAGGTGGAGGGATTCAAGTGTTTATCATATAAAATGTTCCTGAAAGTGCCTGAAGAATATTTTTCTTGTGACCACTTTATTTCATCATTAACAGCGACCTGAGGCTCCCAGGATTCACTGCATTTAAAAGTGAATGGGCACTTCAACTGCATTTCTTTCAAGTGGTTTGTGCTAATGAAAATATAATTAACTCTCACTGAGGAAACTAAATTCCTGAGAGCGAGCCTCTAGCAACAGGTCATTGGACTAGTCCTTTCACATTATTGCAGTTTTGCTGAATGCCTTAACACTCAGAGTGATTCTTGAAGCAGTGCATTTCCCAAACAGGATGCACATTCTTTGCTTTACACTCTGTTTGTAATTTAATAATGCACTTCTCGCAAAACTGGAAACATTGGTCTCTACACATCTCGACTGTGACATATGTGAAAACATTTTTAGGTAATGAGCTCACTTACAAATCAAAGCTTGAGCACTATAAATAAACCACAGGTGAACATTTGATTTAAACAACAATGGAGGGCAATGTTGGACAGAAAGGTGTAAATGAAGTCTTACTGCCGGCCCCACAGAGAAGGCGAGATGAAGCAGATTTTTTTTTTTCTGTTCTTTGTTTTCTTAGACAAATCTTTTCCATTTCTTCTTTGCGTTTGTTGTTTGAGGAGTGTTTGAGGAACAATAGTAATAGTTTTCAGAATAAACATGGATAATTTACACATTTGGATACCTGTGTGTATGTGTGTTTACAACATGTATGATAAAAAGGTATTGCAAACTGCTGTGATCTGCACACAGAAAAAGCAAAAGGCACAAGTGCCACAAGCCGCTGTCTGGGAACTGAAGTAAGCCAGACACAAGGCTCAATTTTGCCCGTCATATGTTTCTAACCCCCTAAAAATGTGAAATTAATATACATTGCTGTTTTATTTTTTTGTGGGGTTAAAATGCTCTTTAAATATATAGGATCCCTGATAAGTGTTAGTGATTTTTCATAATCTAAGCACAGTGGGCAGAGTAACACTTGGTGCAGAAAGTCAGTTTGGCTCAGGTGCAGTAAGAAACGATTGTAGAGACGTTGGCACATGGACAAAAGGGATTTCAATTAAGGGAAATGCAATCCTACTACCATTTTGCATCTTAACAATACAATACAATAGGTGTTTGCTTTAGGCCCATGGCCCAACATTACGTTTCAGTTTTGGCCCTCCAAGGGAAGAAGTTTTTCACGTCTAATTTATAGTATCAGTGTGTAGCTGGTGCCTTGTGTGCTAATTCAAATGTTAATGTGTGTACTGAACTGACACAAAAACAGAGTTTTTAAACAGTTTGAAGAGTTTTTTAAGAATTGTTTGCTTTTGCAGAAGATGTTTAATGTTTCACTGGTTTGGTTTAAATTTAAGTTTTGCAAAAAATAGCCTTTACTCTAGTTTCATAGATGGTGCTGAAGCAAACAGAAAACAAATGTGAAAATGTCCTGTCTGTTACCACATGGTGCCACTAGATGGAGACACATTTTCATTTAAACGAGCCGACCTCAGTACAGGGTGATTCACTGTGAATTCAACAGAACAATAAAATGAATAATTCATACATCACTGCTATAACAAGAAGGTCAATGATCAAGGCCACGGTGTGTTTGCACTGCTGCGATAATGCGATGACAATAAAGCTGCTTGAAGGAGAAGTAAAAAGAGTCAAATGGAGAGAGCAGGCGGAATTAAAGAGCAAATAGAGCAAAGTGGGAGCTGTGAGAGTCAGGGTGGAAAAGGTGACCATGAGACATGTCTATAAAAGGTGTCAAAGGGTATTTCCAGGAAAATTCCCTACTTCTGTTATAATGTATAATAAAGAAACAAGCTTTGAAAGTGTAAACCACAAAACAAAAGTCGGAGCCAGTTCCGTCTGCATGTTAAAGCTGCTGCTGTGATGTAGCCTCTTATTGTGTGCGTGTGGGAGGATCAGTTCAGGTCAGGGTCGACATGACTCCCGCTGAGCCTCCCGGACTGGGTGGTGAGCACCCACTCACACAGCATGACACACAACTGGTCACACAGGACACACATAGCTGCAGGGCATGAAAAGAGCAGTGCTTAACCCTGACCCACTGACGTGACGGAGTAAATATCAGCGCCACAGATGCTGATATATGCAGATAAAACCATTCAGGAAAGTCAGCGTTTTTATACGACAACGAATGTATTTCCATTTTATGAAAGATTTTGCATCAGCTTCTCTAAATGCCTGGAGTCTGGTGGGACTTAACTGGGAGATTCTACAGACAACAGTGTGTTTCATATTTCCTGCAGCAACAGTTTACTTGAAGTAAACACAGGCAGTATTGCATTTCTTCTCCCCATGTGCCCTGACAGCCTCAGTGATCGAATAAGCAAAGAAAACAGTGCCACCTACAGCAACTAAAACCTAAATTATGCACTTTAGGTGCACAGGAATAAACTGACATCACTGAACACTGATTGACTGACAAATGATCACTTCAATGACTACTTTTAAAAACAGCATTGTGAAAATACAGTCCTGGAATGAAGGACTGAATAACTGGCAAATTGGTGCCGATGGCACCAAACCCCATCTGGGTCAGCGGTCACTTCCTGCTGCCATGAATGCGCCCCCTGCAGTGTGCTGCAGGCAGTCCAGCTATTGTGACTAATCGCTAACAATTACACAGGGTCTGGTTCCGGCGGCTAACTTCAGGAAGAAACCTCCTACTGCTAATTGCATGAGAAACACTTGGCTGATGACGTATATGTCGGCTTTAGCTGTATTATCCTCCTGACAGCATGTGAATAATGTCAGGATGGTTCATAATGTACAATATTATACTTTCAAAGAACATTTCAGTGGCTGTAAGAGTGATTTCACTTCAACTTTTAACTGTTTAGAAGATCTCCTCCTGATTCCTTTTAACTGGCTAAGGTACAACTTGATGCCAAACTTTGCCTGGGAAAATGTAAACACAGGCTCTTCGGGAATGCGTGTTGTAAATTGTTTCATCTGATTTAGCAGGGTATCGGAAGCAGAGACAGGCATGAAGGGTATAGTAATAGCCTATCTTCTTGCAAATGGTCTCATTTGCTTTTGCAAGTTATAAAGAGACATCGGTATTGAACTAAGATTGTGAACCGGTTACGAACTCCTTGTAGCGGCCTTAAGAAACTCACCTAGAGGAGAACTGCACCCAATCAGTCACCCTGTGTGTAATCACAACCTGAAACATCCAGCCTGTGATTTATGTTGCACGGCCCTCTGTCTCCATCTGTCACATTATTCCATTGTCTAACCATACGAAGCTGTGTGTAGAAGTTCAAGTGTGGATGACTGCTACTGATGTGTAGCTGTGTCTGTATGTGTGTGCGCTCTTACCCCTGGCAGCAGCCCCTCTGGGGGTGTGGGGGAGACCGTTTCTCCGTCAGGCCCTTGGGGCGCGCACAGCTGGGGCGACATGGTGGGCGATTCATCTATATAGGGCAGCGTCTCGGAGCCATCCTGAGACTTGCCGTCCTCCGCTCCGTCCCCCTCGTAGCCATCTGTGTTGTAGTTAAAGTCTGGAGGACACGGAGATAGGGAGAGAGGAGATGAAGAGAAAAACAGAGAGAGATGGATGCTGATTAGCATTTCAGCACAGAGAACAAGGCCATCGCTGGGCTCCAGTGACTCACAACCACGACTGAGTGAGAACAGTCTAGTACTTCCTCAATTTCAAGCTGTAAATTCTCCCGTTACCCTCTACTTATTCTGGTACTCCATATATGACAAAAGAAGAATGGATGAAATAAAGGCTGACATTTAGGGAGACAGTTTATACATACAGAGAGCATGTGGATATTTAAAGAGATAGTTCACCTAAAAACCAAAAATACATATTTTTCTTCTTAAATTGTTTTAATGTGAGTTGCTGAGTGTTGGAGATATCAGCTGTAGAGATGCCTTCTCTCCAATATAATGGCACTAAGTGGCCCTCGGCTTGTGTTGCTCAAAGCGCCAAAAAAATACATTTGAAAAGTGTTGAGTGACAGGAAGTGTTCATCTACTGCTACCTCACCTAGCAGTACTGAGCTAGCCAATGTAACAGCTCAGCCAAGGAGTGTGCCACTTATGTTTACATCTCGTACTGTCACAAGCATGAGCCTCTTGTCCATGAGTAGATGCACACGTCCTTCTGCTCGGTGATACAGTTGGCGGGTGTGAGAGAAAATAGTTCCTACATGAGACTGCTCACAACAAAGTCTGTGGATTATTTTGAGAAACCAGGTCATGATTTCAGGAAAACTGAGTGCCATCTAGCTCCGTGACATTGGAAAGAAGGCAGACATCTCTACGGCCGATATCTCTAACACTCAGCAACTCACAACAGAACAATCATGACTTATAAATAGCTCTACAGGTAAGAGGGGAAATTTGTAGTTTTGATTTGGGGGTGAACTGTCCCTTTAACAGGTAAAACAACAGTGGTGGAACAGTGGACTGTTGAAGCTGGTAAGAAGCAGAAAACACGTCCACAACAGCATGAAACAGTCTAGCGTGGCTGAGCTGGTTTCAGTGCTGAACTACATATAACTGTTAAAGACAGGTATCTAATCTGCCCCTGTGCTGAGGACTCCACGTGACTTTCTTCATTCAATTTTAAATTTGTTTCCATGTATCTATGGGTTTTACATATTCGGCTTAGTGTCAGTATTGAGGTCGCTATTCATGTCCACTGACAACGCTGGTGTTTTGGCCTGAGTAACAGTGACAGTTCCAGTGGAAGGGAACAGTGCTGACTCTGAAACGACTCCTGCTGCCCTGCCTTAAAAAGAACACCGGTGAAGGAAACAGTGGAATAACAAAAAGGCATGGGGAGATATAAAAAGCCAGTGTGAGACATAAAAGATATTTGGTTGACACCATTTATATCTGATGTCTTTATAAGAGAGAATGGTGATATCAAGGCTGAAATTATGACACACACTTTCATGAGAAGGGTCCAGTGTTTCAGATTTAGGGGGATATATCAGCCGAAATGGATTATAATATTTATAACTACGTTTTCATTAGTGTAATCACCTGAAAATAACCACTGATGTATTTCCGTTACCTTAAAATGAGTTGTTTATATCTACATAGGGAGCAGGTCCTTGACCATGGAGATTGCCATGTTGCACCACTATATTTCTACAGAAGCTCAGACTGGATAAACCAAACACTGGCTCTAGATTGGAGAGACCCTCTTAACATCTGGATCTTAAGTTATGAGAGAAAAAAGGTGAGCACACTTTAGCAGGTGCTGGGCTAACGAATGTTCTCCGACGAGCCGAACAGCACCAGAGAAACACAGATCTGTAAAGTGAAACTGCTTTATTCCACGTTTTTACTGGTTCAAATCACCAGGGGTCTCATTCATGAAAGAATGCATAGGATCCTTACTGAAAATGTACGTATGGTCTAAAGCCAAAAATGGCGTGCGCCAAAAATATTCAACAATTCATGAAATCAGGCTTCAAACTCGCCATCTGTGTAGAAACTTTCCTGTCTCCCAAACGTTCGTAAACATGGGTTTCTCCCACCACGTCTCCCATCAAGCCTGTATAAAGATCACAAATTTTGCCTGGGAAGTAGCATACCCCTCTTTCAGGCCTCGTTTTGTGCGTGCACAATGTTTATAAATGAGACCCCTGGTGTGTTTGTTTTGGAAAGATGATTCTGCTCCCGATAAAACACTGAAGGGATCCTAACCAGAAGAAGTTTCAACTGGTTACAATCCTGAATCCTCACTGCAAGATGCCACTAAATCCCCACAAATCTCACACACTGCTCCTTTAAGTAAGTACAAAGTTCAGAATGTTTGTTTTTACCCTAATGGGACACTAATCCTGTTTGTTTATGTGATACAGTACACTGTATTCCTTCATAAGTGCATGCACCAAAGCTTGTGTAACTATTACAAAAAGCCACAAGCAGTGGGCTGGTGTAAAAGCTGAACACAATGTTTGGAAAATGATGTGGGAGGTGTGTAGGTGAGCCTATCTGAATGCATGTAACCTACCCTGAGCTCAGCCACCACTCTAAAGTACAAATGTGTGTGAATCCAACATTGTGCAGACACACATGTGCTCCAGAGGGCGTGTGTGTTTGTGTGTGAATACCGGACAACTCTAACGAGCCACAAATATGAACTAATTGGAAAATAAAAGCAGGGGTCAATCCCCACTGGGACGACACATGCCATCAAGCTAATGCTGATGGGTGCCTAGAGTGGCCAACACACCGCCGTCTGTCACCTTCTGACACGCACCGTAACCCGTAGTCGCTGGACCGCCCACCTGCCAATCAAATAATTCCCTCCATCTGTCCGTTGCACGCAAGTAAGTATGTGGTCACAGCTACCATATGGTTTATTTGTAGCTGTTGGGCAAATAGCAGACAAATGCAGCACTTCAGCTGACTGCACAGAAAACAGTGACAGTGTGCCGAAGCGCTGCGAGATGACACGAGTACAACATGAGACATAAATCTGAGGAGGGGGTTAAAATTCTGAGGTAGGGTCATATGTCCAACTCCAACTGTGCTGTGATCGTGACATAAAAAAAAGATCTGCTCTTCCAATATTCAAGCATGTGTTTGTTTTCTCTCTTTCTCCCTCTCGTCCATCTGTTCCCTCTCTGACTCTTCTGTACACCTTCTGGCCTCCTGACAGGCTACTTTGTCCCAATCTGTTGAAGTTGTCTGCATGTATGTGAGCATGAGAGAAAAACAGAGAACTGTTCTTGTTAAATTAGATATTCAACTGATGTTATAGCACCCGACAGAGCCCCCAAATCCTCTGATTTCCACCCAACTCACAGTTGAGGTCTTGAAACTCAACTGTGAGCTGAATGGATGAATGGGGTAGCGTATCTGTGTTCCCCTAACACACTCTCACTGGCAACTCGTCAAATACCAACACTTGGACAATGGCCCCACACATAAAACTATGACACTCTTGGTACCTCTAAATGGATACTGTGTCTTTTATAAATAAACTAAGAATGTAGGTAAAACACTTTTTAGGTTGTTTTTAGGTTTACCTCCTTAGGTTTAGGCAACAAAAGTATGTAGTTAGGTTTTTGCCTGACAAGGGCTAGGCGATAAAACGATCTTGAAACAGGATCGCAATGTATGTCGATCACAACGATGCCCTATAGTCATTTTACTCGATATGGATAGACCTAGATAAAGCCAAACAGCGTGTCATGCAGCAGAAGCAGAAGAACTCCTGTCCCCTTATCACACAGCTAGAGAGCTAAGATCCTCCGATCAAAGGTTTTTATCAGTCCCGAGATCTAGGACTAAGTGTTATGGGACAGGAGTTTCTCTATCGCTGGAATTCTCTTCCTCCTCCTATTCGGTTCTCCCCCACCGTTGAGATGTTTAAAGTCATTTAAAAACGTACCTGTATTCAGCCACCTTTGATTGTGCCTAAGCCAACTAGCCCAATTTTTTAACCTGCAGTCTGTGCCTTTATTGTGCTTTTATTACTACTATTATCCTTATCAGGATTTTTTGTAAGTGTACTATTATCTTTGATCGTACTATTTTTTTTCTCTTGTTTGTTCTCTTCTTTTGCTTTTTGTTTTCCTCTGTGTATGATGTTGAGCACTTTGGATCAACGGTGTTGTGTGTAAAGTGCTGTATAAATAAAGTTGAGTTGAGTTTAGTCATTGTGTACGCCCATGAGTGGAAGTGAGGAGCAAAGCGGTGGTGAAGCTAAGGAAGAGCTTGCATTATCCCTTAAAAAAAGATGAAATTGTGGATGAAAAAGGTTACCCAGCGTCAATAATATGGCAGTGGATCGTCTACTCGAAAGGTGACGACGCACGGACAAAGACAGTCTGCAAAACATGTCGTCAGTTGGTGCAAACCAGGAAGGAAACACAATAAACCTTTTCCATCATCTGAAAAGATGGCATCCCAGCGACTACACTGAGAGCATGAAAATCAGGGCCAAAACCGGAATATTGTATGTTGTAAAGCCCCCTGAGGCAAACTGATTTGCGATATTGGGCTTTGCAATAAAATTTAAATGAACTGAACTGAAAAACACGTGGTTAAGTTTGGAAAAACTATATCATGGCTTGGCTTAAAATAAGTACAGCTTTTACTAACATAATGTAATGTCACTGGCATAGTATGCTACACACATTTGCACACTGCATTACTGTATGATTTATTATTCAAATAACTTGGCTGACTTTTGGCTCCACATGGTGAACAAACAGTGGCCTCCTGGGTGAAAGTCCAGAGTTTGGTTTACCTATCCACCTCCACTCCTGCCCACACTCTGTGGACTTTCTTGCTCTTTATACTACTGCAGTTGCTCGGAGCATCAAAAATGCCACCACCTGGTGTGTCTCATAGTACCATTAAAGGGTGCCTCGGTGCAGATATGTCACACCGAGGGCCACTAACCAAGTGTCTGTATTTTACGAGTTAGGAGCGAGACTGGGTTGGTTCCCCAGCTCAATATCCTCTGAATATGACCCATTAAGGAGACCTTTAAAAGGATGTCAGGTTCTCAGAAACGTGTTTACCCATTGTCAAATGATCAGTGTATGTTTCCCAGTGTCAATATGTTAAAATCAACCATCTACAGTTTATAGCCTACTGATGTTACCATTCAAACTTCATTTGAAACGTCCATATACCTTTGCTTTTTTGCAATTTGAACTGTGACGCTAACTCTTACCGATCTCTTGCAATGTTGCTTCCTATGAAGAGACAAATGCCATAAAACTCAACACAAGGCTAGACTTGGCCCTGAGGAATATAGGATCCAGGGACCATTAGGATGACCCTATGGAAAGCCTTAAATGATGCACTCAACAAAGCACTCTCGTCTAGACACGCATCAAGGTCTGTTCCCTCTTTTACAAAGATGTAGGCCATGATTCCTTCGCAGAAACATCAATAAGCAGCAGAAATCATTCAGAAATACAGCCCCTGCTGTGCTGAGCAGAGAGCCAGTCCATCGTGGAGAACAAAGTCAGAGCAGCGAAGACAAAGCAGAGCAAATACTCGGCTCTCTGGCCTATCCACAGATCACACACACACATGCACGAGCTCCAGTTTACTTACAGTTGCCTGAACTCTCATGCATTTAATGTCAGCTTAGTATGCATTATGTGTTGAACTGTTAATGTGAGTCGATACAGTAGGTTCATTTTGTGTTTGAATGAATCTCTCTGCATGCAATTTAGTGTGTGAGAGGTCATTATTTTTACTCATTATGTCTTAATAGCCATAAAATAATGCAAGACAGAGAGAGATACAGAGAGAAAAGCAGAGACGAAAGTAAAGGGCGAACATGAAAATGCCTTTTTGCCTGGCTGCTGCTTATGCTGTTGCTCAGCCAATCAGACAAGATCTAAAACACTCGCAGAGCAGAGGGGAGCAAGGAGACAGACAGACAGACAGACAGACAGACAGACAGACAGACTCAGTGATCAATCAATAAATCAGTCTCAGGAACCATCAGTTATACTGCACATGATCAATTAAACGTTTCAGTTAATTTTCAAGAAAAAAAAAATGCCTAAATTTGGTATTTCTAGGTTCTCAAATGTGAGGATTTGCTGCTTTTCCTGGTCTTACAACATAGTGAATTTGATACTTCTGAGTTTGGAAATGTTTCTTGAACAAAAAAGACATTTAATGAAGTCACTTTAGGGCACTGTAACATGCTTTTCTCATTGTTCTCTAATGTTTGGGACCAAATGGTTAATCAAGGAACAGATTAATCTGTTACAAACATCATTGTGAGTTGCAGCCCTAATTGCCAGTATCAGGTACAATGAGCATTCATTGATAAATCAAGCATTTTTACATGAATTACTTTGATGTAAATAATATTGTGTTAATGGTAATTTACCTTTGAGAAGTTCAACTTGAGTATAAGACATAAAAAGACATCGGTTTTGAACTAAAAGACTGTCATGACTTATTTGCCTTCATATCAGTAAAACGTCCACTCATTTGCGTCATTGACGTCCACTTCTTTATTGACACAGTATCGTCACAATCAAGTCAGTTCTCTAAGCCTGACTACTGATAAAAGTATTACTCACTGATAAAGGACAGGGCTCACAATTCAAGGGAAATTCTCTTTACTAATGTGTTGCTAGTAGAGAATTTAACATCAGTACACTCCTGTAGCTTTGATTGGGTTTACAATATACAAGCCACTATATAACAAAGAGGAAGAGGGGTACATAGAGAAGGAGGAAATGCTATAAGGTTGGTCAACAAGCTTGTTGTTTACAGACCAGAGGGTGATGAAGGGCACCCAAGGAGTGGGAATTTAAGCTCTGGTCCACACATACATGGGTATTTTAAAAAATGTATTGTTCTGAAAAGGCCTGAAAAGCTAGCAATCCATCAGAAATCAAGGCTGTTTAATGGCACAAAAGATGTGGTTCCTTCCAATACATGAGAGGAACGGAGGTTACATGATATTTGTGGCTAGTACTCAACAAGATGGAAAGATATTTACTCCTTTCGGAAATTCATCTTGACTGCAATCATCAGATACATAAACAGGAAACTGTAATAGCAAAGACCTCACCAATTACAGCACCAAAATAACAAATGTCAACGTCATAATTATGGACCTATTCACCATGGACTAAGAGTCAGTGATGATTTTATCGAAATGCTAACAACATGCTAACAAGGATCATGCTTACATGTTGACAATGAGTGTCGAACTTCACATTACAGCTCACTCCTTCACCGAATCTGCTCTGCATCACATTAGTGTAATTAAATAATAACCAGCGATGGTATCTGGTCTGAGGTATCTGAGGACCAAATTACAAATAAGTAACAGGAAGCACTTGAATCATGATCACAAATCTTTCCTGCATTTTATGTTGATCTCATATCCATTCTACACACAGGAACAACATCTGTTTTTAAAGGTTAACCTGTAGCACTCTGAGATCCAAGGATGAAAAGTGCCTTAAAAATAAAATTTATTATTATTATTATTATTATTATTAAGGTTGTAGACACTAAGCTTTACAACCAAAACCTAAGAGTGTGAGAAACCCTGTGACCATTTTGCGTATACTATATGTCTAAGACTAGTCTTAGAAGTATTTCAGTTTAGAAGACATAAAGTAAAGGGAATTTCCCTGGTGTTGTGAGGGATTCATTAAGTCTTTTCTTATTCGATCTTATCTTAAAGATGACAAGATGACAAAAGCGTCTTAAAATAAATGATTTTCTTATACATAAATATGTGTTTTGTGGTTTCCTATCCTGTCAATCATTTTGGGACTCTTGAGAAGTGACTCCTTAGGGAGGCTGGTATAAAGAATACGTTATCATCTAAATGGGAGTTATCTGCATATGTCTGTCACACCGCCGTCGTTCTACACGTCTTTTTTAACAGCTACGACGCAGAAGGTCAGATTTCACAATATCATTACAGAAGTATTTCAGTGCTGGAAAGATTACTTTTCACATAACTGGGTTGTCTATGCAGTAGAAAGATGCAAATACTGTCACAGTTAAACAGTAACCTAAAATATGTTTCTGAAAACATTTACGGCCTGCCTAGTTTTTTTTCTTTATCTTTTATGAGCCTCCGTTTTTACAATAAAGGAAACAGTATGGCACTCACTTCCTGTTCCCAAACTCTCATGATACAGCTAAACAGTAAGCTAAAACATGTTTCTTAAAACGTTTGAGGCAAGGCAGCACTGCCTAGTTTTAATTTGATCTGATTTTGGTCTGAGTTTGAGAGAAAGCGGGGCAGCTCTCTCCATCTCCCTTCAATACTCTTTGTGTCTGTCATGGCAGGCGTACAAAAATGAGGAAGCACAATCTGTAGTTCTAGCGACAGCCCAAGAGCCAGCTCAAAAATGTTCACTGGCAAATGAGCAGGGAGATCTGGGTGCTAGCAAGATAGAGGGTGGTTTACCACAGTTCATTTACACATACTACCCATACTGTTATGATACTAAGCTAGATGAAAATCGCTTAAGTATTCCTTTACACATCACGCTCCTGCATTGCTGTTGTATTGTTGAAACCCTGCCACAGTCACAGTGCTCACATGCACACAAGCCCACACGTGCACATGTTTATCTGTACACACTGTGACAAGCTGAAATGTCGGCTGCCTCAGTTCAGCTAATGCACCCTGACAATCCCCATGCGTGACAAACAGAAAAATCAATGCTGAGTTGTCAGTCCATGGAGGGGACTCATCAGCCTTAACGTGTTATTACTGTTCAATAGAGCGGCCCCCAAACATACACATTTTACAGGGTTAAAATGGGGACAACCTTAACATGACATGTGATCAAACGGTAGATAACGTCAGGTAAAAGGATTGACTAACTTGCAGAGGAGGAAGATCCTATTGAGAAATCAATACAGCTTCAGTCTGGAACATCACTACAGAGAAGTGGCAGCCCAGTCAGCAGAGGAAAATGTTGGCATTGTATGTTTTAAACTATAAATACATCACATTTGCAGGTTTCATAAGGATCATATCAACATTTCCAAGTGACATATATGCTGACTTTGTCATCTAGAGGTGGAAGGGATGGTGGATGGTGTGCCATCTAGGCACAACAAACAAACCAACAAGACCAACAAAACGAATTGTCATTTAGTGAGTCATTGCTGTGTTTTCAGCTGCTTTTTAGGACCAAAAGTTGACGTTTTGTGGCAACAAATCTGTCTTTTTCCAGCAGCTTTTTGGGCAAGGAACGCAAGTCTTTTGTAGCAACTAGTCTGTCTTTTTCCAGCAGCTCATCAGGCACCAAATGTAGGTGTTTAGTAGCAACCTGTCTGTGTTTTTCCAGTAGCTTTTAAGGCACCAAATGTAGGCGTTTTGTAGCGACTCATCTGTCTTTTTCCAGCAAAGTTTAAGGAACCAAATGCAGGTAATTTGTAGCAACCAGTCTGTCTTTTTCCAGCTGCTCATCAGGCACCAAATGTAGGTGTTTAGTAGCAACCCATCTGTCTTTTTCCAGTACCTTGTAAGGCACCAAATGTAGGTATTTGTTGCAACCAGTCTGTCGTGTACCAGCCACTCATCAGGCACCAAATATAGGTGTCTTGAAATGACCTGTCCATCTTTTTCCAGCGGCTATTTAAGCACCAAGTGTGGGTGTTTTGTAGCAACCTGTCTGTCTTTTCCCAGTGGGGAGAGTGCCACCAGAAGCGGTCTTTTGTAAAGAGACATTGCTGCTTTTCCAGCAGGGATTGTGCCCCCAAAACCAGGTACTTTAAGCAAAAACGTGATCTTTTCCTAACCATAACTAAGTGTTTTTTGTGCCTAAACCTAACCACACATCAAAATGTGAAAAGTCAAGGTACCTGCTACATAATAACATGCAAATGTAACATATCCGTGGTTTGAAGACACATACAAAGCCACTTTTTCTTCTGGCAATTGAGCTGGAAGTGGACCTACATGAGGCTGTCATCCACAGACCAGAAAAACCACAGACCAGAAAAACTACAGAGTCAAACACAGGGCGACCATGCTTACCATTACTGGAGAGGAGAGAACGAATGAGACACGCAGCCTCAAAGAAGAAAGCCATGAGTGCGCTGACGTGTGCGTGAGTGTTGTCTGACCTAAACACCTTCACCGGCAGTCATCCATGTCACCAAGGCAGTCGGGCAAACATTATGTCACAGCTTAAATCCCACTGGTCCCATTTCTTTGACTCAAATTCAACATCAGGGAGTGAGAAGCTGAGTCAACTGTACTGCCACAGGAGTGATGTGTAATAAAGAGAGCTGCTCACCGCTGAATACTTCCATTGTTGTAAACCTTTCAGATAGCACTTATTCAAATTAGGGCAACAATGCTGTATTCAAAAACACACGCAGACGAGGAGGAAGCAACAAACTCGTGCACATACAGAAAGACCAGTTACTGTACATAAAATGCTTCGAGTACATCAGTTTCTCTGTCACGTCAATTCCCAGCAGGCCAATACACACTGTCCTGTTATGGTTTACTGGTCACATAGACGTACAAATCAATAGTGTGGGTGTGTGTGCATAAAGTTTAGGTAAACTCCATGTACTGTATTATGAGGAACAAACAGAAACTGGCTTTCTGGTTCAGATCATTCGACACTATAATGGAGAGTCAACTGTCCAAACCCCATACTGAAACCCAACAACAAACTGCTGCAGTGCAGCAGGCTGTGGATTAGTGCAATTTTCATATTTGGAAATTATTCAAATCATGCTGTTGCAAGCTAACACAGCAAGAGTCTATGAATCCAGCGAGCACACTGATCTGCGATTAACTATTTATAGGACTATTTGAATACGTAGTTCAGCTTATTCCAGGCACCCAAACAACTCTGTCAACGCAAATGTTAACAGAACTTGCAGATAGATTTTTTAAAGGTTTTCCTTGCAAGAAATTAAAAGGTTATACTGGGTGAATAAACACAGGTTCCACAAGTAAAAAATAGGGTTGGGTATGGTTTACAAAATTACAATACCAGTACCAATACCAATACTCTTAACGTGATACTAATACCAATAGAATACTTCATCTGATACCTTTTTTCTACTTCAGTTGACACCATCATTTGAATGGAAGCATTAAGATGCATAAAACACCACCAGACACCACAAGTATGTCGTATAGCCATACTTTGGAATGTTTTGGTGGCATCTCAGCACGCTGAACTTCCAACTCTGTCAAATACACCACGTTCAACTTCACCACACCACAGACTGTATGGGTTAAAGCTGCTCTGATAGCAGGCACGCTTCAAGTGATTTTTTTTCTAGATCAGAGTACAAAAAGAATCAAATGCAGATATCATGACTGGAGAGGTTTCAATACTATTTGGTACTGGGTAATTGGGGTCGATACGGCTCAATACACAGCCCTACTGACAACTGAAGTCAAAGTTGACCTTCATGGGCCCAATGGCCGGCCTAACAGTCACTGGACAGACTGGCACATGAGAAAATGTTCCGTCAGTGCCACTAAAAGGTTGCGCTAAAGCATATAGCCATTACTGTAATGTATCATTAGCTGAGCCTTGAGGCTACCAGTAGATACCACAGAGCTTAGAGGAAGAGAAAACCACATTTACACCGTTTCTGTCCGTCATCTGGAGGACACGAGATGGAAGAAGTTCTCATTTATTTTGCAAAAGTAAAAGTAATAATACTACTGTGTAAAAATACTCATTTTAAAATATGACTTAAGTTAAAATACAGAAGTAATAGCATCAAAATATACTTAAAAGGGAAACTACGCCCATTTTCAAAATTCAGATGTTATTCCTATGGTGTAAGGGGCCCTACACATGCTACGTTTTTTTGCACCCTCAAATTCATTGTTTTCAATGTAGATGCACGGCAGGCGTGCTCAAATGTCACAGCGACACCGTCATGGGGCACACACCTTCCCAGGCGCCTATGTTCAGGGTGCAATGGCTGTGCCCCGAGATAAACCAAGTTCAACTTTTGGAACGCAGCAGCACGCACCGCATGTCATGTGACGAGGACCAACCAGTCACAGCTGACAGATATCTTTCCTGTCTTCTGTAAATATCAGTCTGTGATAAATATGGCAAAGTGGGTCATTTTGGTGCGGGGCTACCCAGAGCTTTACATCTGACCCACGGACAATATACCTAAACACTTACAAACGAAGGAAGATCAGCTCTGCACTCACCATTTTAGAATCTTATATGCCCTATTATTAGATTATAATTATTAATCTATTAATGTGTTCATCACTTTAATGCTGCAACTGGTAAGCAAGGAACTCATTTTAATGACTTTATATACTGCTGGGTAGTTAAACCTGCAATAACACATCATCACTAATTAAATTTAATTTAGTTTAAATGTGTAATGATATTAATAATTGTTTGATTATATTTTGTTTTCATTGTCTGAATCTGTAAAACAACTAAAGCTGTTAAATATTTAATGTTGAGGATGGGTCAAAGCAGCTGCAGATATACCACACTGCATGAGTGCTACCGCTCCCTAATGAAAGCTGTACCATTTGTTTTACCATGACCTGCTGTGACCTTAGAACAGGGACGGTAACGGACACTAACTCCAGTCATTTTAGTAGAAATATTTTCGTTTTTAATACAAACAGCAGAATTAATTGACAAAATTAAGACTGAAAAAATATACTTTTATTTAATTTACTTTTGGGGGGGCATCTGTGGCATGTCCATGTGTTTGATTGTTACCACACTGCATTGCATTCTGGTCTATTGAGACTGTGGATTTGTCAAAGTAAATACAGACGGAACAGAGCTCCTCTTTTTTTTTATTCTGAGGGATTGACTAAAAAACCTGACATTTCCACTGTTGTTTTATAACACTGTACTACTAAAGGCCACGTTATGAAACTTGCGACATGACATCATCTCCATATGTCCAGCAGCTCACGGAATTTAAAAATAAAATACAACAAAATAGACCCAGAAATTAGAAATACACCACAGAGATTACATGTGTTTCAAGGCTTATTTTTTCCTGCCTATCTTAATACCAAACACACCCTCTTATATTTGATTATGTTCTCACTGTCTCCCTGGACCTCCTTTGCGCTCCACATGACGCTTAGGGAAATCAGTGCAGCCCGTGAGGAAACACAGACACCTTCGCTGTGTCACTCACATCACACAAACGTGCTCTACACAATTACTCGTAGGCTCTGGCGTGTGTTGATGGGGTTAGATCAATGAGGCTCCAGCTAATCAGGAATGGCTTGCACCAGAAAACACACACACAGGTCTGCAAATTGCAGGATTGTTCAGCGACAGCATAAGTCTAAGTGACAGAGTGTAAAGTGTTTAAATCTGCTTCATGAGTAGAAAACTACCTCAGCAGTTTCATAGCAAGTTCCACATGTGGTGGAAGAAAATTTATTACAGAAGGATCAAAGTGGATTCAATGAATCAAACCAGAAAAATGATTAAAATGCCAAAATGTTCTCCTCATAGTGCAGCGCAATAATATAAATGTCTGGGCATTAAAGAAAGACTGCTTTTTCAATAAATAAAAAATAGCGCTCATCAATCTCTGACACCATTTATCATTTCCATATGACACCTAAAAGAATCCTGCCGTGGTGCATTCAAGGATGCGCTGAAATGTGACATTTGAGTGTGAGCTACTGAAGAATAGTCTCTTTCATGGAAATGCAAATAAACCACATTTACATGATCCCTTTATAATGTCATGGTTTGGTTATGGTCTGTCCTCCAGGTTGGATTTTAAGACAACCTAGCATGTGAGTGCAACACTTTTCCTTTTTGTTTAACCTGAAACAGCCGTTTTGAATAAACAGACACTTTAGCTTTTATAGAGTATCTGACTAGGTGAATTAAGGATTTAATTCAACCAAACCAGAGTTGGTGATTGCTGAAACAGTGGAGAGACAAACCAGAAAGGTTTATGTGAGTTATATTTTGTTTGTGCTGATTTTCAACAAAGTGTGTTTTGTGATGGTAAAATTACACTTTACTAAATGGAGTCTGGTGGGTTTGGCGATGGCAATTTCAGAACTGTTTCTGGTTACACAAAAAGGATCTTCCTCTTGCACAAAAAGGTCTGTTTCTATTATTAAAAAAATTAGACTTTGATACATGATATATATCAGGTCGATAAAAAGATTTATAAAAAATAATGCATTATTCCGATAATTACAATTATAGCCAATAAATACCACTGACACAAATCCAGACTGCTTTCGTTGACTTAACAAGGGCAGCAGCTACACAACCGACACAGTGGGTCCCGACACATGTATCTTTAAACTTGGTTTGCAACAAGAAGAACGACAACAACTGCAGCACTCTGTCTCGAGGGCAAAACATGTCGCGGTGCGGACGTCTTTCACAGTTCCAGAGGAAGACAACAGGACTGCGCCAGAGGTCTGATCTCAACCGTCGAACAGGTTAGACAAAGCGCTGATGGACTGTCTCCAGAGAGTTAGCACGAGCTAATTCGCAGCAGCGGCTGACATCCAACACCAAGCTTTCAAAAGGCTCCACCCTATTGTTAAACGTGGCAATAACCACTAGCCATGTGATACTACAGTTCGCCATTATTTGTAACATTACCTCTCTGGCTGTGTGTGTGAGAGACACAGCCGCATGTTTGAGTATTAATGTGTGAGATGTGTTGTGGGTAGGCCATTTGTCTTTTTCACAGCCTATTGGCAGGTATGGCAGAGTCAGAACTGCTAAGGCTATGCAATATTGAATCATCCATATTTTCTCACTACATCTTAGCCTTTCTTACCCTCAGTTGTACATAAACTACCGGTTATACACTTCTTTTCAAAATACAAAAACATGAAATTATCGGTTATTGTATCAGTTATCGGCCATGAGAAGCAGGTAGTAATCGGTTATCAGTATCGGTTGAAAAAATCGATATCGGTGCATCTGTATTTGAATGTCAACGACAAGATAAGAGACTGAGTCACTGACTGTGTCATAGGAATTAATTTGTTTTTGAGAGACAGGGCAATACATATTTTTATTTTTTGTGTTTTGTTCTGTATTCCTTTTGTCTCTACCGTTGTATAACATTCTGTAATGACAATAAAAATGAAGTGTTAAAAAAAGGTCTGTCTCTGTAGGGATCCTTTCCATAATGTTGTCAGACACTTATGATAACAATCTGAGCCTGCCAATGAATGTACTTTGATGGTGCACAACACCCTATTAACATTACACTGCAGACTGTTTTGCAGCTGCAGCTCTGTCGCTAAATACTGGACCAATTTTAAAAATTGTTGTTCCCATTAGACACAAAAACAAGAGAAAATAGAGTCCATGTTACCAAAATTACCCTTTAAAGAGGTCAGAGGTGAAGGGCTGGATGCCATAATTTGATCAAAGAATCCACAATAAAGAGCATTTCATCTATACACACTCTGATGTGATTTTCACCAATGACAGCTGGCACAGCAACAATGGATCCCAGTGATGGAGAGAGTCCAGTGGTTCTCCTAAGAATCACTGCTCTGGTGTGTGTGTGTGTGTGTGTGTGTGTGTGTGTGTGTGTGTAGCAGTGGTCCACTCTGCTTGCTGTGTAATAAAGCCCAGATATAGTTGCATAACCATCCAGTTAAATCTGCAGTCTCCATCCCTGCTACCCCGCCACCCACTCAACCACCCAACGACCTCCGCCCAATGTCAGCTCACATCACTCTTAACTGCTAACCTCTCCTGACCGACAGCTCTAAATCCACCTGTCACTCTCGATAACCGGCCCTCGTTTCCATGGCAAGGACAAAGGCTGCCATGACAACTGGCCACGTTGATGCAAATGCTTCCTGCTTGCCAACAAGCTGTTTGCTCACGTCGGGAGGGAAGAACTGCACGATTTATACCAGAAGACAAGAGAAACTTTTAGAACTGGACAGCATGAGTCATAAACTAGCTGAGGGCTCCACAGAGAGAGAAAACTGTCCACAATAAACCTCTGCAGGGAGAATATGGATCGCTCTCCTCCAGCTGAGCAAACACCGACTCCGAAGCTGGCACAAAAAAAGGAGAACAGATCTATATGTACATTATGGCTCACATCTCAGCTTTCCTTTATCTTTTGTTAATTCGTCATGTGACCACAGCGCCTGCATGCTTGTTACTGCTGCTCATAACACAGTAAACATAACAGAGGGATGACATCACACCAATTTTAGCATCTTTACATTGCCTCTGTTTGTTTTAGGATTGATTTTAAAGCTATAACATGTAACTTTTCCACATTAAAATGTCTAAAAACAGCTAGATCAGTGTCATATATTTCGTTGAGTTGTGTACTTACATGTTCCAAACCAAAAGAAATCTGTAAATTTAACAAAGGATGCTGTCCGAGTTATTTGATCGCTGTTGCCCATCAGTGGCATCATATCCCCCTTCTTGTGTACGTAAGGGTTGTGGTTGTCTGACAGAAGCTGTTATCAGTTGACTTTTAAGCCACATTCTTACGATACACTTTTCAGATCTTGCTTGTTTTTCATCTACACATTTCAATCGGATGAAGGGGTTTACTGGCAACTGCAAACAGCATGTGGGAACACTGAGTTTTAACATGAAGCTGCTTTACTCAGCGTTTTCACTGGTTTAAATCACCGGGTGTGTTTGTTTTGGAGAGGCAGAGACGTCTGCGGAGAATTGAAACCTCCTGAATGGATCTTAAGGTGGTGGTGCAAAGTGTACTTGATTTGCCGTTTTTGCACTGATATTTGTAACATATAATCATTTCCTAACACACTCCTGTTGGTCACTCACGCAACAATACACACACAAACACACACACACACAAACAAAAATGATGGGATTGAAGAGGTAACCAATAGTGACCTCTCCTGTGCTGCATTGCCTCCTCACACCCACAGTGGGCAGCTGAGTGACAGCTCCACTGCCAGGCAACATCACACAGAGGGACCCCTGCTCAGAGCTGCCATGGCAGGCGGGCCAGTCTCCAGCTGTTTAACTACACTGAGCCAGAGTGGACAAAAATGGCTGCTTCTGTAATCTCACCTTTCCGTTCAGACATTAAAGGGACTCTTTTATCTGTTATCTGATTTAGGAGCAGGCGAGCGCATGTGTGTTTAAGTGGTACAAGCATAGACGTGATAGCTGAGTGGGGACTACAAAAACCTGCTAAGGCATACATCAAACAGCCAACATGTCCACTGGGCTATACTGGGACTGACAGAGCTATCCATCACACAAACACACAAAGACGCGCACAGCAGCAGGGACACACCAGTGTGTGCACATGATTGGTGGACAAAAGCAAAGACACGTAGAATACAAACATGTCTGTGAGGAAAAAATAACATGCAGCAATTTACGTCAACTGCCAAACATCCTGCTGCATGGAAACATCAAAAACACCAGGGATGGGTTGGTATGCAAATGTAGCTGTCCTCTGAATAGCTACTGTACCTGCATGTTGAGATAGCTCTCTGTGTACCTCTGCATTTACTCCAACACATATAATGTGGTGGCAGCGACAGCAGTATTTGTGTGTATATGGTACAACAATACTATGTGCTGACCTAATGACAGGCGAGACAGCACAAAGGTAAACATCTGTGTCCTCTGTTGGAGCGATTTGTTTTTTGATTTTACTAATGGAGGAAAATGTATGGGATGCTTCTAAAGATTGTTTTAATTAGGGACGCACCAGTTTCAAAACCGATTTCAACACCTGGGCCAATACCGAGTACTGATCTGATATGAGTGTTGAATTAATAAGCTATATGCCTCACTGAAGTGACAGGGATATTTTTTTATGTGTAAGGTAGCGTTGTCAAAATATTGATTTATAAATACATATCGATTCTAAATACTCATTTTACACTTATTGCTGATGTTAATTACAACATCAGGCTGGTTTTAGACACTGCATTCCCAACACTGTAAAAACAAAATGTGCCAGATAAATACATTTATGAACATAGAATTGTTATTTATTATTAAAATAATAAATTGTGCACCAGCAACTTAATAAAAAAAAAATCAATAAAATTAACAGGAAATACAATTCAAGTGTAAGCCTTCTGAATGCTGCAACAAACATTATTATTAACAAGCATTAACAGGAACTGAAATTAAAGTATAAAAAATACTACTGCATGATTAATCTCTAATTATTTTATAATCAATTCACTTGCTTTATAAAACTGTGGAAACATTTTTCTATGATATCTCCAAATGACTTGTTTCAAGAAGCTGGAAACTGAGAAGGTTTGCCATATTTGTTTTTTAAAAAATGACTTAAACAACTGATCGATTATCCAAATTGTAAATATATTTTCCTTCGGATGACTAATTTATAAATAGACCAATTTTTGCAGCTATGGAATTGTTACAAGAGTAGCCTTCTACACCTCCATATAGAAATGGATTTTTAAAAAAGATTTTAACAATAAATTTGTCAATTTCTTTATAAATTTTTTTTAAAAATATCAAAATACAAAATATTTCCCAAATCCTTAGAGTCCTGAGAGTATTCCAGTTTCTGAGTGTTGTGTCCCTTATGTTCCTAGATGCCACAGGGCTCAAAGAAAAAATATAATTTATGCAAAAATTGCAGGAAAATGTGTGTCATCGACTGTTTGAAGGGCTACAGTTACCTCAGTATTTGTAAGAAAGATTCACAGTTGGGCTTGAATGAAAGCCAAAAAGGTCCCCTTTAAAATGACACCAAAGACCATATTGTAAAACACTGAAAACCAACCAGGATATGCACCAGCGTTGGAAATCCAAAATAGTTTAGGGGTGGTATACTTCATGAGCTGATTACTAGGGATAGACCGATATGGATTTTTTAGGGCCGATGCCGATACCGATTTTTTTCCATCACCCTTAGCCGATGACCAATTATGGACTGACGATTTTCTTGAGCCGATATCTGGGGCCGATACTGCTTTTGCTCCCTCAATTTACATCAAAAAAATGACACAATGATAACAAATATTACAGGTCTCAAGTTTAAAATAAGAAACATTTATTGAACAGTAAAAAATACTAAAACAAGATGGAAAGTTGAGGT